>NW_013531716.1:1273836-1396209 GCF_000836235.2 Papilio xuthus | reverse complement strand
AGATGCACAAATAGACATGTCAGCGGATACTTAATCTAAAAGGCGTAGGCGATGTAATCTCGCATGGACATGAACGGATGCGGTGGTCGACAAGCGTGAA
The DNA here is from genome assembly GCF_000836235.2 of Papilio xuthus. Taxonomy (NCBI): domain Eukaryota; kingdom Metazoa; phylum Arthropoda; class Insecta; order Lepidoptera; family Papilionidae; genus Papilio; species Papilio xuthus. The sequence goes on along the minus strand of NW_013531716.1, from coordinate 1,396,109 downwards.
TAATCCAAGCCCTTACGCCCCGATCACATTGACGTCCGAAGATGAAGCGGAACCGCAATAGAAACACGAAATTCGCTCCGCAATTATGTAACGAGCCTGTGTAATTCTAATGACAGTTTCATGTCAAAAAACGTGTTGGATAAGTCTTTATTACAATGTTATAAGGGTCAACACAATAACAATGCCTTCAACGCCGAAATTGACACGAAACCAAAGCGGTCCATTTTCGATTTGCTTTTGTTTTGTGAATGTTATCAAGTACTTTTATACAGGCCTACTGTTTGCCTACTCGGCAGTTGTTTCGTTTCGTTTTCGCTTCGGATTCGCGGAATGTACTCAGAGCCTTAAATACGAATGTATTGCGCGATGCGTAGCCGCCATATTGGATTAATTTTCCTAATCGCGTAATATTAACATCATGTATCCCGTGTCTGCGAAACACTTTAATACTATTACCATTGAAACTGGATACTAAGCAACCGTACAAATTATTGGCTTAAATATTAATATGCTTAAGAATTTATTCGCGTAGATTTCTGTTACGACCATTGGTTTACGTACGGAGTTCCGTACTTTAGTAATTTCAGCATTTTATTTAAATTTTATTAAAATATATTTACGCTATAAATATGTTATAGAAAGTTAATTGGAATTACATTTCCTTGGCCTGACATCGCTTAGGTTTACGGGGCGTAATCAAGTACCGATTTCTTTTTTAACAGTTACAAACCTTAAAACAATGTATTCTTTCCTTATACATTTTATACAGTTGTCTACAAAATGCAGTATTGAGCCTGTAAAAGCAGTATCTAGTTAATTACCATACAGTCTAGGCCCGACGCAACAGGTCCGCAAAACTGGCACGTTGACTTTTAAGAGAAAGGACTTGTCTGGTACGCATTTCCTCCTATCAAATCAAAACAAAATATTCTGAACTTGTTTGCTTGTGTCCTGGTTCTGTGTGGGTGTGTACAATTAATCAATTAGTTTAAATTATAAATGTCAATATGTTATTGACATGTGTGATTGTCATCTTTATTTAACCCTCTGGTGAAAAGTGGCAGAATTCCTTTAGTTAAATGGCGACTGTTTGCCTAGTCCATGTCTTTATAGTCAAAGCACTGGCCGATATGCAAATGTACTCGCTCGGTGGTCCAATGCGGCTTTGCCTTATTGTGATATCTCTACAGATACGTGGAGATAAGTGTATTAACATGTAATTCTCGGTGTTGCACTTTGATTAATCTTCAGTGATGTTTTTATTGTGAACTATCACGGGTATAGTATCTTGATTTATGTTGCGATACAGAGTTGTACTAAGATGCTAATTCCAAAAAAATATAACAAAAATTGTCTAGTTGGATATTCTGTATACAAATATAAAGGCATTTAATAGTTGATTTTGATTTAGTTACATTATTACGACTTAAAATCAGATACATTAGGCGCTATTACAGTTACAATTTAGACGATTTGTAAGGCCTTTTGTTATTAGTCTAATATACTAGGTCATAGGAAGTTTTGGGCCGCGGACGAGAACGAAAGTGTGCCCGATGCGTTAAAGGAACAGAGAGGTTTAGTGGGTATGCCTCCGCTATGGAGGAGAATCCCACATAACTACCGCGTCCCCCCCGGGGCGCGGAGTATGCATAAAGCATTCCTTTCTGGAAAAAAAAGGTCTTAGGATGTTTTAGGGTGGTGTAAGATTGTAAAAAGACAAAATACAATTATTTATTGATTAAGGAGCTGTCTCCCGCGACCCCATCCGCGCGGAATTAAAAAAAATGTAATAAGTAGCCAGTGTTCTTCCAAACTATCGCCTACATTTAAGCCAAATTTCAGCGAGATCTTTCAGCCGTCCCTGAGATATCTTTAAACAAACATGTATCCATCCATCTAAACATTCGCATTTATAATATTAGTAAGATTATTTGTAGATATTTATTATATAATCTCTGTTTACCTGTTTTTGTGAATATTGTGAGTGGTATTCACTTCTTTATGTTGCCAAATTAAGTGACGATAAGTTAACCCCTTTGAATGAGGTGATGTCAATAATTAGGGTTCCGTACATCATAGGAAAAAAACGGAACCCTTATAGGATCACTTTGTTGTCCGTCCGTCTGTCTGTCAAGGCCCTTTTTCTCAAAAACGCGTGAAGGTATCACGCTGGAATTTATTTTTTTATAAGGCCGTACTTTTGCGGAACCACGTAAGGAGGTTGATTAATAAAACATATCGAGATACCGCGCTTATCTCGCATGCGATCCGTTGTTGACTTAAGGCTTTTACACACTTCACAAATAATTTAAAAGTGCGTCGAAAGTATAGGATAGGACTTTATGGAAAATGTATATCATTTTTTTTTAATTAAAAATATTAGCAGATTTTTTTGTAAATTTACTAATATAATATTTTTTTTACCATTCCAACTAAGCTCTAGGCTTGTGCTAGGATGTGGTTTTGTGGTGGATAGTCAAACGGTGGGATTCGAACCCCCGACCTCGTGATCGGAAATCCGTACCCTTAACTATTAGGCTATTGACGCTTAAATTAATAAGGTAGTGGTAGGAACATTACAACTTTCTTAAATATTGATCATAGGAGAGTCTATGAAAATATATTATTTAGTTATTTTTTATAAAGAAATAATGGTTATGACAGTAGAGTAAGAGAATAATAAAAGTAACACTGCAACTAGGTTTTGTATACGTGTGTACAAAGCCTTAGGAAGCACGACGCGTGCGCTTTCAGTGTGGCGGTTTGTGGGTCACACGGTCAGCTTTCAGATTGTATACACCTGTATAGACTCGTCAAATAACGTCGTTCAAAAGCTTCGACGCTCTAGGCGCAATAAAATCTCACAAACACGTGAATTCCAGTCCATCTCCATGTTTCTATACCGAGACTTGCTTCCTACAATTATGATGCGTCGAATACATGTTTAATGTTCGTTTTCTCTTTTGGGTGTACAGTTGTGTTCAAGTTGTCGCCTTTGTGAGAGATATGGCGATGTAAGATTTATGAAGACGTCTGAGTGACGGCGCATCATTTCGTTGTGAACATACGTTTGGTTGCAGTTTACGATGTCAGAATGAGCTTTAGATAAAATATAATTTTCATTAAGCTAACATTCGCATGGTCGCTTTTTTGACGTTGGTTTAAAATTCGGCGTTAGGCGGCGGACGAACGCAGCACTGCGTCATAAAAAGCGTCGCGTTTTAAAAGCGCTGTCTTTTAAAAAGATCTGTACTTTCATCGACATTCATTTGTTCTGATTTAACACAAACGTCCATAATCATCATTGCAAAAATCTTTTTTTTTTCTAAAAATATTTAAATGGTTTAAGCTTTATATTTTATTTAAACAATAAGAACTCGTAGTATTTTTCTATTATAACAGTTCTATTTTCGCGCTTTCCGTTATTAATAACAGAGTGTATTGTTCCAATTTTTGAATAACTGATTTTTTCAGTTCATTTTTCTTATAAAATAATAAAAAAATATCCTACTTTAGAACATACGTTGCCAGTATAACAAATAATTGTTTTTATCTGACTATAATTTTTTTTATAATCGACTAAGATCATAAATTAGTCTTCTGTCAATAAGAAATTTATAGTTTTATCAAAATTTTAGGCGGCATAGATACTTAAAAGTCAAAATCGTTAAATCCAAAGAAAAGACTTAAAATTCACAGACTAAACAAGTTTCTTGTTCATTGAAGGCTAGTTTTTATGGCAACTTTTTGCTTCTCTATAAGTGTACACAAATCCTTAGCGTAGTTGATTCGTTCCGTTGTTAATTAGCAGTTTCCTTCTTTGGCTAATGTAACATACAGGGTTTACGGGTTCCTAGTAGCCACGGGAATATGCGTAAAGACATTGTTCCTAAAAAAAAAAATACGCTTAATTGATGCTAAGTCGTAACGTTCCTCGCTCTTATCTAAGGTAAGTTTCCACTGCCGTAACAAAATAAAATAATATTGTGTAATAGTTAGAAAACAAATAACATTATCTTGAACATTTTTTTTCTTCATATCAGTGTGATCACAATCTTACTTATATTATAAATGCGAATGTGTGAATGGATGGATGTTTGTTTGAAGATATCTCCAGAACGGCTGCATTGATCTTGTTGAAATTTTGCATACATGTAGAACACAGTCTGGAAGAACACATAAGCTACTAATTAAGTTTTTTCCTAATTCCGCGAGAACGGAGTCGCGTGCGACAGCTAGTTTTCTTATAATTTTAACGCTTAACTAAAGGCTATAAGAGACACTGGATAGATAATATACTCGTAGATTGCGGGGTGACTATTATAATAGAAACAAAAACCTCTCACTAGCTAGGCATCAATGGCGCCGGGTAAATCTTATCAGCTTGTCTCTACATTGTAGGTAATTATTAAGCACTTAAGTAAGCTTTGTCGTGACCGCCGGATCTGAAATCCGCCAACAGTGGCCGGCCTTGAGCTATATCTATTCAACTGTATTCGACTCGTACTGAGTTAAGTAAAGGTCAATTAGAAAGTATTCGGACAATCTAGACGGAAAGCACTGGTTTGGAGTTCGAAACCTTGAAGAATGTCTATACTGCTGCTGCAAGTAACTAGACCAATTCTTTTTAATTTGTCGTCTGCTCCAATAATCAAGGAGTCGACAAATAATGTTCCGTGCTATGAGAGTCGCATCGTAAAAGTCATAAATGCACTGATATAGGACCACACAGAAGTTTCGACTGATGAGGGTGCGTCCCGGAGGCCTAATTTAGTCCACTTTCCCTTCGCACCCTTTTTCTTATAAGGAAAGGATGGGAAGTGGAAATGGACTTTCCGGATGAGAGGATGCATGGAAAGGAAATATATTTTCTTTCTGTGCATCCTCTCCTCCGTCGATTTTAGGTAGGCAACGCATATGTAAATTCGTATGTCTATGGGCAAAAGTCACTTCGCTATTTCAGCGATTTCAGGTGGCCGCTCGCTCGTTTGACACCTTTTGATATAAAAAAAATGAGCGGTAAAAAATATAATTAGACATATTTTAATATCAATATATATTTTTTAATGTTTTTATTACATATATAAATAACACTACACAAGTGTAATGACATTAATGTAATCATACGTGACTTTATTACAAATTTAAAATGGCGGGAACACCTCCGAGCGGCTCAAACAAAACAATGATGTAACAAGAAGGTCAAGTTCGAATTTTAAAATTGATTAAGCACGTTACGGTTTACTGGCCAGTAACTTTGAATAATTTCTTTTTTATAGGCCATAGTATTTACAGATTATTTCTAGCCAGGTTTTTAGTGATAAAAAAATTGCTAATTTACTTAACTAATAATTGTATTTAATCAAACTATTTATTGATTTTATCTATAATTCTATGATAATTAGAAGCAATATTGATTTTTTATTTTGTTTTTTTTCGCAAAGGTTGAAATAGTTATAATGTTTGTCTCGGTTGGTGAGTTTATCTCACCTGTATCGAGTGGGAGCAGCGATGCTTGAAGTCACAGTTCAGAGCGTTAGACAAATGGCGTCTTACGAAGTATAAAGTAACAATCTGAATCAAGGTTTTATTATCGTAATGTATTTACAAATTAAACAAATGAAAAAAGCTAAAGAGTTTGATTAAATTATTCATAACATATAACCATCGAATTTTATAAAAAATCTTGTGGCGTTCGATAGACCAATTACTGTTGCATATACCCCATTTGCTATTTAAATGTAAAATAAGATATAATCTTATTTAAAATAAACATCACTGGCCAAATCCAAATAAAAAATTATGAAAGGATTTATAAATTAGAAGAGAATTAAAAATAAATAAAAAAAAAGATTTTAAAATCTGAGTTTTAGTGAGTAGTTTTATTAAGTACATAAAAATATTTATTATGATTATATACGACCGGTCTAATTTGTGGTAATATTTTGTAATTCTATGATTTAAAATAGAATCTTTAATGATATCACTAATTTGGTAATTTGTGGGCGTCAGCACCGGAAGAGCGTTGATCTTAAAATGAGCAAATTTAACATATATTTATGTCCTTGCCAGTTGCCTATAAATTTTATATTATTTTATAATTTAATATATTAAAATACATTGCACGTGTAATGTTAGTTGTCAAGAGTAAAAAGCATTTCTCTGTTACTAATTTTGGCAATTTTTGGAATTATGGCCACCAAAATAATCTTACTTATATTGGAAATCATCATTATCAGCTCCCTATACGTCCCCACCGTGGAGCTCGGAGCCTACCCTTAGTTAAGTGTAGTTAGGCCATAGTCAACCACGATAGCCGAGCGCGAGTTGGTCGACATCACACATGTTTTTGAATTTTCTTCTCAGATATGTGCAGGTTGCATCACGATGTTTTCTTTCACCGTAAGAACGTCGGTAAATGTACATATGTAAATCGGAAATCGAAAAATACATGAAAATTTTGTTTTAAGGTATTTCCAGAACACCTGAACGGATGTCGATGAAATTTGTTATATATATATATATATATATAGAACATAGTCTGGAAGAACTCATAGGCTTCTAATTATGTGTTTTTAATTCCGCGCGAATGGAGTCGCGGGCAACCGCTAGTATCAAAACAAAAATAAGTAACAAGTTCATCTAAGCATTTTTTGTTTTGAGAATCTACGATAGTTGGTTATTAAATAATTTTATTATAAAATCGCCCAAGACAAGAATCAAAATATATATTTTTTTATAAATTATTCAGACCAGCTTCTATATTACTTGTTTTCGTTCAGAATATTCTTTCCCACGTATGAGTCAATGCAAAAAGCATCTAATGAAGCGTAAGTACGTGTGAAGCCCCTGTCTGTGCTAGGGTTGGCAACTATCAAGAAACGTAGCCTCGAACACTGGCCTCGGCGAAAGACAAATTAAATTATATCAAGATATATTAACTACTTTTGTTATTATTATAATATTACTAGCTTTTGCCCATGGCTTCGTCTATGCGGAATTAAAAAAATTAAGTAGGATAAATGTCTTCCAACCTACATATGTTCTACATTTGTGCCAAATTCCATCCGTTGAGCCGTTCTCCAAAAAACTTACAACAAACATCCATCCATCGAAATGATCGCAATTATAATATTAAAAAGAATTCGAAGAGGTAACAGCCCTAGTCTAAGCCTAGCCTAGGCGGTGGCGAGGTCAATCGATTTTCACTGCCATAAAATTTCTCGCATGTCAGGTTCTGTGATCGATTTAGGCCCGTAGGCGATGTGGGCGCAAACACATTGATATTCGACAACATCGATAGAAACCAGCTGATGATTTTATGTGATTTTTATCTTTGTTCGCTTTAGTATTTTTTTTTAATTTAATTTAAACAACTTTTATGCGGTTGGTCGTTAAGAATCTTCGATCGGTAACATGAAATACTGCGAGAAATGATTAATGATTTAGTCATTCCATTTTATTAATAAGACAGATTGATTATATAGCTAAAGATGGAACAGTTTAATGATTATTGTTACAGATCTTCTTAAGACTTCAAATGATATAGTCACGATTATCGAATGGTATCTAGACTTAGGTTATCTTAAATCTTATATCTTTAAATGAGCAATTCTTATATATATATATATATATATATAGTATTGCTCACATTATATATATAATGTATATTAATGTAGAAGTGAAAGAGATGTGTCAGGACGGCAATAAATAGAGGTCAGTGATCCTTGCCTACCTATCTGGGTTACGTTATGTTGTTGTATCAACGTGAGAACTTGAACTGGATTGTCTATGTTAATTGTTGATTGCCATAAAGTAATGAAACATCAACATCAACAATAGAGCGTCGGTGGCTCAGGAGTTAAGCACTTGACTTGTAATATGCAGGTCCTGGGTTCGAATCCCGCCATGTACCAATGTGTTTTTCAGTTTCCGATTTACATATATACATTTATCCAACGTTCTTACGGTGAAGGAAAACATCGTGATGCAACCTGCACATATCTGAAAAGAAATTCAAAGATATGTGTGAAGTCAACCAACCCGCACTATGGCCTAATTCACCCCTAACTTAGGGTAGGCTCCGAGCCCCTCGGTGGGGATGTGTAGTGAGCTGATGATGATGAATGAAACATCTGTACCTTAATAATTTATATAAGATTTATTGAACACCATAGATATATCTACCATAGACAATGTAATCTGTAACATCAGTCAAGCGTCTCGTGTAGGCAAGCTCCCACGTTCACAAACAGGATGTTCAAAAGGCGTTAACATCATAAAGCTTATACAGTATGTATATTTTTCAATTTTATTTCGCATCGAATATATTTTGGTATACATAACAAATAGGATGTCTAAATTTGGCTTGATAGGCAATGTACGGAATTCCTATCTGCCTACTTAATTCGAACCATTGTGAGCAGGTTCATTGCTCAGCGAAGGCTATTTTTTGTGTGGTGAGTCACAAAGCTCTGATGTATGCTCTAATTTTTAATTGTATTGAATGGGGTTTTTTTATTTTACTAAATTTATTTTGTCTCAGACTTCTTTTTTTATTATAAAATCGATTATCAACTTATGCTTTTATTAACAAGTTAACCTTTTTTTGTTTTCATTTTTAATTTTAATATATATATATATATATATATATTTCAAATAATATACGTTCATGTGTATATATATATTTAAAACATAACAACCAAATCTCAAAATATGATAAGCATAAAAAAATTCCGAATTGGCCCGGATCGCCAGGTGAAATACCACGACCACACAGAAGACAGGCGTGAAGTGGAAGCAATTCCGCGTTTCGTCTGATGAGTGTGCGTCCCGGAGGCTTTATATAGTCCTCTTTCCTTTCCCATCCTCTTTCTTATAAGGAAAGGATGGGAAGTGGAAGTGGAAGTGGACTTTCCAGATGAGAGGATGCATGGAAAGGGAAAATATTTTCTTTCTGTGCATCTTCTCCTCCGTCGATTAAAGGTAGGCAACGCATATGCAATTGCGCATGTCTATGGGCAACGGTCATCTCGCTATTTCAGCGTTTTTAGGTGGCAGCTCGCTCGTTTGCCACCTTGAGATATATAAAAAAAAATCTAAATTGTAAGAGAAATCACAAAAACTGTTGCAACTACTGACATAATTTTAAAACACCAACAATTAACAGATTGGAATTCTTATAATATTTCTCTTCGTATAATTTAAATAACAATTTATCATACAACTGTACCGTTATTCATTTACACATCCCTGTTGGAAACATAATGTTCAAACGTTTTGTTCGATTAATAAGCTAATACCACTTTATAATTAATTCCCACTGACCTGGAAGCATTAAATTGCATAAATAATAGATTTAAAACTGGTCGGAAATGAGACGTTGTTGTAAATATAGAGGTTACTGTGTTGAACGTTCATAGACAGATTATAAGAAAATCTTGTTTTAAAAATCTTAATGATATAAATGCGAATGTTTTAATGGATGTTTGTTAAAAGGTAGCTTCGGATCGGATTAACGGATTTCGATGAAATTTAGCACCGTTGTAGAGCATAGTCTGGAGGAGCAAATTTTTTCAATTATTTTGCAAATATTATAAAATGTGTTTTGTGCTGGTACAAAATTAATTTTAGCGAGTAGTAAGAGAAAGAAATAAAAGAGAGTCAATTTCTCAACAGATTTTCGTGATATTTCATGGACGCTTGCACCGTATATTAAAGAAACTATAGCATTGTTCATTTCAAACTTTATTAAAATTATATAGTTGATAAACATAATACAATGATATGAGGCCACGATAACTTTGTAAGATACATTTAAAGTTCCAAAAGCTATGACGTCATACTATGACTCATTCGCAGGGCAACTGGAGTCATTCACAAACGGACGACATTCCGTCATCAGATAAGATTGTAGCTTCGCAGATAATATACGTAACAGACAAACATCTTCACAAACAAAGACATTAAAGAAAGAAACACGTTTATTACTACACAGATACAAGGGAAAAAAACTATTGGTATAGGACAGTGGCCTAGCAAAAATATTGGCCACAAGCGCCTTCGTATCATGTCCAAAATTAGTATGACATATTTAATGTACTTTATGCCCGTTAGGAGCGCTGTACGAATTTAAAAAAAAAATGACAGCGACGATATGATGGCCCATACCACAAATATTCCTGCTAGGCAAACTGTATGTGTAACTTCCAAATCGAATTGCCTTAAAAGGAACAGATAAGAGAGCTTTCTTTTATAATCCTGGCTGGTTAAATTTAAACATTAAAAAAAATCGGAATAAAATTATAAAATTCTATTAAAAACATCTTTATGATGGTAGTTCATTGACAGTTAATGTATAATTTGCTCGTAATTTCATTATATTATAGCTTTGTATATGCGTTAATCGGAATCTTGCATAACTATGCAATAGCCACTATATAAATGCATTGGACACGTAATAAACGTAAGCGGTAGTCGATAAATACGTAATAAAATATTCATTCATTTCGATCCTTTTATTATAAACAAAACAGTTTTATTGTTTTACGTCCTTTTACAGAACATTACGTTAATTGATAAATTAAATTGAACAATATATAGAGTTTCATATTTATATAATCTTTTACAATTTACGTTTGTTAGTAATACAAGATAATGGTAAAAGAGTGACTTCAAGCCGATGACTAAGTTGAAATTACAAGCCATAAACTCTGCAACCGTTTACATTAGTATTTAAAAGTCAAAAGTTATAATTGAAATACACTAACAATTTTACTAATCTTACTTACTAATATTATTAATGCTAAAGTTAGTATAGCTGCATGTATCTCCCTGAAATTCGTAATAGATGTAGAACATAGCAAGAACACACTAAGTATATTATAACGACAGCTACTTTACTCATATTTCTCGGATAATATTCATATAATAGAAAAATCAATGACGTAACAAAGCTTTTAAGGTTGATAAGTGTAATGATTTTAATGTTCATCTTATATATAAAATTCTCGTGTCTCAATTTTCGTTCCCATACTCCTCCGAAACGACTTGACCGATTCTCAGGAAATTTTGTGAGCACATTGAGTAAGTCTGAGAATCGGCCAACATCTATTTTTCATCCACCTAAATGTTAAGGGTAGTCCACCCCTAATATTTATTTCTTAGACAAACACGCGGACGGAGTCGCGGGCGACAGTTAGTAATGTATAAAAGCATAACATAAAGGAGTCACGGGAAAGGATAAAGACGTAACCTATAACCATAAAGCAGAAACTATTAAGATATATATAATAACGATCGAATTGTATCACACACAACATCGTGTTGTGTGTGAACACAACTGTCTCGCTTCCTCTTAGTATATTATGGCTTTGTGTAACAGGAAGGACACTATATACGAGTTACATACTGAATGAGGTCGATGAGTAAGACTAACAAAACAAAGAAGCTTTATAATACATTTGAAATATACCAGACTACAAGTTTTGACATTAAGTACACTTTTAGACATTATTAGATAGAATCCTTTGGCTTAAATAGCGCGCTTTTGTTACAAAGTCAATTGTCAGAATGATTACTAGGGGGACATAAACGACGACTTTCAGTAAGGCTAGTATTGCGCCAGTACACCGGCACAGTGTCGGATTTTCTTCCTAAAAATACCTATTTATAGTTATAATCTACTAGTTAAATTACATTATGAAAACATAATGTGTTATATAAAAATTCATTCTTTAACAGTAAATACGAAATAGTAATTTCGATACACCTATCGGAAGTCTGTCGTTAACTTTCCATCTCGCAAACGAACGTTATCAATTTAATGAACGCTTTGTTGGTAAATAGGTGTATAATGGTCAAGTAATGGTGACCATAAAACGAGAGTGAAAGTCCCCAATGAGCTTTCGTATTGCGAATAATGAGGGGTATGCCACATGTTATCACAATTTTGTAGAGAGAAAGTACAAGGTGAATCGAGCTTGCATACTGTAACGATGTTTTTATAATATTTATAAATTACACCAACATCGCAAGAAAGGTGCAGAAAATGTATGTTGACAAAATAGTGAAGAAGAAAACTTGTTGTGACTTTACCACAAATCTTACTAATATTTTAAATGAGTATGTTTGGATGGATGGATGTTTGTTTGAAGGTCACGGGCGACACTATTGAAAGAGTGGCAAACTTATTCGGAAACTCGGAGAGTCAATTTTACATTATTATAAAACTAGCTGTTGCACGCGATTCCGTCCGCGCGGCATTAAAAAAAACTATACCAGTAGCCTATCTGTTTTCTGAGACTATGTTCTATATGTATGCCAAATTTCAGCGAGATACATGCTGTTCTGGAGATATCTTCAAACAAACATTTACCCATCTTAACATTCGCATTTATAATATTAGTAAGAAGTAAGATAAGGTTGTATTGAAAAGACATAATTTAGTTAGCAAGCTATTATTGAAGAAATATAATATTATACTTTTTATCTATTGCTAGTAATTAACAGTTGATAGATGCACGAGAAATGTGTAATTTAACCATCACTGAATAAAAGAATACGATAGTATTTGATTATCAATACAAAACCCACGTATCTAAAGCCAATATTTGTTCCAACGGTCGTCGATATCAAACATAACGGACTCTGCCTTGATAAGGTGGATAATGTATTCGATTTGCAAACAACAAATATTTGGATCCAAACATACGTTCCTTGTAAAATAATCTCTCACGTGTTTTGAAATTGACCGTTGGGTTAGGTTAGGTTAGCAACAAGATTATTTGAACTATATATAATGTAGATAACACCAAAGGTTCAACAGAACATAAGTTTTTTATGTATTTTTTTATATCATAAGGTGGCAAACGAGCGAGCGATCACCTGAAGTCACTGAAATAGCAATTGCATATGCGTTGCCTATCTTTAATCGACGGAGGAGAGGATGCACAGAAAGAAAATATTTTCCCTTCCCATGCGTCCTCTCATCCGGAAAGTCCACTTCCACTTCCCATCCTTTCCTTATAAGAAAAAGAGTGGGAAGGGAAAGAGAACTAAATTAGGCCTCCGGGACGCACACTCATCAGATGAAACGCGGAATTGCTTCCACTTGACGGCTGTCTTCTGTGTGGTCGTGGTATTACACCGGGCGAGCTGGGCCGATTAGTGCGAAGATGTTAAAGCGGGCTCTACCACTGTTAATGTATGATAAAACAGCTAGATTTAATAAATCTAAATTGGAAATAATTCCACGAAACTTGATATCAAACGTAACGTGGTCTGTTCTCTATTTAGACATATGTTATTTTGATGTTCTCCACGCACCAATGGGTGGTAACGTTTCGAAGAAAATAGGACAGTCTAAAAGGAAACGAACGTTTAGACGTATACTAAAATACAGTTTGGTGTTCAGTTCTTTTTAACACTGTTCTATTTTGTAAACTTCGTACGGATAAAGATTATGAAAATAGCGGATGTATACGATTTATTTCTATTTAAAAATACTTCAAGGTTTGTCCACAGTAAGTAGCTGACCATTTTGGTTTAAATAGTCTGGGTTGAAAGGAATTGTAGAAAATTATCTGTCGCCATCGACTCCGTCTGCGGTGAACTAAACATCTTAATTAGTAGCCTATGTGATCTTCCAGACTATGTTCTACATCTGTCATTCATGCAACTGTTCTGGAGATACCTTCTTACAAACATAGATCCAAACATTGGCATTATAATATTAGTAAGATGCTAAAGTTTCTGTACGTGATCTTGAGATTTCAAATTGTACAATCTCACGGTTACCGTGACTTTAAAATATGAAGCCTTTAGAAACCGGGAATGCGATGCAGGTGTACGTTGCATTGAGCAAATAGCCCTTATACAAACAACTAACAAGGCAATGGAGACGTCACAGTATAAATATGTACAGTCAGATGCATAAATATGTATAGAAACTTGTATAGTCGGTTTCAAAAATACTTATGGAGGGAAGCATAGGGACTGATTCGTGCATACATATTTTTAAAACGAAAAGCGTATAAAAGTTTTTGTATTTATGTAGCTGACTGTACATACCTGTATAATCAGTCGAGTCAATATTCAAACTCAACAATTGGAAAGTACACGTGGCAACAAAAGTTATTACGAAATAAGCTTCACACCATCACTTTATAATAGTTTAAGTACACTTGCATGGAAAATTCATTAACATGAATTAGGATTTTCATTTCAAGTGGTCATCATCTAATACTGCATCGAAAATAGGACTTAAGGTGAAAGTTTAGATGTATAGATGTTTGTTAAAACGTGTCTCCAAAACGTCTGAACGGATCTTGATGAAATTTGCCACGGATGTAGAACATAGTCTGAGCTCCTAATTATTTTTTATTCATTCCGCGCGAACCGAGTCGCGGGCAACAGCTAGTAAGCTAATAAATAATAAGCAGTATAGAAAGATCGATATTAAAGTTCTCATCGCATTTCTTGTTCTCATTGCATATTGATGTAAATAACAAACTAACGTTATCGTTCATTCTGTGAGAAACTGAATCGATAGTTAACAAAGAAGCCTTTCATCTTAGTCAGCGCTAGAATATTTAACCAGATTCATAGACATCTTTGTTCGCATTTAAAAAAAATATTTGCATTTTTTTTAATTGAAGCTTTCATATGGAAATTAGAAAACGCAATCTTTGGAAACGGATATAGATTATGATAATCTTATCATTGATATAGTACATATTAATAAACTAGCTTTTTCCCGCGACTTCGTTTGAGCAGAATTTAATTTAAAGTGTGGAAAGTATCTCCAAATTCCAATAACATTTGTATGATTTTATTAAATACGTAAATCAAACGTATCTCAAGAGAACGGTACACATTTCCGCGACCACAAATAGGCTATGTATTCTTTCAGATTGTGGTCTACAATCCAAACTAAAATTCACCGAAATCGATGCTGCTGTTCTGGAGATACCTTCGAACAAATATCCACCCATACATATAGACATTCGCATTTATAATATTAGTAAGATTGGTATGCAAAATAGTGTGCAAATAACGGTTAAAGAAAACAAGACTGAACAGCTATTCGTAACTGACCTAAAAAGGGATGAGGTTCTTACCAAAAACAATTTTACGTCATATCCATAGATCCGATGGGATTTATAACAGTATTATATGGTTAAATACCCTTTCTTTCCAGCTTATCTTACTAATATTATAAATGCGAATGTTTAGATGGATGGATGGATGTTTGAAGGTATCTCAGGAACAGTTACATGGGTGTCGCTGAAATTTATCATAGATGTAGAACATAGGCTTCTTATTAAGTCTGTTTTTAATCCCTTGCGGACGGAGTCGCGGGTAATAGCTAGTATTATGATAAAAATAACACTTGACACATTTTAAGTTGGTAAGTGTAAAGTGGTTCGTTACAAGTGTTCGTTATTGTTAGATTACTAACAGCATGTCATAGAGAAGTGTCATTTATGACATTCGTTGCATATCGATAATCTATTGTCGATTCGTGACGCTCGTAATATCTATTGCTTGATGTTACAACACTTTTAAACTTTATAACTCACGCTCTATAAATATCTTTGACAACATATTGCAAGACGTTATTTGAATTCTTTATCGAATTTAAATAGAAAAAAAATTGTTTTAGGTGGTAATCGATAATTAAAAAAAAAAACTTTTATTTCATTAGTGTCACGTAATCGATATGTGTCATTTTAAGTATAATAATATTGTCAATATACATTACTTATAAAAACTAAACAGTTAAAAAACATACGTAGACAATTAAAAAAAAATTATAATTATTTGTTTATAATTACAAAAAGTTGTAATTAATTTTGTAGTTTTAGCGTCTAATTTAAATTTTTTTATTACTTACAATGACTACATAATTATACTTAAAAAGATAAAAAACACAGTTATCCGTTTTGCAGAGGAAATTACACAACAAAAACAATACCTAACCAACAACGTTTAAATGTCGAGCACTCACCTCGTAAAGAGACGTCATCTCGAACTTTTGTTTTGTTTTAGACTGAATGTTCACAAACATCACATTTCACCACGGATTTATTGGGTTCAATTTCCTTTTTGTCACACTATACCAGTTTATGATACTGCGATAAAAAAATCACGTCCTAAAAGGTCATATAGTCCGTTATTTAAAAAAAATAACGTTTTATTTAAACTACAAATTAGATAAAAGATATGAAATTGTTTTCACTTCATTAACAAAAACGGAACGTAAATTAAAAACGTCAATTAAAAAAATAATGTCAAAATTCCCGCCAAGCGCGTTGTATGTTTAAAAAAAAAATAAAAAGGCAAAGGTGTTTGGTTCGGACAGCCAGGGCTGGCGCGTGTGTCGCGCACCGTGCTCAGAACCGGCACTGAGCCGCGACGCGAACGCCTCAATGGGCGACTCAGCTGGCATGCTCAATGAAGCATTCGAGTTCGGAGGTCGCCGAACATCCTGACCCCATCGGTTCCGATATACGTTTCTCTATTACCCTATAAACCTACAATGTCTACTAAATCCAGTTTTGAGATATTCACATGACATATTTTATTTTTATACTTGTTTAAAAGATTTAAAAATAATAAAATAACTTTAATTTCAAGATTGACAACTGTAAATTTATTTTTTTGCAGAATAAAAATATTTCCACATGGCAATATGCAGATTAAAAATTGTCGGTACAAATTAAACTATGTAATTTGTTTTGCCTTCTGATAATTTTTTTTTTCATTTCAATTATTGTAGCACACAATTTTCATTTTAAAGTAATGTAAGAAGATAGATTGAAGCACCATTACATTGATAATAATATTATCTGAAATCAAAATAAGCATTTTGATTGAATTACCGCTTCGTAGAATTTGATTAAATAAAAAGTATTCTTCTGGGAATCAACGGCCAGCATTATATCTATGGTCTGAAATGTTTTTTTTATCACAAATGGAGTTCGTCGACAGTATCCATTCAACTTATTTGTCATAGAACCGGTCATACGCACAATACGCGAAGTAATTTTGCCTTTGCGGTATCGAATTGAGACAATTGATTTGATCAAATTGCGGAAGGCTAATTCAATTTTTGGTCGAATCGATTTCGATTCGTGGGATGCAACCAAAGAATTATTTGTAATAATTATGTACTTGTAATTGTAATAGGTAAAGGTAAATTGATTCGTACAAATTTTAAGAAAAGTTTTTTTTATATCATAAGGTGGCAAACGAGCGAGCGGCCACCTGAAATCGCTGAAATAGCGAAGTGACTGTTGCCCATAGACATACGCAATTGCGTATGCGTTGCCTACCTTTAATAGACGGAGGAGAGGATGCACAGAAAGAAAATATTTTCCCTTTCCATGCATCCTCTCATCCGGAAAGTCCACTTCCATTCTATCTTTTTCTTATAAGAAAAAGGGTGGGAAGGGCAAGAGGACTAATTTTGGCATCCGGGACGCACACTCATCAGACGAAACGCGGAATTGCTTCCACTTCACGCCTGTCTTCTGTGTGGTCGTGGTTTTTCACCGGGCGAGCCGGACCGATTCGTGCGAAGATGTTAAAGCGGGCTCTACCACTGTTAAAACTGTTTTTTTTTTATATAATAATATTTTATTGCATTTGTGAATATGAATACATGATGCCATAGCCCGCATACCATAAAACAAAAGACAACGACTTTGACAGTTGCATTCTGTTAAAGGTCAACAACACTGAGACGAGTGTAGAGTATAATTATCTATGATTTTGGGGAGGTACCGATCGCTTCGGAGGCGTTCCGTTATTGCAAAAGAAGCAGTTATGTTATACAGTTGCATACAACGACGTTACACTGAGTTACGCGTCGGTTGGCAACGCCATTGTTTTCAGTTCCCTGGCCGCTAGCGATATGGAGCTGGCGAATATTTTGCATAGCTTTCGCACGAACTTATATTTATAAGGAATATTCGCTTTCTAAAGCTTTAAATTGTAATGTCGATAAATTTTTATAAATTTATTTTTTTCTGTTACTTGTTTCAGATTATTTTGAGAATACCGTACCAGAATAACAACTATACATACATCTAGACAAGAAGATCGTAGTCATGTTAAATTCTAGGAATTATTCCCCCTTTCGAGCCAGAACTTGTATTTAGAATAATAATTCCCACGACAATCGATACATCAGCATGTGCGCGATAATAACTGTGGGATAAAGTACAAAGCGGGCCGCTTTACAAGTCGTGTTTCACAATCGTGCGAAACGCAACGATTATTCCGTACTATGGAGATTCCAATCTTGACCGATAGACTGTTAGAAACTATTTGTAACTATCTCTAAATAAGGTATTTGTAATTTTAGTTTCTTTGTTAACGAAATTCGTTAAGATTTTTTGGATGAGCCGCTTAGTTAATAATCAATCATCTCTTAAAAACACCAATAACTAGCTGTCGCCCACAACTTCGTACGCGCGGTTTTAAAAAAACCTTAATTAGTATCTTATGTTCTTCCAGACTATGTTCTACATCTGTGCCAAATTTCAGCGAGATCCCTCTAGCCGTTCTCAAGATATCTTCAAACATCTATCCATGTATACATTCATTTACAATATTAGTAAGATATAACTCTACTTTTATAGATGGTCTGTTTAATCTTCTAGTATCTATAATACTTCTATTTTACTTTAAATAAAGAAGAAAAAAAAAACATCGCGTGAACCGCCTGTGACACGCTAAAAAAAACAACATGGCGCCATAGAGACGATTCTAAAGTCACCCGCTTAGAAAAAACAATGTTTTATCTATAGATATTCATTAGTTAAAGTATGCGGCTAACATGATTAGGAAAAAACATTGTTATCGACATCAGAAAATTAAAAAAGTTGGGAGTTGATATTTTTTTTAGGTTAAGGATGCCGAACTTTAGCACAAAAACTAGAATACGACCATTTAGTGTACCTTAAATATTGATTAAAACAAAAGTTATTCCTTTTTTCTGAAGACAAAAACATCCCTTTGTAAGAAGCCAGCTGCAAATTTTTCAATTTTATTACTTTAGCTATAAACTTTACTAAAATGGAAGAGATGTCCCATGTTGTTGGTCACAACATGAAAGTATAAAATACACGTATTAAAAAGCACCTGTGTTTTTGTCATTCATGTTTTTAAAAAAAATTAAAAATCCAACACTCGCTGCAAGAGGATACAACAATAATGTTTTTCATTACGCCATATTTGGATAAAAAGGCCAGTACTTTCTCGAGGATCACATCTTTGGCAGAAAAAAAACTTGTCTTTCACACGTGCACAACGCGGGGCTTCGCGACGGCCGAATTCGCGCTAATCCGGTTCTTGTGACAACTTTCTACAGATTCCCGCCTTTGGGCATCCTTAGATGTGCTAATGGACTTTATTGCTGGTCAATAGCTGATAATGCTCGTCTTCCATTGATTTGAATCGCACGCGAATCGTGTGAGTAAAAGGTTTTTTATTTATAAATTAAACATTTAGTCGTTTTCTCCGTTGGACATTTCTTAAGCACTTATTGGAGTTTCAAATATAACAAATCAGATATAAGTAGTTTTTACCTCAGTCCTTTTGATCTCAAGTGAAAATTAGACCAAATAATATCCTTGTAATGTGAAATTAAGACTTAGCTAAAAAGGGTTCTATTCGCATACAAATATTATATCTTTTTTTATCACAAAATTGTATCTTCTTGATTTACAACTTTTTATGCACCGTTGAAAGTTGGAATAGAGAGGTCATAAATTTCAATCAACTTTTATAGCGATATAAATATTGCGATATTTACGAGCAATTATAAGTTCTAGACTGTTATCGGTTTATGTCAGTTTCCTTAGCTGAGAAACGTGTATTAGAGCTTATTGTTATCTCAATTTTATTAAGGAGAAATGAGAGAGATGGCAATACGTTTATATGTTCTTCGGTAGAAACTGTAAGGATGTAAGTGCGACGCGTCACCGTTGATGTATAGACCATGTATCGATGTCGAAATGTAAAAATTCGTGACTTCTTGTCACGACGTCACATGACAGCGAACGAGATGTAACTGGCGACATGATCCTTTTAGAAGGCAATATTGGAAGCTAATCGCGAATAAAAACATGTGTTTTTTTCTTAAAATTAATTACATCTACATTATTTTTCTGGAGACCTTGACAAATGATGCACCAGTTTTTTTAGAAAACACGAATATTTTTAGTTGTAGCAAAGGGTGGTATTAAATAACGGAAAGGAGGGAAACCCGGATATATAAATAACCTTTTGTCTCTACAATTTGAGACACTGGTAGGTCAAATTTTGTCTCTACAATTTGAGATACAGGTATGTCAAATCAATATGTATTATGTAAGCATCTCAGAATAATAACTTTTCGAAATGACCAGCCAATAGCTGACTTAATAAGTACTATCGAACACTAGAAAACATAAGTAGTGTTGTAAAAATCGATATTTAATCGATAACATCGAGGTTATTAGATTCGCCATTAGTATAAAATCGAGCGAGCGATACATCGAACAAATGGCTTAAGATTATACAGGCGAGCGCATTTATTGCGAGATAATACTTTATAAACAAATAGAACGAGTTAACTCTTTTGCCGTGCGGTAGGAATGTAGGTTTCTTATTTCTATTTAAACTTAAACTTGTGTGGAAACAAATAGCCTCGTTTGCTCCGACACATTAATTATTCTTATCGAAGCTTTTACGTATAATTGTGTTGTAACATAAATTTAATCGTGTTTTTGAAAGCATTTATTTCTTAACGGTAGGAGATGATGCATTTTATAGCACGTTCCAGCATATCTTATGCTTCTAGACCACGTCTAATTGTAATAAATCGTTTAGAATCACTTATGTGGTTGTTATAGTTACATTACGTTTGCACCAAATATTACTTTTTCTTAGTTTTAGTTATTAGTTAATAGAAGAGCATAGAAGTAACTGCTAAAGTTTAAAATTATAAGCTTTTTGTTAAGTTTGTCGTACGGATTTTCCACAATCGCCGTTTGTCTTTATATGTATATTTTTTTGTGTTATATATCTGTTGAATTAGCATCAGTATCAAAAGTCCCACCCACGGAATACGTGTTTCACTAAACAGCTTTATTTAACCGTTTACATGACGTAATCCAAAAATATTTAATTGTATTGCTGCCTTGTAAAGGGAGGCTTCTATGGCGCGTAATTCTAAATGGGCGTGTAAAGATTCGCACAATCGACAGATGAAGCAGTAAATCCATGTCGGACCCGCTGAGTGTCGGTATCTTCGTTATTTGTCGGTCCGGACATTCTCCTACAAAATACTCTAATTATAATCCTCAGTAGCCAAACTACAGAAAATAATTTATGCGGCCGTGTCAACTCGTTACTTATAGTAACAAGTCGTGGATTACAATTTTTCGCGTTGTATCGTCTATTGGCACAAATTTGTAATGTCTTTGTGTACTCTGTGGTCATCCAATCACGTACAGTGGAAGCCGACTTTAAGCTTGTGTTTGATGACACTTATCGCACGTAGGTGTATTTCCGGCTTCGCATTTAATGGTCTCTAGATTTTCACGCTTGACCTGACATCTTTGGTGACATTTTTTATGTCTCCATGATCTTATTTAAGTATGACATTAATCAGAGTGTAACTTACATTAGCTACCACGTGTTTTTATGTCGGAATAGATAATGCTGAATTAAACAAGTTTTACAGAAAACCTTTAGAGCTTTTTAATTTTGTTGATTTGAATTCTCTTAATTTAATATATACTACTAGTTCACAGTAGCACAAATTTAAGTGAATTATTTTTTGTACATAAAATTACTAAAAATGGAACGTCATATAATAGAATTTATCATTATCATCAGCTCACTATACGTACCCACCGAGGGGCTCGGAGCCTACCCTGAATTAAGGGTGACTAGGCCATAGTCAACCACGCTGGCCAAAGTGCGGGTTGGTTGACTTCACATATATCTTCGAATTTCTTGTCAGATATGTGCATCACGATGTTTTCCTTCACCGTAAGAACGTCACATAAATGTACATATGTAAATCGGAAATCGAAAAACACATTGGTACATGACGGGATTCAAACATAGGACCTGCATATTGCAAGTCAAGTGCTTGACCCCTGAGCCACCGACGCTCTTATAAATATAATAGAATGTTGATTGGAAAATTACTACACAAAATAAAATCGCATCTATACCATATTACACAATTTGAAAGGCGTGATTATCATATTTAATCTGTGCTAAAACTTTTAAATGAAATTCAATAAACAAAAACAACTAAAACCGGAACTAAACAACGTAATAACTTTCTTTACTACTTTACATTATGTCGGAGTACAGAAAATCGTCTGTCAAAAATATTTTGTTCAACCACAAAATGAATAATGGACCATTGTGGAGGCACAAAAGTGTTGCCATCATTGTGGGAGCGGAATAATGGCGGGTCGCCAGTGTTGCCAACAGAAAGAAACTCTTTTGAAGCTCTATGGAATCTGAATAGGCGGCTAATGGGCAGCGATCTTTATTAGATCGACATCTATGGAGCAATTTTTCATTTGTTCACAGTTTTGAAGATTCATTTTTTTCTCTTGACCTGACCTCGGAAGATGTTTTGTAACATAGTGTATGATTTATAATGTGTTGTGAAGACTTACTTTAAATATTATAATATTTATAAACGTTTTTAAGCGACTTATAGTGGATTTCTGAGACCGAAATCACCACTTAAAACCTTTACTATAGACAAATCTATTATGTTATGCAATTCGTATTGAGTAACATACATAAATTATTCATTTGTTTAAAAGATTTAATTCCATCCTACATTGATGTAAAGAATAAAAACCGTGCGATGTAAATTAAAGAATGATGCGTGGGATGGGATTATAATGTGTGAAATCCTAAGAAGATATTAAAGATGTAGCCTTCGATAAATTGAGTCTCAGTCAAGCTTCGAAAGTTTTGAGGGTAGTTAATTATAACAAATGCGTGTCGTATGCCACGCGCCGCCGTGTAAGGACAAGTCGTTACATAAATTCTGAATTACCTTAAATGGCGTACTATAGAGTAACCACACGACTTTGTTTATGTCGGATATATGTTAAAGAACCAAATAAACAAACAAACGCCAAACGTAAAACATTGGTGAATGATGTTAAAAAAATACATTTAGGAAATCCTAGTGTGCTTTTTCAATGATCAAAGTCTACAATTATTTACATGTCATGTTACCATTAGTTTCCATTGTAGAAACATGGTAGCGTATTCCACCAACGTCTTAATACAACTTAACGTACACACTATATTAAATTCATAAAATGATAGGTACACAAAACTCTATAAATCCTTGTCACCGTAACAACGGATATTGTTTTTAATATCCCACGCAGTAACGGGCTGGCAACAGTACGAGTTGTAGGGCACGCTCCCGGTGTGTCCCGGGCTTTGTTGACCGTTACTCGGCCGACGAACTGTCCGGGACAGGGACACACCGGGTATGTATAGTCGTGACTACAAATGACAACTCTTTGTGGTAACAAGTCAATACTTGAACGCTTCGGTGTGGCTTTGCTTTGCGCATTCCTATTTAATAAATACATTCTGTTTTATAAATGCATTAACTGTGTGTTTCTGAGACCTAAACCTCTCTCTATAAATATATCGTCATCCCTGTCATTATCATTAATAAAACAGAGATAACAATATGTTTTAAATGGAGATTTTGGTCTCAGAAACCCACGGTAAAAACAGTATATTATCTAACTATACTTAACCATAACCAAATAATTAAAAAATCATAACAAAATTGGAACTTTGGAAAGACGTAGGTCTTATGGTTAAACTAAAAAAAAAATTAAATTATGACAGTAACTAATATGAAATTTTGAATATTAATTTTAAATCTAAAACAGTGTAACATCAACACTTTTAGGTATAGATAAAGTAATAAGATATCTGTTCCGCGTAACGACCTTGCTAGGTTATTACATGAATAACACGCCAACATTCAATTCCCGTCAGATTTAGCACGGACCACTACCATATCAAAAACAAAATGGATCCGACACGGATCGGAACGAAGTAACATAGTGTCTACACGATATGTTTTGGGGTGCAACGTGCAATGGGGTCAATGACCAAAGATTTTACAAGGTCATTCCATCTTCAGATATTTGGTTAAACAAATAGAAAGGAAATCTGAAAGCTAAACACTTTTTAAAAGGAACCTTTTTCTTAACAAAAATTGATTGTTTAAATATTTATTCCTGGTAATGTACTTACTAAGTGAACGTTTTAAAGATGAGGGCGTCTCATTAAATGAACGCAGACGACCCCAAAAAAAACAGAACTTGATATGTACTGCCAACTTTGAGTATTCAGATTCATATAACATGACAGGAAGAAATGAAAGATAGAAGTCGCCATTTATTCCTTAATGAAAAGGATGAGAAGAGTCCGACAAACACAAAGTTGGCACTGTTAATCAAATTATAATTCCATTAGAAAACCATAAACAAGGAATAAAAGAAATAAAAGCATTCAATGCCAAAATTCCTGTGGGAACTTGTAAGAAATAGTTAAAAGACGAAGTATTTTACAGCGTGAAATGCACCGTTTTGTTCATCGTTGTTCAAGCGATCCCAGACCGCACCGCCGAGTTTGTTCTGGGAAAGGAATACTAATTTATATCTTCTCGTTAAACGTAAACAAATAAACGCGTACGTGACGCGCTTATTAACATCACAGACAATAACTATAATGCAAGTAAATTGCGCCTTGGTCGTAAGCTTTGGAAGCCATTGGATTTACAATAGAAGACAAATAATAAAACATCAAAACCTTAAACCTTTTCAACCAAAAATATAATAAATATACAGCAAATAACGAAATAAGAAGTCGGCGATAAAAAACAAAATAACACTATGAACGAAACCGTCCTTTTCATAAATATTTTATTTACATTAAGCTCCAGCTATATTTTAAAACTCTTCCTAATCACTCAATCTAAAGAAAGGAAACTTCTCTTTAAATTTTAAAACGAAACATCCTGTAAGGTAAATAATTAATAGAATCGTCAATAGCATAATGGTTAAGTACGTATTTCCGATCACGTGGTCGAGAGTTCGAATCCTGATATTCGATGATTGTCGTAAACCATATCCCAGCACAAACCTAGAGCTAAGTTTTTTTTATTTTTTATAACAGAAGGGGGCAAACGAGCAGCGGGAACACCGAGGTGTTCAACGACGCCCATGGACATCAGCAATACCAGAGGAACCGCAGATGCGTTGCCGGCCTTTAGTTGGAATGGTACAAGAAATATAAGTGAATTAAGGGAAATCTGCTAATTTAAAAAAAATAAAATGACAATCACGATAACCTACACAACTTATGACGTTACAAAACATTACATAGTTCTAGTTATCTAATCAGAGTGAAAACAACAGTGTAAGCTTGAGGGTAGAAAGTAAATTAGTCGCTACAATGATTATTTAGTTAATTATTTTCTAACATCCGCATTGACTCGAATATATCAAGTAGCTGAATTCATTTGTATGTCACTAACAAATCAAATTCAACTTCCATTTGATTAATGTGGCCAACAGGCCAAGATATATTTCGTACAAGATACACTACATATAATAAAACACTGTAAATCTTTCCATGGTATACGAGAATGAAGAATTTTAAAGATGACGTACACAGCAGAAATCTTATAAAAGTAATGAATTCTAAAAATAATTGAATTAAAAAATTGGACTCAAAAAGCAAATGCACGATGCATGATTATTATATTTCTTTTCTTTCTAAAACTTGTTACACGTAATAAAACTACAGGAGAGCAATAACAAGTAATTATTCCAACATAGTTAAACTATGATATTCAATTATATAGAGCCAGCGTCCATTGTTACCTCAATAATAATTGATGATGAGCCAACAAAGACAATAGAGTCGAGTAAAGTGGATAATGCCAAGTTATGCGATCCTGGTACATACTAGTTGACTGCCAATATTGTAGTTATAAAATTCTTCCCTTGACATCGTTTTCATTAAGTAATAGAATTTTGCATAAAAACAATTCACTTTTCTTTCGTCTTTAGAACTGTTCATGAGATAGCAAAAAGCTTTCATGTTGTTTTCATCATCAGACTGTTGTATTTTATTTGATAAATACAAGTCCGAATTTTAAGTAAAAGCTACAAGAATTTGGTCTACAACTTGCAAAGTATATTGTTCTATAGATGTACTTTCGCTGTACGTAGTCGGTACACTATGCAAGTGACCTTCATCTGCGCTCCACAGCCGCCGGCGCCTGCTTTCTCGTCTGATCGATCGATAATACGGCAAGGTGCTATTGTTCAGTGGATAACAACAAAATGTGCATTTGTTCTCTATGATGGATTTATTCTCTATGGTACTATTCAAAAGCATTCTGTAGTCGTTTAGTTTTAAGATTTCACATTTTTATGAGAACAACGTACGTACGTACGTAATACATACTCATTTTGAATCTGTGTTAGCTGAGTGTTACCTTGGGCGATCCCAATGATATTTTTTGCCTACTGAATCCATAGAATCGGCCTAAAACCAACAGTAACAGTGGTAGAGCCTGCTTTAACATCTTCGCACGAATTGGCCCGGCTCGCCCGGTGAAATACCACGACCACACCGAAGACAGAAGTGGAAGCAATTCCGCGTATCATCTGATGAGTGTGCGTCCCGGTTGCCTAAATTAGTCCTCTTTCCCTTCCCACCCTTTTTCTCATCAGGAAAGAATGGGAAGTGGAAGTGGACTTTCCGGATGAGAGGATGCATGGAAAGGGAAAACTTTCTGTGCATCCTCTTCAGCAATATTAGGTGGCCGCTCGCTCGTTTGCCACCTTATGATATAAAAAAAATACCTTACCTTATGGTTTATGGGTAACAATCATGTAGATTTCGCATCTAAAAAGTTCTGTACTAAAGAAGTTCATTATTAGAATAGACAATAGTATTATGTCACAACGAACTCCAAATAATTAGAGCAATATTTGGAATCACCAAGCCTATACAATCGTTCTTTTCATAATGCTCTATACTTCTTTAAACACTTTCGTTCGAACGCAATCCTTTCGGACAGACATCATGTTCATTATTATTTGTAATACAAACTTTCACTGCCACTCGATTGACGTCTCCCGTCTCCGAATTATGTTTAAACTCTCAAAAGCGTAAGGTCGAAAATCGTGTGACAGCTGATTTAAAACATTAATTTTTCAAATCTAGTATAACAGCGAAAGTATTGTTTGCGATACACAACAAGCTCGTTGTGTATTCGTTAATATCTAGTCACTTAAATGTCGACCCAGTAATGTTTTTCGGTCCAAAGGTCAACTAGTCGATCGAATTTCATTGTGCAACACTAGTACTAGCATTATGTAGTTGTCAAATTTTCCTGGTTATTACACTAACAGTAGTCAATTCCATGAATATTGAATGGCATTCGGTGTATTGTGTTGACCGTAATTACGTCCTTTTTTCGAACTATTAAACGTTTTTACTAGACATTAATCTGTTGGGCAATAATACCAACTTAATCACAATAATAATTGTACTATTAAGGGTCGTCGCTCCATTTTTAGAAAGCCTATGTGAGTCTACAAAACCGCTACTCGAAAGCCTTTCATTAAATATTCAATCTTTATTAATTACAGCACAAAACAAACTTGAAGTCGCAGGACTCGCGTTAATGACTGTCAATTTAAAAACTGACATCATAATTATGCTAATGAACCACCGAGACGGATAAATCATTAAAAAATAAAACTTCGGACCGCTAAAGAGGCATCGGGCGTCGTATAAAAGTGTTGTAAGTGATCGGACAAGGTTCGGAGCGAGGCGATATTTTACGTTTTGTGTGTTAAGTGTGAGCCGATGTGTGCCAGCAGGTTCGTGCGTCTGTCTGGCACACTTCGCCATCGCCGCCACGCGTCTGCAGCTTTTATAGTACAACATCGATACGAATTATAACTCAGGACTGTCTCTAGAAAAGAAAAAAATAGTGACTTAAGAAAACAGGATTCTCTATTATCAAAATACTTGAAATCCTATTTGTGATTTACAGTAGTTCCACATAGAAATTTAGTAACAAGTTGTAGGAGCACAGTACCCACACTCTAAATAGATCTTACTAATATAATAAATGCGAATGTGTGTATGGATAGATGTTTGTTTGAAGGTATCTCCAGAACGGCTGAACGGATCCCGCTGACATTTGGCATATATGTAGAACATAGTCTGCAAGAACACATAGGCTACTAATTAAGTTTTTTTTTATCCGCGCGGACGGAGAGCGCGGGCGACAGCAGACAACAGCAATTTTGATTAGAAATTGCAATTTATGAATAAATCCTTTGTATATAACATCATGGTCACCATAAGCTTCGAGTGTATCGTTTAACATTTTATTCGTGTTCCAATCGCATTGCAAGAAAGTCGTGCGCCCCGATATTCTTCCTGGATTTTATGCGTGTACATTTACATAGCTGACTACTGGTTCTCAGCTGTCGTAGTAATGGGGGTGACGTTGTTATTCCAGTTGACAGCAGCTTGTTTGTAACGGTCCCACAATTCTATAACCCCACACATCTATTGTTCAAAACGTGTTTTACTAATAAAAGTATCAAAAGGTTGAGAGGAATTATGTTTCTCTAGTATGGAGATACTGTTATATTTTGGCATTGTCTTTCTGTAACATACAGTGCAATCAACGTTCCTCTACTGTCTACTCCCGTACTGATTTCGTCAGGGATTTTTTCTTTCATCCTCTTGCTTTCTTTACCTTTTTGTCTCTTATTATCAGATGTTGCAGCGATTATTTCTCCTTATCCTTTCATCCGAAGGGTCAGGAGTAATAAGCCATCGTGTCTTAATTGATTTCCTTCTACACATATCGTCTTTCGCAGATTCCATACTTTCTCTAAAAGATTAAATACTCGGATAGACCGTTATATCGTTCTTGTATTAAGAAGAAAATCATAAAATACTTATTTTATTTCACGTAAAATGGTAGCTAAAATTATTTTATGTCAATTTACTATTAATTAATGTTATTATTACTAAGTACATCTATATAATTATAAAGTGGTTTCAGGTAAATTTAATAAACATTTTAATAGTTAATTTATCATTCATGTATGTTATTAAATTTTATATGATATTATTATGAACCTACTTCAGCTGACTGCCGCCGTCTAAGGACAAGTCTCTAGTTTTTAATCAAATAAAATGTATTTAAAACTTCAGCTTTATGAGCAATTATACATAGGCATTAGGAACAATTACGATCAAGTTTTAGAAAAAAAAAGGTCGACAACAATTACAATGAAAATCGTTGGAATGAAATGCTTAGATTGGATCGACTAAAAGAATTAAAAAATATTGTATAAAACCAATTCTTGATCTAAACTGATATAAAAACGGCTAAACACTCACGTATATTCGTCCGGTGGCGGCACCGACTAGTGGTACTGGTATTAATACCAGTACCACTCATCCTAATGAAGGGTCCCGATGGGCTCGAAACTAGTCGGTGCCGCCACCGGACGAATATACGTGAGTGTTTAGCCGTTTTTATATCAGTTTAGTATAATGTCTCACGAAAGTTTGAATAATTTAATTCTTGATCTGTTCGATGAAATAATCAAAGATAATTAATGCAATATTTTAGATATGAAAATGCATCACAACATTAACTGTTAACGACGATAGTTGACGTTTGCTGATGTCCGTCGTCAAGGCGAGAAAGTCTCCTCGCACCAGGGAATGACAAAAGTATTACATACCGTTAGCGAATCTAAGAGATTAATACAAAATATACAGTTAGCCGATACATGAATCGAACGTCGAATATTACGCGGCCTTTCGAACTGTTTACTACATGCTTTAACAAATTCATTAGGTTTCCTTACATTGAAAAGTTATGTTAGGGTTGTCAATATCAATTCTTTGATCTGAAGACTGACGCCATAAAAACAATCAGTGACTCCACCTTGCTTTCTTGATCCTTCATCAGCTCAATATACGTCCTCATCGGATCGGGCTCGGATCCTACCCTAAGTTAGGAGTGATTAGACCATAGTCAACCACGCTGACCCAATACGGATTGATTGATTTCACACATATCTTTAAATTTCTTCGCAGATATGTACAGGTTGCATCACGATGTTTTGCTTCGTCGTCAGAACGTCGGATAACGTACTTATGTAAATCGAAAAACACATACGTACATGGCCGGATTCGAACCCAGGACCTACAGATTACAAGTCAAGTGCTTGATTCTTAGATGGCTAAAAAATTAATACCCAGTGACCAGAAGACGTCACTATTAAACTCTTAGCTGAAGAGTTGACAGCCCTATTCAGTGTATGACCTAAATTAACCTTTGTGAAAGGTGTATTCATATCTTTTGGACCACCCTGCTTAATTACTAAAATTGTGAGCTTGTTTACTATGAGGTAAATGATCATTTGGTATCAGATGACCAAGAGAACGCCGCTCACAAAAACTCCGCGACATTAAATTAGTCACAGTATAATCAAACATAAATTATGTTTAACTTTTTTTAACTTACTAACCGTGGGTTTCTGAGACCATCTTTACATAAAACATATCTCCCTCGCTGTCAATCTCTGACAAAATAGAGATAACAATATTTTCGAACAGAGACTTCGGTCTCAGAAACTCACGGTATGTATTGTATTATGCCATATATTTCATTTGTTGTATAACAATGAGTTTCCACTGACGTGCTTGTTAAGGAACATTCTATTTATAAAACAACACATCACAAATGTTGCCTACACACGTATTTAACTGAACAGGCCGACTGTAAGTGTTTAGCGGGCTTTATTTCATTGACGTTTTATTTCTTGTCTTTACTTTTTGCATACGTCGTGTAATGATAGTGTATTACATAATTGTGTTCATAAGAGGAAAGCGATATTATGTCAATCCTAAAATTGCTAAGCAAAGTTGGATTAAGGTAATAGTGCTTATGCAAAACAGGAAGAATAACAAAGTTATTATTGATAATTTTCTTACATCGTTTTACAACACATATCTTTTTTTTTGTATAAAATATTAGCAGATTTTTTGTGAATTTACTAATATTTCTTTTACCATTCCAACAAAGCTCTAGACTTGTGCTAGGATATGGTTTACAATAGTCGAATGGCGGGATTCGAACCCCCGACCTCGTGATCGGAAATCGGTATCCTTTTTTTTATATCATAAGGCGGCAAACGAACGAGCGGCCACCTGAAATCTGCTGAAATAGCGAAGTGACCGTTGCGCATAGACATATGCAATTGCATATGCGTTGCCTACCTTTAATCGACGCAGGAGGACTACCTTTAATCGATTTCCATGCATCCTCTCATGCGGAAAGTCCACTTCCACTTCCCATCCCTTCCTTATAAGAAAAAGGGTAGGTAGGGAAAGAGGACTAAATTAGGCCACCGGGACACCCTTCCTCCTTATCCTTAACCATTAGGCTATTGACGTTTAATGACAATTTTTGTGTCTATAATATTATGATCAAGTTTTGAAAAGTTGGCAATACCTTAATTAACATCAATTTGATTTAAACATTGTAAATATCACACTAAAATTTTATTAACAAAATAATATTAAAAATTAAATGTTTTTAAGTTATGTCCCTTTACATTACTGTCAATGAACTCATGTGTCAGGCCAATTAAAAATAAAACTGCCGTAATTGATACCCAATAAAAATATAAGTCGATTAAAAAAATTAAATACAATCTTTGCATTTAATTAAGCTTTAAAATTTTATATCGAGTCATAACGCCCTCAATGGCTTTAATACAATTAATACGAAAATAAAATAAAAAATTAGGTCAATCTGCCCTAAAGTTGTACAACTCGTTTGTAATTGATCCTACCGTTTTGTATAATAAATACAGTTTATTTTTAGTTGATTTTACATTATTTTATAAATATATATCTCTTAAATAACTGTTCAATTTTATTTAAATATATAAAAGCAATTTAATATTGATAAAATGTTATAACTCTAAGTTTAGTTTCGTTTAGTTTATCAAGAATAAATTGAAAATTTAAATATTAACCTTTCTACTTATTTATTTGCTGTCGCCTGCGACTTCGTCCGCGCGGAATTAAAAAAAAAAACTTAATTAGTAACTTATATGTTCTTCCAGACTATGTTCTACATCTACCAAACAAACATCCAACCATCCGTCTAAATATTGGCATTTATTATATTAGTAATATATGGAAGCAATTAGGAACTAAAAATAAAACTTTTTGACAGACAAAATCATAAAACATAACTATATTTGGTAATAAAATGTAATATTTATTAATAATAATTAAATATTTAACTGTTAATTAAAAGATAGATTAACGAACGTGTTAATTTGTTAGCATGACAGACGTTTAAGGATGCTTACGTTGGTTGGTTTCTCATGTAATCGGCATTTAGCAAAGCCAACTGTATAATATATTAGCATAATTAATACCGTGAAATCTCATCTGCGGACCTTAACTATCTGGCAGGGCTACCAACTTTACACAAACACTAGTATTTTTATACATTATTCGTTAGAATCTTTTGGCGCGATTGGCGCGCTTTCGTTACCAAGTCAATTGTCAGATTGATTAGTGAGGGGACATAAACGTTGACATTTTAATAAGCCTAGTGTTGCGCCTTGTATGTTTAACAATCTGTGTAAAAGTATTTTTTTTAATACGAAAAGATTGATTAGTGGACAATTCATAAAGATGGTTGGTCATTTAGCCCTAATACCGTAGGTAAAGGAGACACCTGCGAACAGAGAGTTTTTGTAAAGTTTTTTTGTTCAGTGGAAGCCCATGGCTTATGCTTTTTGCTACATATAGGGTATTATATAACATTATTCTCGACGAACATAATATGATTTAAATATTGTGGGATACTAGAAAAAGGTTTTCATCGCTTAATTACTTTATCTTTGATATCTGTAACCCTGTGGAACGTAATCGTTCCTTGGGGTCATGATGTGTGTGGTCGTACGCTAACTAGTAACTTTACGGCATAACACCACATGATATTAATCTGTAAATCTATCCACCTTACCTCAGCGTTCCATAGCTTAGAGACCGTTATCTTTTACGTCCACTCTGACCCTTATTTTACTTTAGATTAATTCGTCGAAGATCCTAGATAACGTTAGATGTTAAATATCTTGCGAACGTTTTTATCAAGGACATTGAATAACTCAATGTTGCTAGTCTAAAGAAATAATTACAAAAATAATTCACATAAGTGGGCGCACTTGCATAATTTCAAATACGTAAGGAACATCTTTGTAAACATTCTAACGGCGTTCATTGAGTGGGCAAGCAGATAGGTGGGATAGCATAGATAACACGCTCCAGCAAGACGTATAAACCTCGCCTAATGACAGGTCGGCTCCCGCGCGATATTAAATGGCGGATAGCGGGCAACACCGAGACCCGTGGGCGTTAGTGACGCGTTAATTTAATGCTTGAATGGATGATGAGTTTTATGTTTATTAAATAGATATTACTTATATAAATTTTACAATATGTGTGGTGACAAATTAAAATGAAACTTTATTTTGACTATTTATGCTAGTTGGCTCTATACTGATGATACCTTTGCCTTCTTAATGATTTTGCTTTTTGATTATGTGAACGGTTCAGAAATGTAATTCCTAATTAATAAGTTTTTTATTTAATTATTTTCTGTTAATTATAATAATCTAACTGTTTTGTAAAATGAAATATTTATTCTATAACTCAGTTTGCGTGATTTTTTTTCGTCATCATCAGCTCACTATACGTCCCCACCGAGGGGCTCGGAGCCTACCCTAAGTTAAGGGTGATTAGACCAAAGTCAACCACGCTGGCCAAGTGCGGGTTGGTTGACTTCACACATATCTTTGAATTACTTCTCAGATATGTACAGGTTGCATCACGATGTTTTCCTTCACCGTAAGAACGTCGGATAATTGTACATATGTAAATCGGAAATCGAAAAACACATTGGTAAATGGCGGGATTCGATCCCAGGACCTGCAGATTGCAAGTCAAGTGCTTGAGCATTGAGCCACCGACGCTCGGGATTTTTTTTTACTTTTATAAAATTTTCCGTTCCAATTGATTAATTAATTCAATACAAAAATTAAAACTTCCGAAATTCATTTCTTGACAATTAATTAGATACGGCTTTAAATTACGGCGTTATCCTCTTAATTTGAACATTGCGTAGGCGAAATTAGTAGGCCACGGTATAAATAATGGAATTTAGGCCGATACTTCTATAATATGTGTATCTTTGATGGGCGGAAGATCTGTCATAAAAGATGTTATAGGAGTGGCTTTGCCCACGCAACAACCCGTGGTAGACAATTCTCAAGTGAAACCGGCTCAAACGTAACACTAATTTAACAAGAGATATTTTGTAATAAAATATTAGTAGATTTTTGTAAATTTACTAAAATTTCTTGTACCATTCAAACTAAGCTCTATTCTTGTGCTAGAACATGGTTAACGACAACAGTCGAATGGCGGGATTCGAATCTCCGACCTCGCTTTGACATTGACATTGCGTTTACACTTAAAATACTTGTACCGACAATATAATTTCCTTAAAGAGTTTCGACATTAAAAACCTACCTAACCTAACTTAAATAGATTTACGAAAATAATCTCAAGACATTCCTTTAAAAAAATCCAATCTTTGATATTTAAATTTATTAAACATCCTTTAAAATACCAATTTTTTAAACAAGTTGTATATTTTCTAATAGTGAGGCTAGTTATAAAGTTCTTGTATGAGGAGTAGAATATTAATACGTCCGGTGTTATTACAGAAAAAGTTCAAAGCGACTAGATACAGCGTGTTTCTTGTTGCTCGTAAACATCCTGTAGCTCGGCAGACTTGCTCCTTTTATAATGTTATAATATAAAGGCAAATAAGCATAATCTTGCTCAAGGGAGGTCAAGCGTGCGCTGCCCTGTATTGTTTTCTGTCGTAACTCGGGACTTTGCCCCATCATCTTGAGCTTTTGCCGTTTTTAAATTGCCCATAGACAATGTCTATGATGTAAAATTGTCGCTACGAGTGTTGGAAGCTTTATATGGCAACACTTCTTTGTGACTTTCGTTGTTACATGTTGGTTTTTATTGCATACGTTTATGTAAAAATTTTACCACAACCGATTTACTTTTATTTTGCATAAAGTATAAAAATATACACAAGGTTTATGAAGCAAAAAAAAAGATTAATATGAAAAATTTTGCGTTTAATGTTGCGGAACGAATTATGATAGTAGAGTAAAAAAATTGGACGTTTAATTATCTTTATAACAACTTATTTTAATCTACATTAAATTGCTGAGAACCGTTACGCGCCAAAAGTAATGTCAAAAGTGACAACCGCGCGAAAAAACCTGTCACTCGAAAATCTGTGTAACAAAAGTTTATAACTATAAATATCAGGTAAATTAGTGGAGCGTAAAAGGTCAAATCAGTATATTGCAAAAAAAAAGGTTTTAATGTAACAGGTTTTTAAGGAAAACTGACGAATATCGGTCACAACTGCACAAAGACCGTTAGCTTTGATCCCTTATTAGCATCAGGGCCAGCAGAAATCGTCGATTGGCTCGTATTGACTGGGGCCTTGAATAATGTATTAAGTTTAATATTAAAGTCGACGAGACAATAGTAAATATCCGGGTTTGCGGCGCCTGTCGCTATCTTTGAAGGGTTATTTGAATTTTACATAATGGAATCATTTATTCAACATTGTTTCGATTTAATTAGATCCGTACAACCATATTCGGATTTAGATGTAACACACCTATGTATACAATTATCGGTCGAAAAAGCGGATATAAGCTAGGTGAAGGTTCGAAGACAGGCGTGAAGTGGAAGCTATTCCGTGTTTCGTCTGATGAATGTGCGTCTCGGAGGCTTAATTTAGTCCTCTTTCCCTTCCCACCCTTTATCTTAAGGAAAGGATGGGAAGTGGAAGTGGACTTTCCGAATGAGAGGATGCATGGGAAGGTAAGATATTTTCTTTCTGTGCATCCTCTTCTCTGTCGATTAAAGGAAGGCAACGCGTATGTAATTGCGTATGTCTATGGGCAACGGTCACTTTGCTATTTCAGCGATTTTGGGTGGCCGCCCGCTCGTTTGCCACCTTATAATATAAAAAAGGTACTAAACACATTTGAATTAAAAATAATAATCTTACTAAGATTATAAATGCGTATGTTTAGATGGATGGATGTTAGTACGTATCTACAGGACGGCAGCGTGGATCTAGCTGAAATTTGGCATAGACGTAGAACATATTCTGGAAGAACACATAGGCTACTAATTAAGTTTTTTTAATTTCACGCGGACAGAGTCGCATGCGACAGCTAGTTGAAATATAATTTTGACACTCACTTAATCTATTACAATTCAGTTTTAATTTCGGAATCATTTCAGTTGTCTTACATTTTATGCAATAAAACATAGTTCGCAGAGCCTTAACAAGCTGATAAATAGCACAAGATAAGTGTAAAGAAGAGTTGGATGCGTGAATTACAAAAGGGTAGCTCAACACAATGCCTTAAGTGGTAAAGGCATCTAGTTGTCATTGTTTATGCGCCTGTGGGATCCGTCTCTAATGGTGGCTTAGCAACGCCGGAGTTAACAAATCGAGCAATTTATGAGCATAAGAAGATTGTGCGACCAGTAATCTGCTTCTATTAGGTTGACCATAAACAATGGATTTGTTTGGACTATTTTATTGGTTGCCAGTGTATAATTTGATTGCAAATGTTTTGGTATTATGCAACAATTTTTGAATGCATTTTTTCACTTATACGTTCGTAAAATAGTTTTAATAGTAGATATTAAATCATTATTAATTAATTTACAAATTCATGTACCACAAAACATTTCACTTTTAATGTATTTAGAAACTGTACAGATGATTTAACGTAAAATTTCTATTTTCTGTATATCATTAATAGTTAATAATATATCCGAAGACTGTTATCCGTGTGGTCACCCTAACCAGTTTCGCCCGCGGCGCGGCGCTACGCTAGCCGCATAAATTGCTCTGATTTGCGATACCTTAGAGTCACATAGGGCTGCCAACAAATACCTCAAGACATGCAAAGAAAAAAAATGATAAGCAGTAATTTGCGGTATCTAATAGTTTTCCATCCACCTCATGTTATTTTTAAATGTGCAATCCTTAGTCCGAATATGTACCATCAAATCCTGGATTCAGGTTGGAAGATGTGGCAACCCTAGCCACGCCATTTGCGTTTTACCGTCTCCTTATACAATCTGATGCCACTAACAATAACTACTTACTCTTAAACGATGTCGTAACTAAATATCTTAAGAAAACAACTAAGGATTACTTAGGTAGGATACCCTCTTACTTTTTTAAACCTACTATTTTACAACAGACATGATAAAGGCGGTTTCCAACGAGCTTTTTATAAATAGATGTTTAAAATATGCTGCGCGTCCGGAAAAACACAAAAGAAAGTTTCCCCCTTTAAAAAAGATAAAATTTAACAATAATAAAAATAAATATTTTATCTTTTATTAATATTTTTTTGTACAACTGTTATTTGCTAGGCTGAATAAATTATCAATTTTTGAAATGTCACAGCTCGTAGTCAAAACAATGTCAAGTCGTTCATTTCTCATTTTGTTTATAAAAAAAACAACAGACATACGAAATTAATTAACATCAAATTAAATTCGCTACTTTATGATAATGCTTTTTAAATCTTCACGATTAATTAAATCTTATACAAAATTGCTTTTATTGACCTCCGTTTGGCTGATCCCTGAGCCACAAATATTCAGGATTATTGTTATTGTTATGACAGAAGAGAAACAATACGTTATATTCTTTGCATCTGGATAAAGCCGTGATGGTCGCTTTACAGAATTTAATTTCATCATCAGCTCACTATACATCCCCACTGAGGGGCTCGGAGCCTACCATAAGTTAGGGGTGACTTGGCCATAGTTAACCACGCTGGCCCAGTACGGGTTGCATCGATGTTTTCCGTCACCGTAAGAAATCTTTACATATTTAATTCAATTTTTTTTAAGAGCTTCAAATCAAATAATACAATCTTCTAAAAGATGTTACTTCGGGAAACAAGCTCGAGGAAAGCTTAAGTTCAGGTTAAGAGCGAATCTCTAGTTTTAAGTCGTCACTTTCATCTCGACACCGTTAGTTTAGAACTGGCCAGCGATAAGTCGAGGAAAGTCGACAGAGCAAGACAGATGACCGACCGCAGAGCGCCTGGTCATTTTATGATAATAGCGACACAGCGCGTGTGAAATGGAACGCCAGACACTATCGGATTTGGTCACTATATGGTAATTGGGTTGACGTACGGAAGCTTTTACTGTTGTTGGGATAAAACATTTTATTATTTATTTACCTTTGGCTATAAATTTACCGAACAATTGTTTTAAATTGTCAGTTCTATCATTTCATTCGTTGAACAAAGGTGATAAATTTTTCAGAATAGCAGCCTAGCTTTGAGATAGAATTCTCGGTATGGTCAAGAAGGCTTGATGACCTATCTTTTTCACAAACAATGCTGCCCTTATAATATTGACTTATTATATTGAAATAAATACGAAACATCATATTTACCCGCCTTTTTTGCGATTCCCTTGAGTCTCATCTTTCGTTATTAAAATCATGGACACCCTATTTAAAATAAATTCTTTAGAAAGTTGTAGATAGATAAGTCAAGTACTTACATTGCCGAGGAACCCGCTGTAGGGTTGTATGGGCGGCGGCAACGCCGGCAGCGCTGGGGGCGCTGGCATCGCGGGTGAGCGCCGCGGGCTCGGCCGCTGCTCCTCCGTCTGCCCCATCTCACACCTGCATAACTGCCAACAACACACTAAAGTTACAACTAAACAGAAAACTCTTAGTTACAGATCGTAGATGCCGCGGGCAAAATATCTGAAGGAAATTTAACAAAGACATAAAGTAATAAGAAGAGAAATACTGAGACCGTATTACGCTCTATGGAAATTACAATCATGAAAATACTAGGACACATTTGTTTGTCGGTTATAATCCAATTTACACCTGAAGACCGACAAACTAAATACTGCATAGTCACTTCAAAAACATAACATTGAAAGTAACAACCTAGAAACGACTTTGAAGATGTAAAAATAGTAATCATAATGAATATTAATTGCATTAACAATACCAGATCTAGGTTATAACATGTTTTCTGAGTAAATCAAGTCGACGGGTTTTAGTATTCAATTTCGTACATAATAGACTTTAGTCTAAGTCATCCGCTTCCTAATTGCATCTATGCACTTTTCGTGACCCGTTGAGATTATAATTTTAACATAAAACAATAATTTTAATAAAATTTTATAGTCGCTATTTTAAATTGCTTCCTCATTTATGTATTATAGATAAAGTTGAAAAATAAAACGTAATCTTTAATTTTATTTTTACAAATTATATAACATCTTTTCGAGAACACTGATCTGTTAAAATATCGGCAATGTTATTCTTTGAATGATTTTAGTGTTTCACCAAGCCGAGCGTAGAGCGAGTTGGGGCGACCGCCTAGGACGCCGGGCTTAAGGGTGCCCAACTAGCTCCTAAAATATCCTATTTTTGAAAGATTCCCCCGACACCAAAAAAGGGGACGCCGGAAATACTAAAGCCGGCCCTAGTTATAGCTATGACATCACAAATTGTAAGCATGCTTAAGCGAGATCTAACAAAGTACAAACTGTCACAAGTAAAGGGCTAAGTTTTCTAGGCATATTTTAAAATGCCCTATACTATAAGCATAATTTTAATGTAAAAAATATATAGTATAGTTCTATATTCATATGAAAAACAAAAAGTGATGTTATTTAAAGTTAAAGGAATAATATTTAAAACCTATTTGCATAAAGAAAACATTAATTAAACTAAATACGCTTAAAATCCCAAATACCGAGGTTCGTCTAGACGTCTGATAAGGTTAAAACTGAATTAGACGACTTTCTTAAGTAGGGTAACAACAATACTCGATGGGTAAACGAGAAAAACACGAATCAATTGGATTGCGGATGTGTTTAGTGCTGTATGGTTATTAGAAATAAACGGTTTGGAGTCCGAGGTCGTTTGTTCACCTCAAATGTCAAACATATTACCATTTGAACCAACTCGATATATTCTCACTCGAAACTCGATCCTATTCCGATCGAATTTTTAATTAAAAAAAAAGTAACAAAGCAGAATATTAGACTCGCGTAAAATGCAACATGAATGCGCCAAGTGTTTAATGTCATAAGTTTTTGTGCACAGTATTGTTCCAAACATTATTTCTGATTTTTTTTTAAATACATATTTAATATAGAAGTAACAATATTAATTATAAGCTCAAGGAAAAATTAAATTGTAACATTTTCAATGGTTGGTTTAATTTTGAAATTCGAACCGAGGTTTTGTTATAAAAATCCGTATTACGTCTTCTAAATTTAAATTTCTAACGTATCTCAAAGATTGATGATAATATTTTAAGGGTAATAAAATGATAATGATAGGCACAGACTATAAATCAATCTGTGTACCATAAACTTATGTTAGGTTTTTTATTACAATTGTAATTCGATAGCTAAATAAATAAAACATTGGTTATGGTTTTACATTTTAACATTTTACGACCGATATTAGCACAAAAACAATGTATATAAAAAAGTGTTTATAAGGATTTATCAAACTGTAAAGTTTAGCAAGATTAGCAACAGTATAGAAGGTTTTTTTTTAATAATTGGCGAATGTTTTATGTCCTCATGCCCAGTAACAAACTAAAAATAAAAACTATTAATTGAATTTTTACCGACTTTACAGACCACCAGTAATAGTTGCAAAGTCATTCGACGATCAGTTTAAATGCATGTTATCTTCCAGGCTTCCAGCTACGCGTTGACAGCCGCATTTTACAGACGCGGGCAACACAGCGTGAACTAAATGTGAATAAATCTTAACATTATGCACTGTCAAAACAAGTGCATGAAGGGCAATTATTGCTCTGTACCCAACTGTCAATGTCAAATTATATCCCGTCAACTCGTACGATAATGGCACAGATATTTAAAACCATTTGATACGTAATTGGACCGGATAAAACACATGCCATTGACAGATTAAATCATTAAAAAAAAATTGCGGCATATTTGTCCTTTTTGGAGGGAACCTCACTTTAATAACCTAAAAATTCAGCAAATTAGTTGATTTAAAATCTATTATAATAAGATTTAATCTGTTCAACTTAGATAAAATTCTCAAATTCCGTTTTACGTGAAAACAAAATAATCTTATTACAGTTTTATACCTATGAAAGATTATAATATCTCTATCAACGTATACAGACTATCATAGCCATAAAAAATATAAGTATGCGTAACACCAGAAGTCATCTCACGTAGTTTACGATGACGTAAAATCTTTGTGACAGTATCGCAGTCAACTTTGTATGACCTATGTTTCGACACGTTTTGACATACATAGTTCGGACAGATAACTTTAGTAGACCGTAAAAGGATAGCTGATTGTAACTCTTGATATAAGTCTTATGACGCATTGTTGACTACATACAAGATTTGACTGTGGGAAAGTGTATAGAACATTTTTTCCTCCTTGATGTTTGTATTCCTTGAGGCGAAATCTGGTCACATACAAATGTCAGTTTCTGAAGTTAGACTAGAAACTATAGCATAACCTTTTATTTTAGAAATATTTAAGAAAATTCATTCATAGTCAGTTTTTTAGACACTAAATGAAAGCCTAAAGCAATAGGAAATTTACCAATATTTAACAAATTCTAAAAACTAAATTTAAGTTTTCTTATATAAAGTTTACTCTCAATTGAACTAGAATTTTTACACAGTTAAATATATTTAAACCTTGTTTGTGCACAAAAGTTGAATTTAAATAATAATGTCTAGATCTAGGTAAAGGCTGACACGGTCTGGACGGGTGTTTCGATAGCCACTAATGTTAGTATAACGTAAGAATATAACTTTTGTCCCTCATTACACAAGGCAATCCAGTATGCATTCGTATAGCACTGGCGCCATATTAATATCCTATGTAAGTCATTTAGTAAACTTAAGATTATAATGCAACTGCTTATAAGTTGAAAGGCCATAAAAAACCTGTTATTTTGTTGAAACACTGTAATGAGAAGTAAATTTTTATAGACAGTTCTTATAGTAAGATAAATATGTAAGACTAGGTTTCGCCAACGACTCCGTTGTCGCAGAATTAAAAAAACAACTTAATAAATAACCTATGTGTTCTTCCAGACATGCAAAGCCGTTCCTGTGATTCCTTCAAACGTCCATCCGTCAAAACATTCGCATTTATAATATTGGTAAGATTTCACAAAAACATTCGCACGCAGATGAAGGTATCAGGTCGTCTAGACACAGGTTACACCTCCCATGAGACATGTATCTATTACGTATCATACGAATTATATTACATGGTATCTGAGAGATGGGACTTTCCTAATGCATTTCTATTGGAAAAAAATTCAAGAATTCTCAGTCAGAAGTAGATTTTAATTGGTTCTTAAAGACGACTGAAAATATGAGAATGGAAAGAGAACTGAACAATGTTAGAAGATATATTTACCACTAAAACTTTTAAATATAGAGAATAAGGAAGAAAAATATATAAAGTTCCAAATACAAAAATATAAAAATTATGATTAAAAAACGTGTAAAGAGGTTCCGTATCTGTCGGCAACAGTTCTATTGTAGATAATATTATTCTTACAGATATTATAGAGGCGAATGTTTAGATGTTGTTTGAAGGTATCTCCAGGTGAACGGATTCGACTGAATTTAACGTAATGAAAACAGTAAAAAAAAATTTCGATTTATAGGGATATTAAAGTCTCATTTGTAAACACTTAATGTTTTCGAAAAGTTGCGTGCCAAAACCGGTCAATGCCAAAAATGCAACCCCCGCATACGGCGCATAGCGGCCCAACAAAGGAGATGATATCTAAGACCAAAACCTATATATGGATCCAACATACCTTATCCGACTTGTATGTACTAGCACCTTAATACTTAAGGTTGAATATCTTTAGTTTTTTATCGTATTGCTTGAC
This sequence comes from Papilio xuthus, assembly GCF_000836235.2. Taxonomy (NCBI): domain Eukaryota; kingdom Metazoa; phylum Arthropoda; class Insecta; order Lepidoptera; family Papilionidae; genus Papilio; species Papilio xuthus. The sequence continues at coordinate 1,352,850 of NW_013531716.1, read as the reverse complement.
AAACACAAGGAAAGCAGAGTAAGGACAGTAGGAAAGAACAGTACAGCTATTATTTGACATACTATGAACAACAATAATGTGTTAACAGTATTCAAATAGAAGTGTGTAAAGAGTGGCAGTATTGAACTACTGCTCTGCCTCAGTGTTCTACCCTCGTGTGAAACTATAATAGCGTCGGGTTTGACAAAGGGAGTCAATTTTAGAGTATCTACCTTCGCCGTGACTCATCCGTCCATAGTGATTATCTCGAAGCAATATGGCGGCAATATGGCGGACGAACTCGTGAGTTACAAAGCGTTCTATTTAACCGTCGGACGATATCGGAATGGAAACTAAAATGGGGTAAAATTATCTTGAATTTCTATCTATAAGGCTTGTTCGAGTTTTAAAACGGTGGTATATTGATGCCATCGCAATTCGAGAGAGTTCTTTAGTTGCGTCATTCATTTGTTACAATTTGATTACTGCATTATATTTTAAGTGTCAATAAGACCTCAATACATTTCGTTGTATATTTTAAGCTTATTAATTCTATTGTGCTATTATATCTACATAAACGAAACCTTTTTGAATATACATGATTGAAGAAATAGCACGGAATCTACACAATAGTAGGTCAATAATTTCTATGATTCCATCATAAATAATACTTTGAAATTGTTCTCATAATATCGGTTAGATGGATTGCTGGATGTTTGTTAAAAAGTATCTTCAGAGCGGCTTAAGGGATCTAGCTGAAATTTGACATAATGGTAGAACTAAGTCTGAAAGACCACGTAGGCTACTAATTGACTTTTTTTTAATGCCGCGCGTACGGAGTCACGAGCGGCAATCACACAGTTCTTACCAAAAAGTTAAAAAAACAAAACATATTCGTATACAAAGACTTTTGTATACAATTTTAAAGCGTAAAACTTTAGTCTCGATCACTTATCATTAGATTTAATTAATCAATTAGTAACGCCAATAAAACAAAACTCTGGCAAGACAGAGAGCGAAACAAAGCTGCATTTGTTGAAACGTTTCATCCATTCCGCATGCAAATTCCGTAACCATTTTAGGAAATGATATTTTAAAAGACTGTTCACAGAAACTGGCGGCTACGATCAAAGTTAAAATTACGTAATTCCAAATGTACTCCCCCAACCGTAATTTTAAAATTAGACTAAGACACTAAACAGTGTATCGAAATATCCCTTGATTCGTTCATAAGTACATACATTAATGTCGCAATTTCAGTCCACAAATAGAATCTTAACACAGTTTGTTAATATCTGAATGTGTAGATGCTGTTGAATGTCATATATCCAACTCTACTAAAATAGGTCACTTTTTAAACTAGAAGATATAAACGCTTTTGCTTTTTCTTCTCTTTAAATATCAGCATTTCTACCATTCTCTACGGAGTGTTAACAAAGTCTGTTGAATGCGTGTATATTAACCATCACTGGATTCATTCCCTTTTTACGCAAAAATCAAATAAACAACTGAATTTTATAGTATTTTCTTTATGTGAAGGCTAAATAATAAGTAAAAATACCAAAAATAATGCCAAGTTTCCGTAAATGATATTTAACATCAATCAGACAATCTTCAGGATACAGATTTCTATCGCAAATTCATGAACTAATTAATTTTTACAGGAAATTGTTTCGTAATAAAACCGGAGGTGTATAAATCGTAAATCTCCCGACCTCCATAACAAAGTCACGTTGATACTAACACGTTTATTTCGACAACTTATACAAATCAAACACAATCGCAGGAAACAATGAATAATCTCATGTCCTTCGACAACAATAAAAGACGAATATATATGTATTTTATATTTATACGTAATATTCATGCTTTTCAATTTTACGAGTAATCCTCGTACATCCTATTAATATCGTTTTCTCTTACGAGACCCGTAATTTTATCTACGTCCTCAATATTTTACATAACCATTGAACCTAATTGTTTATTTAAAACGAATACAAAATTTCCGTTACGAAATCAACATCAAATATCAAGATGGCTATTAAAATAAGCGCAAGAATAGATGCAAATTAAAATTTCAGCTTTACTGCAACGATTATTATATAAAAACAGTTTCTCTGTCATTATGTCTGTCTGCATGACGTAACGAGTTTCGTCATTGATAAGCATCAGAGCAATAGTGTTCGTTTTGCTGTAACATTTAGAGCGATTTCACTGCAATCGTGCGTCATAAATTACGTCGGATTTCCGCAGCACACTAGCGCCGCGCTTGCAAAAACACATGGGAGTTAAAAGCATGCTAATACTTAAAACACGAAGCTTGTTAACAAAAGCTTTTTGTTCTTTGTATCCGGAGTAAGTACCCATAATGTTACTTAAGTGTAAAAATAAATTAACTTAGAACAACACATATGGTCAAATAACTTCAGCCTGACATACCGAAGGCATGTGTTGTAAAGAAGGTTTGTTAGTAGATCTTATCTTACTAATATTATAAATGTTTGGATGGATGGATGAACGTTTGTTTGAAGGTAACTTCAGAACGACTGCATGGATCTTGCTCAAATTTGTCATAGATGTAGAACATAGTCTGGAAGAACACATGCACAAAGTTTTCGCGGACGAAGTCGCGGGCGACATCTACATAAGTTGACACTGGGAAGAATGGCTACCATGGCATTCTTTAATTCCAATATATGTTATTATTTCAATTCCCTAGATCCATAAAAACTTTACTTCTCAAAGACTTACGTGTGAAATAGAGATATTGACAATTAGGTCGTTGTCGCCGCAGGTGGTACACAGTTCAATACGCTCCATTCCCAGTTGAGTTATAGCTTAACCGCTCATGTACTTATTAGCACTGTCCCGTAAAGAACTACTAAAGTGGCACGCAGTTGTTGTAACATAAAACTAATTTTATAATCTATATCAAAATGTTTTAGTCAGCTTTAGATACTAGTCGCCACTTGATGGTTGAAGCTTCTGTTTATAGTATACTGGCAACACTGAGATGAATGTCATTAGTTGTAAAAGATGGACGCCGAAGAGAATTAAATGATTGATTTAAATAATAAAACGTGTTTTTTTATTGAAATACGAAAATATCTGAAACGTCCAACACAAACAGCTTCTTTGTATATTTACTATTTAATCAGTTAATATTGAAAATAGAATAAAAGCAAGACAATCTTATTTTTAACACAACTCTGATGATTCATAGTTGCCTAGAATCTTAAAAAGTTTGAATGTATTTTAGCAACTTGTAATGAAATTCTGCAATTTACAAATAGCTACGAATTAGTATTGTACGGCTAGAAAATCCTTATCGATATAGTCTTAATGGTCTAGGTTCAGAAATTTATGTGATGAAAATCCAAACAAAGGCAAAAACAACATAAAACTTGGAAGTATGGTGTGCGCTATCATAGGACTATTCTATCTGGGATCGAGAAATTGGCGGGATAGGCGCAGCATTGTGTTTATTGTCCGGCGTGGACAATAGCTGATATAATTACAGCGCCGACGTTGCGTGGGCGTGGGCTCTGGGCGTCCACTATCTCCTATCTAAGCACACTAATAAGAAAACGACGATTTGAGCTTTACGAAAAATTTATTACTCGTACGTTCTCGTAGTTTTAAGACGTCGAAGTTTTGTAAACAAAGATATGTCTCGCAATGTGTTTGTGAGATGGGTAAAGGATTGTTTAAATAATAAAAAATAAATATGTTTTTATATAAATTGGTAGCTAAGGTTCTAAGGAAACATGTTATTATATTTTCTCATACATTTTAAATATTTTGTATTTAAGAGTAAAAGTTAAGGATTGACCTTTGTTTATAATATTAAGATTTTGCTGTCCCTTCAAGATAAATTGTTCAAAAGGTGTTAGTCGTAACATTAAGAAAAGTCTTGTTTGTTAGATTATGGAAGTTAGACGCATTCACTTTACTAGCCATTGAGTTTAAAGTAACAATATGTAAAGACAAATTATCAGTCGATTTGGACAATCCCTTTAGTGATGAATCACTCATCGTAAATAGATCTTGTACGAGAACTAGGTTTCGAATACTAGAAATAGGCTATAAATAATAGACTCCCAGATCGTTGTGTTTCAACAAAACGGTGTCGAGAACTTGTTTGAAAAGATCAGGGGTACTAAACCGTCATTCAATTTTACAACTGTAAAAATTAAATTAAAAAAAAATTAAATGCGCGTGAAAATAAAATAATCTTAATAATAATCTTTTGTATATGTTTTAATATTTGTATTTACTTCGTAGAGTATGACAAAAAATTATATAAAGTGCTAACTAGTAATTTTATACCAAAGAACACTTTGCCTAGTAATGGAATCTTACAATAAAATAACAATTAAAATTAAAAAATAACCTTTTACAAAATATATTTAACGAAAAAACTAGGTACTTGGGACTTTGCTCTTCATTGGTTTTACTGTACTTATGTAGTTAGTAGAAAAATAATTTTTATTCATATGATGGTAGAATAAGTGAAAGGTTGCGCGCCCCTGTCGAGGCTACGAACTAGGTTCGGCCTTGACTAACACGTGTGACGTGCTTTGAGATTGGTCCCTCGCATTGGTCGATGGTGCTGTGCTGCTAGAACGAATGCTAATTATATGTATTTGTGCTAAAATTGCAAAATTAAATTATTACTTTACCTTACCAACTTTTATTTAATAACTTAAATGTTGCATTTACGATTGCGAGTTATTTTTCTTCTTAAGATTTTTTTATATAATTATAGGTTAAAATAACGTTGACATTTGCGTAGGTGGATGAGACGATTTGCTTAAAAGCAACAAAATCACAGGTTTTACGTGACCATTAAGAAAATGGTAAGTACTAATATAAAACTTTAACCTATCGATGTGATCTTTCGTGGCTTGATATACAAAAAAATCATAATTAATTTTAACAATTATTTATTGCAAATTGCTTAAAGTAAATGAATTTATTTAAAGATCTGCACGTGCAATACCGTACCAGTGTTAAAGAAATTTCCAGAAAAAAGGATAAGAGAAAGTACAGAAACAGGGGCAGCGCATCGCAAAAGAAATTTACAAAAGAAATTTTAAAGCAGTTTATTCATAACTTATTTACATCATTTTCTTCCTCCTTTCTATCACGAAATATCTACATATAAGGAAATAAACCTACTCTATTTTGTTTTGTGAAATTACCATTTTACTAATAAATTTCCTGCATTATGTCAAGAAGAAATATGAAATAAGATTTGACTATAGTTTATCTAAAAAATCCATAAAGAATTACGACGCCCTACCATAAAAACAATAAACACGATTGACTGTCATCTCAATCTTTAAGAAATAGAGTCCAGTCCAGTTTAGGGTAAATACATAACGTCACAATATCGTCAGGTTTTAAATATTCGTTACATTATTTACCCGCGAAGAAACTACCCACCCCAGAGTCGAACAACGTAATTCTCATCTTAGGAAATACGAACTAAACCTCTAAAACTAACTGTTTGCTTTTTGTATGGATAAAAAAACGAGTGTAAAGTTGTCAATAGGCGTGAAATGTTTGACCTGGATATGACTACTTCATCTCTATTTGAGGAAACGCATGCGAACTCTGTGCCTAACAATAACACTTCAGATTTCTTCGTGTACAGTTATTTTCCTGGTCACTCGACAAACCGCTATTTCCTAACGCCAATATTATTAACTACCTTCATTTAATTTTTTTAAGCGGTCATTATTTTTTATCTTCGAACATACGTGATAAGGAAATAAAAATTTTGACAATAGAAAAAATAACAAAACTTTAAAACTAAAATTCTTTTGTTTTACCTTTATAAAATTTACGCGAATAAAACTTTAATGGTATACATTAGCAACACGATTATAGAATGCATTTTTTCACATTCGTGTCGTACCGGAAGTTGGCGTTTACCCTTACGTCCCACGGTCCAAGAAAACAATTAGATAATTGATATAAATCAAGTGCATTCCGTAAAAAATAGCCCACATTTTAATATTTATATTTGCATTAATTTAATTTTCCCAAACTAATAAAATGCATCATAAAATTGCGAAAAAAATATTGAATACTTACTAAATTTTACAACTTACGTTATCTTAAATATAGGAAATGTTCAATATACCTTCCTACTTAAGAGTATAAACTAAGTTATCTACAGCATAAGAAAAGTAAATACATAAAAGCTTACCTGGACACAAAAGTATAGAAACTTTCAAAGCCGCACAAACAGTACCAAATATATCCACTGAGTACTTCAATTGTCACAATTAAACACTTCGATTTGATTTAAAAAATGAAATGAATAATATTTCGATTTAAAACTTGTATCAGCAGGCGAATCACTGCCGTTCAAATCAACTAACCGGCGTGTCTCGCTCCCGACGAAGCACCGCGTGCATTTCGACGGATGAAAGCATAAACTGAGGTTTTTGTATAACGCCCTCTCGCTTCTTCTCGTTAGTAAGAAAAAGATGGCGGACCGCGTCACAAGTTTCAGCTGGCGATCACTTCGCCCACTATTTTATTGTTATTATAATCTAATAAAGTCTAGATGTCATCTTCGATTATTTAAAAGGAAACCGTATTAAATATAAAGGAGGTAGTTAATAAAAATAAATAAAACTCGATTGTGGTGTGTGTTTATAATTTTTTTTATTTATCTTCCCACAAGGCAAGAACCAGAGTAGTGAGCACAACCTAACATAACGAAAATGGTAACTATTTTTAGGGATAACATTACACAACTCTATTTAATTGGTACAAATTAGTAATCGTATTTTTAAAAATCTAAAATATGCTAGGTTACTAGGATAACGAAAAATCGGTGCCACGTCCGGAAAAATAATATTTGATGGGTGTGCATTTAAAGTGAAGATTTTAAATTAAAATAATACGTTTTTAAATCAACATTTTTAGATAATAACAAAATTTTAATTAGTACATTTGGCACGAAAATAAAATCAAATGTGCTATCCCTTTATTCTGCTCCTACCCCGGCTTATAAGATAATTTATTCCTAATGAATTTACGGATTTTCAAGAAAGGAAAGAAAATGATATTAATTTGATATGACCCGTAACAAATATGCATGTAACCAAGGCCATTCAATAGCTATCGGTTACAAACCCACTTGTTGCTTGAGCAGAGAGCGTTTACAAGATTTAAGATATTTCAAATGACTACTTGCTTTTTTTGTATTTTTTTATTTTTCTAAATGTGCTATATAGCGATTGTATTCGAATGGGGAAAAACTCTGCTCTCATCTCAATATTAAACGTTGACATATCTACAGATAATGTGATGTTGGAAACATTTATATACTAATACATTATAGATGAAAAAGCTAATCAGCCGGTCGCGTGTACACGTGGCTTATAATGTATTCATTTTGCGGGGACAAACTACGCGCTTTGCAAATCACTTGCATAGACTTCTGTTCGCCATCGTTCGACATATTACTAAGGCTTTTAGAATTTCATGCAAGCGACTAGCTATTAACGCTTATTATTATTATATTAATAGCATTAATATTTTTAATATTTAATAATACTATTAATATAATAACGTATGAATGTAAGGCGGCAATGGCATTATTAAAGTCCCCTACTTATACCATTGCGAGCCCTCTTGTCTCCTTAACATTAAGTCTTAGAAACTCCTGTCCTCAGATGTGCGGGACCTAACAATCAAGAGCATAGGCACATTACATTAGATTAATTGCTAATCGAACATAATATTATATGCAAACTTGACACACTAACTTTTTTTTTTAGATTTTTTAATATTTTTTTCGAGGTATTCTTTAGCGAATATCGTTAATGGAATAAGTACAATTATGAACTTATGAGAGCACAAAAACATTAAAACTGTGATAAGACTCAATAGATTACATGATAACGAAAGTGATGAGATGACGTAATTAGTTGAATGACTTTAAAAAATACCCAACCGTACAAATGAGAATGCAACTTTTACACATATTTGATAAAAAAAAATAATAATAATATAATTGTCATGTCTGAATTCTAACTTTAAATTGCAGTATGGTACACAATCGCAATAGTATTTCAGACATGAAAAAATATAATAAAAAAAATGGAAATACCTACACATTAATTTCACATTATATTAAATACATATATCGTCGCCTTCGATGAATATAGTGATATTTTTTTTTACATTTTCGATTATTTTAAATGACAAACAGAAGTGATCACTACAGGAAAATATATACTTATAAAACACGACATATAATAGCAATTATTGCAATTTATGATAATTTAACAAGAGCAATGCTTTAAATGATATACATATATATATTACGGAGCTTCCATACAGAATTGACACTGCTACCAAGACAACACGTAGCATTGGAACTTTGTATGGTGACCCGTTTGATCGTAACAAACGAGTGAGCTCCATAAGGAAAAATTAAAGTATAAAATATAACATACACTTCTTACCATTTACATAAACTATAACATTTAAGTGTCGTAAATTATATTACAATTTAAACTGACACTGTTCAAAATTCAATAAAGTTATACAAATACGATGTTCAAACATTCTCAAATATAATGTCAATCAGATTGTAAATTAAACAGTGCCAGATACTACGACCGTTCGTTACTACTACACATCTCCTCGCCTAACATTGTCCTTCGTAGAAAAAACTTTACACTTCATAACCACTACACTCCTCGGTCCTACTTTTATATTATACGGCCAATCAATAAAATCGCCGCGAATAAAACTTAAGACATATCGGACTTTATAACAAACCGTTCACTGCCTTCCATTTATTTTCTATTCTTCCTCGCTTCTACACATATCGGCTTGGGAAGCGTTCTCTTCAACCACAATCTCTAAACGTTATATTAAACCATATGTGGTCTACCTAAACGCATATAAGCGCCGTCCAAATTTATTATGACATCTTATGTAAATTAAATTCTTGTAGTTTTCACAATAAAGCACCTCCAAGCTACTTGGTTCGAGTAATTAAAATTCATGTTAATTTCTTCTAAAAACATAACAGAATAACTATAAAATAACAAAACTTAATAAAGTAATTAACAATTTGAACATTACGTAGTAATTTTAAAATATAGCATTTTTATGTCATAAATATCACAAAAATATTCATGGTATCAGAAAACATTTAAATATAAAGTTCATTTTTGACGCGAAAATAAAAAAAAAACAGTCGTATAGATCCGAGCTGTTCAACCAAATAGCACCAATTTGACAAATTTAAATTTACATAAAATGTCATAAAACCGAATGGAACGTTTTATCAACCTACGAATCTACGGGGTCCTAATTTAAAACGCCTTTATCCATTCGCTGAGGCGCTATATTACAAGATTTCAAAAATATCAAACAAAAAGACAAACAATTTTCATCTAAAAAAAAAAAATGAACCAAATTAAAAAAGGCAGATAATAAAAGATTAAAAAAAAAACAAATTGACCTGCAGCACACCTACGAATAATGAATTATTTAAACAACTCTGGACGATTTTATTGTAAGAATTATATTAGAATCGTCCAATTTGTTTGCTATGAAATGCTCTCGATTACATAAAATAGATAAATCTTTTCGTATTATATATAAAAATAATTAAAACATAATATTGATTCAAAATTAACGTTGAATACATATTTTACAATAAAAAAATATAACTTTTAAATAAACAAAAAGCAAATTTAAACGAGAGCATTCCATCAAACATTACATATATATTTTAAACCATTACAAAAAAAGTGATCCTATAAGGGTTTTTTTTCCTATGAGGTACGGAACCCTAAAGATGGTTACAAAGGGAACATTGAACTAAATAAGATAAAGATTTTACAGCTTCCCATTATATCTACATGACGTAAGATATGTTAGCACATCCTAACTCGAATCACCTGACCTTTGCAATCGGAGGAAAGAGATTTCCTAATTTATCCTAACATTATTGCTAACTTTAATGCCCCCCTAAACTACGAGGGATTCACACCACACAGACCCATAGTCGATGGTTCCTAACCCAACAAATCTTACAATTCCATAGACAACTGTTCCCTTGGATACCATAGAGGTATGGATTTATACAGATCCAATGCTCAACCCAGTTACTATGACTATAGGTCTGTTTAAAGGTCTGTCGTTTCGTTTTTTTTATAAAGCGACCTCGGCTTTGTTTTAGCTTTACAAAATCCGAGGGATTTTTATTTTTAACTGCACATGTTTCGATGGAGGCTATATACACAGGATGCGTTATGAAAATGTATCATTAAAGCAACCATATTGATATTACATTCAGGGATTGAAGCATTGCTCAAAGACTTAGATATTCTGACAAGTCATAATTCTGTTACTCTTCTGACTATAATATTAACACGGCCAACTATTGAAATAGGATAACAATTTAAGCCACCAATGCTACAAAATACATGCGAATTCCGATAAGACCTTATATTATATTTGATTTAGTATGCTACTGGCAAATATAGCTGTGTATAACGTAATCGCATTTCTAATTGAAATTTGTCACAAAATGTGTTGTCACAGTCTCTTCTAGTTTAATATGATTCAAATTCATTAAGTTACTTTGCTAGTAGCATCTAAGTCGATTTCACTCGAGCCCATACGCGCCATACCCTTTAAGATATACATATTACAGGTTTTTATGTTGTAATTAAATAACGAACATTAAAGTATACTTTACGTAGCGATACGTCAAATATTTCGCAACAAACTAACACTACGGTGGGCTCATTAACTCTACAATCGAGTAACAAAGAGAATGCACATTACAATGTACACCAGCTCACACATACCACTGACTCGCGATACGTTCTCGCTTTAGTGTAATGTACACAGTTCATAGTACGTGTTAATGTTTGTATGTGTAGTTCAGTGCGGCATATTGCACTGAAGCGAGACCGTGATGTGAGCGCAGCTGTAGCGTGCGTGAGGGCCGCGGGGTGCTGGGGGTGCGGGGCGCGTACGGGGGCGTGGGGCGTGGGGCGCGGGGTCGCGGGGCACGGGGGCGGTCAGCGCGTGAGCGGGCGGTCGAGCGCGGCGGCGCAGCAGTGCAGGAAGCGCGCGTGCGGGTGCGTGCAGACGGCGGAGCCGGGGCCGCGCAGCGCAGCGCTGTGTCGTCGCTTGCGGTCCGCGCTCACCAGCGCCTCCTCGCCCGACTCACCGCCGCCGCCGTCGCACCCGCTGCCCGCCACCGCCCCGCTCTCCCCGCCGCTCGCGTACTGCGCGTGCGCCGCGCTGATATCCGCCAGCAGCTCCTCCCACTCGCGGCTGAGGTCGTCGCGGCGCGGCGCGGCCGAGGGCGCGGTGCGCACCGTGTACTCGCACTCGCACGCGCTGCCCTCGCTCCAGATGCTGTGCATGGCACCTCGCATCTTCTTGGCGGCGCGGCCGCATTCCTCGCACGCCCAGTCGGGTCGCTCCGTCTGCACGGCCACGTCGTTCTGCCTCATCGGGAACCGAAGCCTGAAGCCGGCGTCGTCGAAGTCGGGGCACCGTTGCGCCGCCGTCAAGTTCAGCCGGCCGTAGTCGATGCTCCGGGAGCGGTACTCGAGGTAGCGGTCGTAGGAGTCGCCGACGTAGAGACCGCCGGAGTCGCTGCGCCGCATCTCGACGGCGTCGAAGTCGCCGCTGATGTCGAACGTGTCCCCGTCAGAGTAGCTCGTCAAATCCGACTCAGCCTCGCGCCGGATCGGCCGGAAATGGGTGCGAGACGACGTCAGAAGGTCCTCGCAATCAAGGAACGGCGATCGCGGTCGCTCTTCGACTCTTGGCGGTGCAAAAGGAACTCTAGCATTGCGGCCGCGCCTTCGCGGCGGTATTTCAACGAAACCGCTGTGCTCCCGGCTGTGGTTGATCGCTGTGAAAGAGCGCATCGTTTGAGCGACGGTCGATAGAGCGTCGTACAACTCCTCGTTCTCGTACAGAGTGAAGGAGTCCAGCTCGGGCGGCGCCGCCGGCTCTATGGGGTCGCTTAGGTTGAGCGGCTTGAAGCGATCGTGGAGCGCATCTGCGATCTTGGTGGGCGAGTTAGCGCGGTCGAATGGGTTTTCGGTGGCATCCGTCGACCAGATGCTCTCCGTCAGAGAGATCAGACTGCACTTCTCGGCTGAAGGGTCGGCGAAAAGATGATCGGAGGGAGAGGAGAGTAAATCCTGAAAATCGATTGGCAGATCTTGGTATTCATCATCGGGTGTATTCTGATCTTTCGACCACAGTGCTTCAATGCTCCGATCGAATTTCGCCTCAAACTTTGCATACAACTCTGCCTCTATTGGTGAACGGACCCTAGGGTTCAAATCTTCTTCGAGAACCCACCCTGTCTCTAAGCCGAAGGCGTCATCCCAGTCGGGCACCATGGTTTCTTTCATTCGTAGCTTGATGACAGAAACTTCTTTCAATTCGTCGGTGACGGTATTTTCACAGGTACCATAGCCCTCATCCAAAGCGATAGCTCTTATAAATTCTTTAACAGGATCCTGAGTTTCCATATCCCATACCCCTTCATGTGTTACCCATTCCGGAAGACTTTCCTTGCTTTCAAATGACTTGCTGTAGCTATTCCAACGTTTTTTATTTTTCTTCTGCCCGTGATAGGAGTTGCGCCGTTCTTTTTTTCTTAAGTTCCAATCTTTAGCCAATGAGACTTCACTTTGCATCTTATCTTTTGTATCAACAGTTGATTTCCGACACCACGCTGGGGGTGGCAAATAGTATTGCAATGGGGACTCCTGCCCTTTTTTCAGGGCTGGAAAAGCAGCGTAATATCGTCGTACTGCTTCACTTTGTTCTGGAGAACACGTGGGCATTCCGACTAGTGCCGTATCCTCTTTATCCTTGATGTCTTGAAGTCGTGTGCACAGCTGATCAACAATGTTGTCTAGATTAGTCTCCTGGAAATGATTAATAACAGTTACAGTTTCATTGAATAAAACAAAACGAAAAGAAGTAAATAAATATGTAACGCAATCAAACAATAAGGATACAGCTTTAATATATAAGGTTTAAAGAACACACTTAAATGCATACTTCAGTGGTATTCATAATGCATACCTGATAATTTTTTATTTAATGAAACACTAAATGAGATTTCTATAATAATTTCTAAACCAGGGGCCTACAAAAGCCAGACTAGAAGCATGAGACTTTTTAAACCTAATTAAAAAAATAGGCTTAAATTTTTAGCGGATATATGTTAATTAACTTATTTTTTGTAACTATTCTAACTTAGGTCTAGGCTTAAGCTAGGATGATATGATAATAGTCAAATGGTGGAATTTGAACCCATGACAATTTCATTAAATGTACCCTTAAAAATTTGGCAATCAGCTTAAACTATTTGCAGACCCCTGTACAAGACTTGTATCATTTGTAATGTTAAAAAAAACTAGAAAAGACTTACAAATAAAACATATGCAGGCTCAAATAAGGATATACAGTTGTTAACCACAGACAAAAATACATAGTGTAAAGCAAACTAAGTGTATTATTTCACAGGCAACATTTAATTATGCAAATTAATTTAACAACAATAATGTTCCGATGTTTGTTTTTAAATGTACAGATGAAACCAAATTTAGATGCTATTGTTTCTAACCAATTTAAAATTTTGATTGTAATATTATTAATTATTGCACTTTTTGCAAGAGCACTGTTATTTTGTTGCAATGTTGCATATGAATATCACTTTACAGTGCATTTAAAAGCAGTGTAAACCGACCTTTACATAAGGATTCTTAAGTTTGTCTATATTCTTCATTTTAACTTTCCCACTGTTGTGGTCACTTTCCAGAATAACTGAGCACTGCATATCCACTTGATAGGGAAAACATTCTATTAGTATTGACTATTACTTAATTATTTAAGTGATTAATTAATTCTTAATGACTGTTCCTTCATTACAAACTAGAGTTCATTATCAGTTTAGTAAACAAACAAGTTTGGTAATTAATTTCTTCAAGTTAAATGTGATGTTTATCTATATCAATTATCTAGTAAATTGGTTAAAATATGGTTGATATGCTTTTTGTATCTGTTTAAAAACAAATATAGTGCTATATGTTTTAAATAAAAGGCTAAAAAAACCAATATGAACATTATATATATTTGTCTTGCCACAATGATAATTATGACACATTTTAAACAATCATCATTTCACTCATGAATGTTTATTAAGATTTGTATTATAATTCGTCAATATGAAAGCACATAGATTTATTCTAGCATCAATTGTGACGGTAGCGAAACTGATTTTACTTATAGGTCTTGGTCTTACAGGGAAACAATGTAATAAATCTAGATAAACAAAATATATTGAACTAGCCTTCAAAGCACACATATAGATTGAAAGATGTATATAAAATAGTAACTCACCTATCCTTGGGTGTATCAGATGATGAAATGCGGAGTATGGTGCGGCTCTTTCCAGGTGGCAGGCCGGCAGGCGTACGCCTGGCTTCCTCTTTTATGTTTACGCATCCTGCCTGCTATAGTCTCTAACGTATTCAAACAACATCATATTCGTAAATCGTGTATCCATTTTCATTTGCCGTGGGCCGTGTGTTTTATCGATCCTTCGGGATGCGTCTTTCCTAATAATACATTCTCAATTTCTTTGGCCTATTCTTTGCTAATTTCCAGTCGTGTAAAAGGCGGCGATCTTGAAGTTTAGTTGATTGTATGCAATTGCATTGTCACTAGCTTACGACGAATGACGCACTTCGTGCACCCCTTTTATTTCTGTAAAGAAAAGTTTATTTATCTATAATGTTATCACGTGTTGTTTTGTTTCGCAGTACACTATGACTTGCAAGGGCACAAAGAAAATCATGGAAACCCATACCCGCCCCACAAAGCTAAATGGGTCGATGGCGCCAAATAAACGTCACTCAAGCAAGGGAGGAACATACAAAATTAATACAGCCTTCTTATAACAATTCGCGATCTTGTCAAAAATATAAACAAAGAAAATTCCTTTTAAACATTAGTCATTTACACCATTTTGCGTTATATCGATATATATTTATATATATTTAAGAACACTAAACGATGCAATTTCACAAGAATGAGACACTATTACATGATTCACTTTCACTAAGGACGTTCAATGCACTTCCTTGTTGGCTTTTCCAAAAACAAATAGAAAATATTAAAACTCACCCGCAATAGTTTATGTGTGGAAAATATCATGATAAATCTATACACACACACCCCACATGAAAAAAAACATGGCAGCCGCGATGAGTGAGAGTTAAAATTTATAATTTGCGCAACGCCGTCAAAAGACTGAAATGACGTCTGCTTATTGACCAATCACGCGCCTTCGATTTTAAAATTATCAAAGATGGCCGCCAGAAAGGCTGTGATTTCATGATTATGGTTTTTACTGTTCGGGATTCGTTCAAAATGTGTGTCGTCGCATTTATTGGTTACAATAGAAAGGTGATAACCAATCATAATCTTCTATGAAACCGGATCTTATCTAAATTTCGCGCCAAAAAATACCGCGTAAATTCAAAACTAGCGTTTTTATTATTAAGGTGTACATTTGATTTTTATTAATTAAAAAAAATGTTCTATACAAGCTATGCTATAAACAAAGCAATATGTTAATGAACACCCTTAAAATAAAGATTAATAAGAATTTACAGTCGACTCCTAAATGTGCAGCTATATTATGGAATCTTATGCAAGTTCAATAAGTGTGCCACAGTGAGAGAGTGAAAGGGTCAACTTTCTTCGCCCTTTTGTATTTCTTTAATAAGTAAGACGCATTATAACATAGTAAAAAATAACACGAGATAATCCAACGATTTACTTACTTTTTATGTTATGTATTTTATTCAGATTACTGGTGCAATTATTTTCTTTCCTTTTACTTCAACCTATGATCCTTTTCCTTCTTTCTGAAGAGACAACAAAAAATGAAACACAAAATAATAGTCTATTTTCTGACATCTTTATTTTCTTAAACTTTTCAAAACCTCAGCATATCTAGAAGCATTACAATGTTTTATATTGAATTCATTTTATTTTTACAAAACATCTGTCATACAACTTTGGGGTGGATAAATTAATAAACCAAAGAAACATATATAATATATAACACAGATGGGAATTAATTAAAAATAATAATTAGCATTACATGCCGTACTCCATTATATAACTGCATACCTTTTTAAACAATGCTTTTCAAATGTATTAACATCATTCAAAAACACAGGCAAATTTTAAACCTAACCAGAAAAACCTTATCACTGATCTCTATAGATGGATAGCTTTGAAATGACGAATTTGTTCCTAATTAAACGCGCTAGTTAAAGTTCCTGATAGTTAATTCTATCTCTTATATTAGTTCGTATCCTCTCCACTGCAAGCGCCAAAAATCAAATACGCACAATATTTGACGTAACAAAGCCTGTCTATGGATAGAGGTCAGTGAACCTTATAAATGATATAAATAAATAAAAAAAGCTTTTCTTTTTACGTCGATTAAATTAATTATATTTTTATACACCACAGACCCTAAACTTAACATAGGCTCTATATAAAAATACTTATACATATAGTATTTTTTAAACATAAGAAATCGCCAGTTAAGTTTAAAATTAGCATAAAAAACCATCAACTTATTACACATAAACCAGATTAAAAAAAATTTCAACTGAATTGTTTCAAATTAATACTTTAATTTCGGACCTTACAGCTGAAGTGATCACAGAAATGCAAGAAAAAAAAACAAATATAAACCTCCGAAACAACAAAAAAAAAACTATAATACACAGAACAATGGCCCAAGAATGATTAACGTATAAATATTAATATTCATTTAAAATTTAACTCAAATTATTTGAGAAATATCTTATTTAAATGGTATAAAATGTGGGTAAAAATTACATTTTTGTGTTATACAAGTGGAAATTAAAAAAAAATATGACATTTATGATTTAAAAAAAAAAGTTTTGTACAAACATTTTCCCAGTTTAAATTTCGTAATGTTCGTCTATTTTTAAACAGCAAATTATAAATAGACATTTGAATTCGAAAATATAAAAACCAAATAAATGGAAAAAAAAACATTTATGTAATTTTTTATTTATACAACAAATAAATTTTAGTATTTATTAAGATTGTTTAATTTATAACGTACATAATATAAATTATGGAACATTTTTTTTAAATTTGTGATATTCTACGTTAATCATTCTCGGGTCAATAACATTCAAAAAATTTGTACGAGCATGGAAAGTGTTATTTACATATTTATTAAATGATTTAAGTTTACAAAAGGCTTATTGTCATAAGTTAATTCATAAACTTTTTTTAAAAAATAAATATGTATAATTTACAGTGCAATTCCACTGTCTAAACATTTCACAAAGTATTTCGGCAGTGGAACTTCACGGTAATCGGTCAAGAATCTATAAACAAATTGCCCTAAAAACCATAAAATTAATCTAATACCATCTCCACACTCCAGGGTAAAAAACAGACATTTTGATTTTTTTTATATTGGATAAGTTAGCCTTTGACCATGTTCCTACATGACATTTAATCCACATGTATATAAGGGGGTGTCGATAAATTACGTGAGGTGTTTTTTTTACTTTTCTGCCCTTCCCTACCCCCCTGGTGAGATGTCGTGAGATTTTATTCAACCCCCTCCCCATCCCCCAATCTCACGTGAGATTTTTCAAAAAGTGAGTTTCTTACGTAAAAATTGCGCGATATTTGCCGAGAACCCCCTCTCTCCAACATAAGATTAGATGAGATTTGACTCTACCGCCTCCCCCCATTAAACACCTCACGTAATATACGGACGCACCCTAAGTATAGTTTAAATGTGATTGTTCAAACTTTATTAAGTCGTAAAAAATAAGACCATTAAAAATATATACACAAGTGTCACAAAAAAATTGGTTATGTCAAAGAAAATAGTATATTTAAAAAACATAAGTAATTTTATGACTTATTGACAATAGAAAGTTTATATTAGTAAAATAGTTTTAAAAAGAGCGAGAAGATTAATAAAGAAAATATTTGGTCTCAAGTGTAGAGATGGCATTACCAGCCATCGACCTCCGTGCATCAAATTTGCAATGCAAATTAGCTGGAAAGCGTAAACTGAACCAAGCGATCATTTACACATGTACAGTCAGCTGCATAAATATGTATACATTTACAAAGCTTCAGAATTTATACACGCTTAGAACTTCCAAAATGTGTTTACACTTATCTCTATACTTCCGTTCTTGAATACAATTTTGAAACCGAAAGACTATAAGTTTTTGAAGTATTATAAATGTATAAATATTAATGTAGCTGACTGTACCCGTACTAATATGCCGCCCTCAAAGCTTTTACAAATAATTTTGTCATAATTGTGCCAAAAATAACTTATTTACTCATTTATACTATTATCTATACTATAATGTAAAGATGAAAAGCTACGGAATTACTGAACCAATAAAAAAAATTCTTACATTGATGTGAAGCTACACTATCTCGAGGTGACATAGGTTTTAACTCCGCGCAGACAAAGTCACGGGCAATTGCTTGTTGTAAATAATGACATTAATAAATACTGGATTAAGATTACATTTTTATATTCTTATTTATAACCCATATAAATATCTTTCACGTTTTCATTTTAACCATATATTTTTTAATGTTTTAACCACAGATAATAATTTTTCCATATTTAGAAAATAAAAAAAAGAACGTAATCAAAAATTATAATTTTTAAATTTAGAAGTTTAATTGCTTAAATATGAACAGACGAAGATTAAAATAATTCTACCAAACATCTTTTTAATCTGGATTAACATTTTTTGTTATGGCAACATTAAAAAACTACGTCACTTTTGTCATGCAGCTGTACTCTGAGAGCGACATACAGTCACTCAGTAGTTCTATAGATGGAAACAGGTTCCGGTGAAAAGAGTTACATGTGTTACGAGATGTAACCGTTTTCCTGAGATTTAGCAGTCTCAGTGTTGCTCGGGTCGTTTACTGCTTTCTTCAGTTTTGGTGACGATATCTTCACTCTTGGGCATTGCTCTCTGTTCTCCGAATTTCTCAACCGCCTTTTTCATCTCTCTTCTCTTTTGTGCTTCACGGATTATGTCGAATAGACTCTGAAAAATATTACATAATTCGTTAAAAACATATTATCTTTGTTTTGACGATATGTTATTTAGTAAATTTTAGTCTCAGAAACCGATAGTCCTATTAATATCATTAAAGCGAATGTTTGGATGGATCTATGTTAGTTTAGGAGGTAACTCCGGAACAGCTCAATGGATCTCTCTGAAATTTGGCACACATGTAGAATATCTGTCAATCAGTCATAGACTGGAAGAATACATAGGGTATTAATTAAGTTTTCATTCCGCACGGACGAAATCGCGGGCGACAACTAACATGACGATAATGTAAAAGATTTTTGTTAATAAAACTGTACCTTTCCATCGGATTCACTGGATTTGTCTTGCTCCTTGGCCGCAGATGCTGCTTTATCTAAAGCTTTCTGTATCTTACTCTCAACCTCTAATATTTCCTCTTTATCTAGAAGTTCGATCAGTTCGTTGATCTGTTTCTCGGATAGATTTACATTTTCGTTGCCTATTATTTCTAACATCTGAAATGAGACAAATCATTATTAGAAATTAATCCAATCAAAACCCTTGGTCCGTGGAGGCCTAGTATTATTAGGCTATTTAGGGAATTAACAAAAATGTTTGTCGACATCACAGGAGACCAAATAGCTGCCAGCAACCTCGGACAGAGAATTTGTTTAGCTATTCCAAGGAGGACCGCTGCCAGCATCTTCGGAACAGTCCTGCAGTTTTATTTACAACATCTGTCTTCGTTTAAAATAAATCAGGATAAAAAGATAATTTATGCCAAACATCACCTTCAGAACATCATCAATCTTGAGCTGTCCATCAAAGTCATCATCAAGTCTGCCGAGTACATCCTGTATTAGCTTGAGCTTAGCTTCATCTGGTACTTTCTGTAGACTCTTTATGGAATGCATCAGTTCATCAATCTGTATGAGTTGCTCTTTAGCCTTCTGTGGCTCCGTCTTTGTCTGTTCCAATGTTGTCTTCAATGCTTTCTCTTTGTTCTCCAATTCCACTAGAGCGGAGTCCAACTTGCTTATCATGTTGTTCACAGCGCGGTACAATCTGTAAAAGAATAATTTTAAGTGAAAGTTTAGATGGATGTTTGTTCGAAGGTATCTCCAGAACGGTTGAACGGATTTCGATGAAATTTGGCATATAAATCATATATTTTGTTTTAATTCCGCGCGGACGGAGACGCGGGCGACCACTTGTAATCTTTGTTAAAAGGTATCTTCAGAACTATACTACGGATCTAGTTGAAATTTGGCACACATGCAGAACATAGCTAGAAGCACGCATAGGCTACTATTTTTTTTTCATAATTCCCCGCGGACGGAGTCGGGGGCAACAGCTAGTGTTATTTATAAATATGTGTCCACAGGTTGTATTTTATTTAACACACGTTTCCAAGTATTGTCAGAGATAAACTCTTTTAACCTGATATTGTTGTAACATTTTTTAGATCGACGAGAAATCGAATCTAGGACCAGCAGAAAAGTCAAAGGCTTAACCATTGAGCCACCGAGGCTATTAAATTAAACGCTCGTATACTATAAATAAAGTATTATAGCTTTCCATAAAAGTTGTCAACAAAGTCGCTACCGAGTCTGAATACAAAGTATGAATCACACAATCAAGGCCATTTGTTGATACCGTAAAATTCCACTATTGTGATATTGTTGTCTCCGTCTTTTTAATGATAATGAACGGGATATAAACACGACTCTATATAAATGCTACGAAGTAGCCCATCGAAAACAATAATACCAGGTTTAAATTATTCCAGTACAGTAGGACAATGACATTTAAATAAAGCGAACATACAGTTCTTGCCAGGCCAGCGCTACTGTACTGACTTTATGTAAACACAGTATGAAGTTACACAAATTATATTTACGCGGAAAAATATGAAGCTATAAAATGACTAAATTATATCTTTAGCTACAATTTTTTTTATAACTATATTCATATTGTATAGTTGTTATTAAAATAGTTATTTTTTTCAATTCAAATTTTTATTTGAGTTGTTTTTTATTTAACACTAGCTGTCGCCCGCGACTTCGTCCGCGCGGGATTATAAAATAGATGTCGGCCGATTCTCAAACCTACTCAATATGCTCACAAAATTTCATGAGAATCGGTCAAGCCGTTTCGGAGGAGTATGGGAACGAAAATTGTGACATGAGAATTTTTTATATAAGATAATATCATCTCAGTCCGAGCATAGTAACTGTTAAGATCCCGGAGGTATTAAAGAAAATAAGCAATTAATAACAATATTATAAGGTCTAAAATAGCGTGACCTTGTCAACGGTGCAAAAGCAAAACAGGATATAAATACAAACACAAATTACATGTCACTATTACTCAGACATGTTATGTTGTATTATAAAAAACATTAGGTCATTGACCGAGAGGCAACTTATAAAAACCCTAAATTGAATTTATTATTACAATAACTAAATCTGTAAAACCATTTATAGTACAGCAACAACATTACGATGCATTTTAGAAGAAAATGTTGACTATGGCCTAATCACCTTTAACTTAGGATAGGCTCTGAGCCCCTCGGTGGGGACGTATAGTGAGCTAATGATGATGATGATGAAATAGTTGTCGGGACTCACAAGATTCAGATTAAAAATAATTAATATTTTAACACTTTATTTCCCTCAAATTTCAGTATTTAATATATAATAATAATTCAGTATTGTAAAGTTGGCAAATATGTTCCCGAGCTTTAATATAAAAAGGAGGGGACATACAAAAAGGATTTTTCCCCTTTCCTACATCTCCTTTCCATTGCCAAATCCACCTCCCCTTCTCAGTAAGTCAAAAATTACTTTATAAGTGGAAAACAAACTTACCGTCTAGCACCTTTCGTCAGTTTGATATCAGCTTGCTTTGTCTTAACAATTTCATTCATCTCTTTGACATCCTCGCTGTAGTCTAGAAGTTCTGTCTTCAATACCTGAATACTTTCCTTTTCCAATAACAGAGACTTCTTCTGTTCAGCTAGAATTATATTATATAAATACATATTTTTACCAATAAAAGTGTTGGTCGCTCAGGTGATAAAATTAGTAATCTAGATGTTTGGTTGTAAGGTTTAGTCCTAAGATAAACTAGGCTTAAACATCTTGGTGTGGACATGTATGATATGACAAAAAAAGATTAAAAAAAGTACAATTATGTTTTTGTAAGATTATATGAATATTGCATCATCTCGAATGTTAAGATTAATTTCATTAATTTTTAACTTTAATATGTTTTGACAGTTTTGAAATACAGACAAAATCTTACTAATATTATAAATGCCAATCTTTGGATGTATGGATGGATAAATAATGGATATTTTTTTTGAAAACATCTCCGGAATGGCTCAACGGATCTTGATGAAATTTGGTACAGATGTAGAACATAGTATGAACGTACACATAGGCACATAATTATTAAGTTTCTTTAAATTCCGCCTGGACGGAGTCGCAGGCAACAGCTAGTTACTAGTACTCCTATATTATATAACTTGAATATTGGTTAATTAGAATCTCAAATCTAGGCTTTATGTCTGGAGTCATTTAAATTATTGAAAAAGTTATAGTTTCTTATTGTTTAAATGTAAAAAGGTATATAAAATGAACTACATATGTAGTGAGGAATGTTATAAAATGTTATATGGCTCTTATTTATTACATATATGGTTCAAAACACACGGAGATTTCCTCTTTTATAAATACGACAATGTGCCATTCACTTTCTTAGTAATAACGTCATAAACATGAACTACCTTGACATTTGTGTCAATGTTTTTACATTTGTAATATGGCACTAATCCAAAATACTGTAATACATGTAAAAACACTGAAACTCATTAAGTCCCTTCAGTTATGTAAAAACACTAATGTATATTAAAATAAATTTTGTAGAATTTTTAACGTAAAAAAATTTAACAAGAAAAACAATCAGGTTTTATAGTTTTAAACTACTATGATTTTTCAAAGACACTGCTCTGAATATGTTATTTTCATGCATAAAATAAATATAAGGTTAGTTCTACGTTAATAAACAAAAAAATACTCACCTAATTTTTCTAAAGCATCTTCAATAACTTCCAAGTCCTTGCCAGACAAACCTTCTTCGGACTTTTCCTTTGGTTTTGGTACATCAATAGCTATAACAGGGGCTGGATCAACCATAACTTGTTCTGTATCCAATTCAATGATTGGTGCTTTATCAACAAGTTCTTCCTTCTGTTTCTTCTTTGCTTCAAGAAGCTGTTTCTCCCTCTCCGCTTCTAAGAACTCCTTCATGTCTTCCTTGATCTTTTGTTCTTCCAATTTAATTGCTTCCGCTTTAGCCTGAAATTATTTGAAAATAAATAAATGTACGAAATGCTGTCTTATTACTTCAAACACATTAGAAAATGTCAATATTGTAAAAAAGACAATTGCAATACACAAAAACATTTTCTTTATAAGGAAAAAATTAACAAAAATTCATTGAAAATCTATGCTCATTTGTTAAAAAAACGACAATATTAATGAAAAGTAATTTTTCAATATGTATAAAAGATTACAAAATTACCTTGAAGTCCACTTTGCCTTCTTTTTCACCAATAGCAGCTTTAGTTTGGGTAACAACTTGTTCAGGTAGTGCAGATATTGTGGCCTTCAGTTTGTATGTCGTTGGCACATGTTCTGGCACCATAAGGGCTCGAGACAACAAAAGCAGTGACGGTGGTACCTTCTCATTTAATGACAAATCCAGCCAATTCCTCAACTCCTTGCGCAACCTCTCCTCAGATACACCGTAAGCCCTCATACCTCTCGCTCTACAAGCCTGTTGGAGCTCACTGAAGTTCAAACTGTCCACACCCTCCTTTGCAATCATTTTATCATCAGCCGCTAGTGATCGTAGCTTCATTTTTAGATTAAACCGTAACATAGCACTTGTACCAATAGTTGAAGCATTTAACACTTTACACAAAGCAACCAAATGTGGCCTTTGAAGTGAATCCAATGTTATCTCATCCTCAAACAGCTTAGAGAATTTCATTATTTCCTCACTTGTTGCAACATCACCTGAGGTCCTTATTCTATTAAAGAAGTTCGAAAACTCCTTAGCCAGTTCTGAATGCCTATTACTAGCCTGTGGCGCCATTTGATCCAATGTTTCTTGAAAGAACTTTGCCATTTCTAACTTAACTTTTAAGTGTTGTTTTAGCTTAGCCTCCTTTTGACTTCTGCTTTCAAAAGTAGATGGCAACATGTTTGGGAAAAATTTAATAAATAATGGTAATGCAAACTCCAAAAATGGAACAACTATGAACACTATAAAAGGCACCATTCTAAAGAGATCACCAACGGTAGTGACCATCAATCTGTGTTCACGACGTGTCAAGGATTTGCCTTTTAATATTTGGAATAGCAGAGACGTTGATATTCTTATTTCTATAAATAGTAACCTAAAACCATGGTAGTAATGAACAAGCTCATCCATTATACGCTGCTTTAAACTTTTCTTTTTAACCTCTTCCTTTTTGGGGAGTTTTTCTTTTTCTTCAATGCCTTTTTTAATTGTCTCCACTGTAGCCTCAACCTTAGAGGATGGCTTAAGAGGTTCTTTCTCATAACATTGATTGGTAGTACAAATATATCTGAGATGTGGTGGATAGCCAATAATTTGAGAATTAAGAGGCTTCTGGGTATTATCATGCTGCAATCTGAGTGGATGAGTTGTGTAATATGACAATGACCTTGAAAGTGTAATATATGGAACATTCTGATACTGTTTACACTCCCATATTATATCTGTAAATAAACGAAACAACCTATTATAAGTCTTGTTACCAACAATATAATTGATATTAAAAAATATAGAAAACCATGAAGTTATGGTTTTTTCCAAATGAAATTGTGTTTAAAATATGTTTTTCATTTATTAAATGTACAGACCGTAATATATTTGTTTTAAAATTAAAGCAAAATATAGTATTTATTATGTAGTTTCTAATAATACTTCACAAAAACAACATAAACCTAAGAGATTATGGTCACGACCTTGTAATAAGACAACCTCAATCTTATCGTAAAAATTCACAATTATTAGATCTTTTATAGAATGACTTCCTAGTTATGCCGATATCAATGAAGTCATGGGATAATCAATCAAGTAGGTTTTTGTCTCATCTATAAGGTTATGTGAATAAAACATTTCACCTGTGTTAAAGATATTTAAAATCATACTCACTCGATCGTTTTAGGCAACGATAATGATTTAAAATGATTCTGTTCATTTTGAACTTTTATTTTCTTTAAAAATGAACTATATTATTACTGTTTTACATTAAAAACAAAATCACCTACATGCACCATGACAGATCAGAAGTTTTTAACAGATAATAAAAGAGTGTATAAGTAAGAAATGGTACAAAATGGTAAAAAAATGATTAAAAATATGACAACCCTGTCTTGAGGGCGCTACAATCTTAATTGACATAACACTTTTCTCAAACATCAATTCATCTACGAACTGAAGTCATTTATTTCAAAATAAAAAAATACACCGCAACAACAATCTGATCTGCTTTACACATGCTAGCAGTGAGCTGAAATTCAGGTCACAAGTTTTACTGCTACGGCGGCTCACCGTTGATCTTCTGAACAAACATGTTTTTTTTTACATTGTACTAAACCGGGTAAGAATTTTCACTGGCAACACTGATGACAACTGACAACAATGAATCTGTCATTCCCTCACTGAAGTGTCTGTGAGATTTTGAGGTTACAATAACGAAGGTGTATCTAATTTGTTATGTTATTCTTATCATTTAATATATTGTAATATCATAGAAGACAGATCCAAAACACCTCTGGTGTGTATAATAAATTACCCACAATCTCATGTTTGTCGTCATAAAGTAAAACCGGTAGGCATGGGAATTTTTCGTTTTTGTTTACAATCTCCAATAAAAAACGTTTTAAATAACATAACTCGAACTTTATCTACCAGTAAGTCGAACAACTTTGTATTTTTTATAAGATATACTTCTTACCCAACTAATATTAATATTTTAGTGGGGATGCAAAAATGTTTTTGTTTGTAGATCCTTTTTACTATGATACCCTAATTTTGTTGTTGAGAAGTGTCTTCCGGCAAATTTTTAAAATATTTTCGGTAGACAGACTTGTCCGATTATTAACACTATAACTTTTCCTTACCTTCATTCTTAGTGAAGTACTGACTCAATTTGTTTGCTTATTATGAGTTAATTTACAAAAATGTAGTGATTGTATATTTCTTAAA
Source organism: Papilio xuthus (assembly GCF_000836235.2). Taxonomy (NCBI): domain Eukaryota; kingdom Metazoa; phylum Arthropoda; class Insecta; order Lepidoptera; family Papilionidae; genus Papilio; species Papilio xuthus. The sequence goes on along the minus strand of NW_013531716.1, from coordinate 1,326,376 downwards.
TGATAGGCAAAACTATATTTCAGTCATGACACATAAAGAGATATCAAGAAGGATAGTTTGGGTGGATTTGGAAATGACTGGTCTGGATATAGAGAAGGATCATATCCTTGAGATAGCATGTCTTGTGACAAATGCTAACCTTGACATTGTAGCTCCTGGACCAAACATAATTATACATCAGCCTGATGAAATCCTTAATGCTATGAACCAATGGTGTATTAATCAACATGGTGAGGTATTAAAAGCTAAACTTACTTTAATTTTAAGTTTAAAAAATTTAATAAATAGTTTATATGTTCTTCCAGACTATGTTCTATGTCTGTGAAACATTTCATAAAAATCCATTGAACTGTTCTAGAGATACCATGTAATAAACATTCAAACATTCACATTTATAATATTAGTAAGATTTTCAATATGCATGAAACACTTGAAGTTAATATCTTTATTAGAGATATTGTTTGGTTTTAGTCATCTTATAAATGTTTACACTACAAAAAAATAAGGCAAATAAGCATAACATGTTGTTATACAATTATTTTGTACCTAACCTATTAACACATTCAATGCTGCATATTTGTCTCGAAGTTATAAATTTATACAAAAAAATGTACATGGAATTGGAATTGAGAATAAAAGCAAAAATTCTCTTACAGACTGGATTGACAGAGGCTAGTAGACAATCCTCAATATCAGTGCAAGAAGCTGAGAGTCAAGTTTTAAAGTTTTTGAGCAAACATGTTCATGAAAACAGAAGTCCTCTTGCCGGAAATAGTGTTTACATGGATAGACTATTCATACGTAAATATATGCCAAAACTGGATTCATATCTACATTATAGAATTATTGATGTTAGCACAATAAAGGAATTAGCAAAGAGATGGTATCCACAAGAATTTTCTAGAATACCGATTAAAAAATTTCAACACAGATGTATGAATGATATTTTAGAAAGTGTTGAAGAAATGAAGTATTATAGGGACAATATTTTCAAGAAGGAAATGCTGAACGAATGATTGAGATATTTAAAAAAAATTCTTCGTTGAAATTCAACATTTTACTGGTTGATGAACTGGTACATATCTTTTGCAACACTACAACAACCAACTCAAACACCATTGTCACCCCATATGGATTTTGGAAATCAGTGTTATAGAGAATGAATGGATTACTTCAGTCTACTTATCTCTAATAACTTTACCATTGCAATATTATTCAGGTATTTGTATAAAGAGTTCCAGGAGGCTAGACAAAGTGCATTCGCTTCAAAGTGATTCTATAGCGAACATCAAAAATGTAAGGAAGTGAAACGCGACAGTCACGTGACTTAACGAAAGTTATTGTCAGTTCTATACATTTTTGAAGTTCATTATGGATTTGCTTCGGAGCGAATTCGCTTTATCAAGCTCTGCAGTTAACGTTAAAGCAGATTCAAAAGTTACCAGTTTTCATTATAAATTAAATATTTTTTTGTAAATCAGTTTTTTTTATTACCGTTATTTGTTCAACTTGTCCTAAATAGAATCTATATATATATATATATATATATATATAAAAGAAAGTCGTGTTAGTACACTATTTATAACTCAAGAACGGCTTAACCGATATGGTTGAAAATTGGTGAGGAGGTAGCTTAGAGCCAGGAGATGGACATAGGATACTATATTTTTTTTTAATTTATGCATTGAAGAGCTGCTTTTTATTTAACTTTATAATATTATGAATGCGAATGTTTAGATGGATGTGATGTAAATGGATGGATCAGTGGGCTACACTAATTAAATTTTTTATATATTCACGCGGACGGAGTCGCGGGCGACAGCTAGTATTAGATAATTTAATCGATTTATTATAGTTGCACACACAGAGATTGGAATAGTTTACGACATTCTTAAAAGCGCCATCTATGCAGTGATATTGTAAGGTACTTTCATGATTGCTTTTTTCATTGCAAAAATCTTGATGCTAGATGGCAATAGTAGTTCATTTAGAATCAAAACACACGTTTTGAAAGTGAAAAACACGAACTGGGTTTCCACAGCGTACCACTTGTATAAAACATTGTCATTTTCGTTATTTTAAATATGGTACCGATCGTCTAGAGAGTTAGTGATGTGTAAATTGTTTTTTATTTTTAACAATTGCAAAACTGCAATACGTGGAAGTTATACGCTTTCTTCTTTTATTTATTTACTTTTGACATTTCTTCTTAAGCATTATAAAATAATAAATAAGATGTTATGTCGCTCAGAGATAATGTAGTATTCTAATAGTTAAATAGTTTTTGAAGTCCAATAGTTTTTGAGTTTCTTAATTACCATTGCTGCTTAGAGTTGAGTTGCTTATTTTTTTTCTTAATAAATTAAAAAGCGCTTGACGATCTCACAAGTGTGCTAAAGTAGTGATTTAAATTTGTTACACGCTTTATTACTGTAGATATTGCAGACTCCGCTAGACTCAAACTATCGCAAAATCTATGTATTCAAAGCTTATTTTATTTATAAGAGACTGTGAAGTATAAATATGGCATCGTATGATCAAAGGATTAATGAAGATCAGTGAACTTTAGAAATTATTGATTGAGTAAAAAGAGATGAAGGGGACTAGGGGCGTTCGCTTTTAAACGCTTTTATTATAAAAATAGACGTGAAAAAATGTCAAGTATTAATAAGAGTTATAGTATAGTATATCATGGTTCAAGGACGTCACCAGCCGATATATGCTAGATCCAAATGGAGGTTAAAAAATCTTTTTCTATTGTTAAAAAGGTAAATCTTAATAGCTAGAGAATGGAAGAATGTGATTCATTCATCAGCTCACTATACGTCCCCACCGAGGAGCTCGGAGCCTACTCTATGTTAGGAGTGATAGACCGTAGTCAACCACGCTGGGCAATTGTGGGTTGGTTGACTTCACACATATCTTTGAATTTCTTCTCAGACATGTGCAGGTTATATCACGATGTTTTCCTTCACCGTAAGAACGTCACATAAATGTACATATGTAAATCGGAAATCGAAAAACACATTGGTACATGGCGGGATTCGAACCCAGGATGGAACTGACAAGTAGTTTCTGAGTTAATTAGGTGTATCTATTGGAATTGTAAATATCTCAGTATTTCGAAGTAGTTTATTAGTTGTTTAGCAGCGGTTTAACTCAGTATTGTCAGCACGTAGCTTGAGCGAAGTTAAGACCTGTTGATTGTGCGCGGTAATAAAACAGAGATTTTATGTTTTTAAGCTTCTCGCAAACGACGTCTGGCTTTGGAAACATTGTGATTGAATCACAGTTTAAAATAATAGCCTTTATTTCAACTATGTTGCAAATACAAATATAACATAAACAGGATACCAGTTTAGAGATTGTGTTGCGTTTCCGCGAATGACGTTACAGCTTGCCACTTTTTCTATTGTAAGCCATCCTCCTTTACGTCACACTAGCAGTTTTTCTATTTCGCTCGACCATCCTAGATGCTGTCTCCCTTTACTTCTTTTAATTTTTATATCTGTACTAATCACGAAAGTTTAGGGATGTTTAAAACATACCAGTGTCTCTCATTCACTTTGAGACAAATTAAGGCAACTATATTTTAATACAAGTGAACGTATTAAAAAAAATGCTTTTATGTTAGAAAACTAATTTGTAAAAGAGGAATTAAAGACACAAAAACCGTGACACTAACTTTTTACAACGTAATATTCATTTCATTCATTAAGTCGAAATAGGTCAGCCGCGTGGGGAATGATTGCAAACATCACTTAATAGCTTGTTAATTAAAACAAACAAAATCTTGTCGCATGTAACCAATATGAATAATTGATCTTAATAATAACATAGTAAATGCTTAAAATAAAGCTTTTTAGGTTATTCCAATGCAAATTAGGTTTACTTGTTTAACTGACACACTTATCCTTCCAGAGTTAAGTGGTCACTTAGGTCCTCAGTATAGATTTAGTGCATTTAAGTAAATTACGTTTAAAAATAAATTTAATTTTTTTTAGTTCCGAACGGACGGAGCCGCGGGGAAAAGTTAGTGTGTTAATATAATTATCACTCCTAACGAAACCTTTTTTAATCGGTAATTTACCCTATTCAATGATTTTTATTTTTTGGGTTTCAAAATCTTTTCGCGCTGTACTAAAACAATGTTGAAAGAATGACATTTAAAAAAACGAAATGCCATAGATAATTTCTATTTTTAAAAGTATTTTATAACAAAAGTCATATCTTTATTAACTTTTTACTTAATAAAACAAAATCTTTTTGCACAAAAGAATTGGAATCAAAGAAATTCATAGTTTTTTTATAATAGTCACGTAGCGTAGCAATCTGTTACCATATATTTTAAAACTGAAATGGTATTCAGACATGCGAGTTTAATACGTTTTAATTAAAATACAGAAACTACTAAAGTGTAGCTATCTAGATTTGGATTACATGGGCACAGTGGTGCCAACGCCAAGGTGAACTAATGATCGGATAGATCTTACGATAACCATAAATAATAATGGATCATTCATAAAAAAAACAACTATTTGGTTTTACTAAATGTATTTTCAAAACTATTATCTTAAAACTCCTATCAAAGTAAATTTCCAACACTAGTCATAGTTAATTATTTAGTTAACAAAGTTAATTAATCTTCTAATCGCGGGTTTCTGCGATCAAAACCGCCATTTGAAACATCAAATAAAACATGTGTCTTCTGTCAAAGATGATGACAGGGATGATGACATATTTTAAACAGAGATTTTGGTCTCGGAAACCAACAATAAATAGAGTATTAAATAGTACGGTTAAACGATTTATAGATATTTTATTTTAATAACAAGTAAATTAAATTATCTAGATTTTTATAATATGTAACATAAATAATTTAAAAGTTAAAGCATGAATCTGCTACCCCTGCATTAAACTTTATTACATTAAATACATAGTAATCGAATAGTTTCATTTCTAAACGGGTCATATAACTATGTGTACGCTAATATATTTTACATTAATATTAAAAGAAGACTTACAGCTATATATTGAAGTTATACTCGTAAGCAAACTACTTGTTGATGCGAGGGAGAACTTCAATTGCATTTAATAAAACTAGGCAACTTGTAGCTCATATATTGCCAGAATAGAAAAGTACATTTAAAAAGAAAACAAAACACAGAAATGTGTTCTTATAACACTTTTATGAATATTTTTAGTAGAAAAAAAAACATTTAAAGAAATGAATAGCATTTTGCAAAACAAAAGTTGCGTAATTAACATGTTAAAATATTCGGACTCCGTTATAGAAATACGGCATTTGATTTAACAGATAATAATGACTCTTGGCTTTAGTAACTTCAATTTTTACCTTCAATATGCATCAGTAATAGATTACAGATTAAAAAAATTTTTGCAATCTGTGTCCTTTTTACGATTTGCAATTGTCAAGTTACGAATATTTTTTTCTGAACGGTGTTGCATTTAAATCATTTATATACTCTCTTAATTAAGATTGAAATAAGATACGAAATAAAATACTGTACTTTTTTATCATAAGCAAAGGAGCGAGCGAGTGAAATCGCTGAAATAGCGAAGAGACCGCTGCCAATATACATCCGCAGATGTGTTGCCCTCCTTTAAACGACGAAGATTCACAGAATAGGTTTGACACAAAACATAGATTTATCCTACTTTAAGGGCTTTTTCTCTTCCATAACTCTATGGTACGCTAGTATCTTCCGTGTGGGAGGAAATATTTTTGTTATGTTAAGACAAAGTACTATTTTATGACATTCTAAATGTGGCATTGATGAATGTGCCATAAACAAATTAACAAGTACATTTGTTTCTATATTAAAATTCTATAAACTTTTGTTTTGCAAAACTAAAGTTGAACTTAACATAGTTAGAATTTCTATTAAAGTTTCAATCTACTTATTTTATTTAAAATTATTTTTTTTACATTCTATTTTAATTGAATTATAATGTAAATTGCTTATTCTTGTATTATGTTCCTTGTACAATATTGGTAAACGCTTTCTACTTTGTTTCAATAAAAACAAACTTACGTGGTTTCAAAGTAATAATATTTTAAGGTACATTTTATGCGCGCTCATAAACTTTATGGTATTTCATGTTTTGATATTTACATTTATATGGCAACATTTTTATTTATAAATCATTAATTTGAGGTTTACACATCAAAAATATTTAGTTAATATTTGTTCGAAATGAATATTTAAATAGGTATTTCAACTATTCATAATTTGTTGTAAGTTAATGCTTAATATTATTTATTTTTATAATAAAACAATGTTGATCGATTAATACAATATTGTGCGTTAAATTATAAAATGTGTTTATTATAAAGTTTCCTCGCAGTTACAAAATAAATAATTCTATTTTTAAATTCAGTAAAAAATATTCTACTGGGTAAAAGTTCTAAAAGAGGTAATTCTTTAACACCTACATTTTAAGTCTTTACATTACTAATTCATTTTATCTACATATTTGTTACTTTATATATATTTATCTTTTATATCTACATATCTATGTATATTATATAGATTTAGTTTATTCATTTATTCTGTTATTAAAAATTCATCGACTACCAAATGTTAAAAAGTATACAAGCTTGTTAAAACACAAGATTTTGTAGCCAACAAGTTCAAAATTTCGAAATATAAGTAAGAAAATGTTTAAGATTAATTATAAATGTTTGAAAATTTACGCATGATAGAGAAATAATTAGCGTAGGTCACGTGTAACATTTCCCGCGCTGGCGGTCGTTCACTCTCGCACTCGCAACAGCTGATCTCTGTAGTGTGTAGTATGAAAGCCTTGTTCTTATCGACGGCAGCGTATCTTACTCGCGTACGAATACGAACTCGTTGTAGTGGTTCCAGCGGTTCTCCTCGGAGTCGACGCCGGGTTTTAACTCTGCGGCGCCGCCTGCTGTGCCGCTGCCGCAGCTCGCCGTTAGCTTGAAGCCCTGCTCCTGCAGCATATCGAAAGCCTGCTCGATGAACGAATGCTTGAGGAAGAAGCGCGAGGTGTAGCGGTCGGCCAGGCCGTGATCGGGATCGCGCGACTCGTTCAGCGTCTCACCGAACACGTCGCGGCAGAGCGTCACCTTGCCGCACACGAGGATGCGCGACAGCTTGCGGAACTTGACGTCGGCCAGGCCGTCGCGGCCGAAAGCGAAGCTGCCGCGGTAGCCGACTGTGATGCAGCCCTTCTCGCGATGTGGCGGGCGCGGGTCGGCGTCACGGACGGCCGCCTCCAGGCCTGGCAGCCGGTAGTGCCGCGCCTCGCGCGCCAGCCGCTTGTGCTCGCGGAAGCACTCGGGCAGCACGAGTCCGCCGTCGCGCAGGTAGTCCAGCACGTAGCGGAAGAGCACGCCGTCACGGTCGAAGAAGATGCGACCGCGGGCGTCGCGCGGATGATCGGCGTCTGTGAGCGCGGTGGCCGGCAGCGAGTCCGGCTCGCGCAGCAGCGTCTCGCGCGTGCTCGCGTAGTGCACGCCGCCGACGTTCAGCTCGAGCACCTCGGGCGGCGCGTCCGCCATGGCTGGAGGCTGGGTACGGAGTGGCGGCGGCCGCGGCTGCGCGCCCCCTGCCCCCGCCCGCCCTTGCGCTCCGCCCCCTGACCCACTTCTTCCGCGTCTCGGCGCCGCGCGCCCATCAATAACGCACGCCTGGGTTACTGACTTCGGCGTAATCATTTCCTACCCTTTCGAAACTCTACCGCGAAAGCCTTCAAGGTCGACGTCTATTGTTAGCTAACAGATGGTTCATTATGCCGAGGAGCTTTGGAAAGTTTTAACACTCGGTTTCCTGCGTATAGCTACTTAGGTAAGTTATGAACTGAGCAACAATAATAGTTTTAAAATTCGGATATAAGTTCGTTCTGTTGAAGATTCATGGAGGCTACCTCGGTATAATATAATTTATATTCCTAATTTATTATTATACACTAGAAGAAAACAAGAAGATAATTATCCTATAGTCTAGAAATTTTAAATAAAAGTGAATGCAGCATCCATTTCTACTCCTGTTTTGTCGATTTTCGACAGGGCTACGGAAACAGCGGCGTAGAAGGGATACTGCTACGCGATGGGTTACGAGGACGTACAAAAATGGAACCTACGTATCGAAATAGTGTTGCAAATGCATACCATTTTATCTCAAATTAATTTATCCATTTTTCGAGCAATTTTTGACGATAAAAGTATACTTTACTGATGTTATTTTTTTTAAGGCGAGGCATGACCCATGTATCACTTAACAAGTGTATTTGATCTGTTGCTGACGAAGTATGATGGATGTTCAGTTTGATGGATGAAGGGGGTAAATGGGATCGTTTAACATCAATACTTTATAAGAGTTTATATTAGATTTTTGTCAATGTATTTTTACGATGAGAAATAAAAGATTTTTCAATTTTAAAAACGGTAGTAAATGTGAGATACTATTTCTAGTCTATTTAGTAAGAATATTTTTAATTTCAGGCTTAGTTTGGAATTTAAATCATAGTTTTAGAATAAGAGAAATTTATTTGCATAATTAAATAAGAGCGGGGTCTGGTCGCATATATTTTTCTATGAAAAATCTGTACAGTAAAAAAAATCTTGGCATTTCATAGACACAAAATGTAAATGTATTCAAATAGAGATGATGTGTACACAATAAGATTCTGTTATTGTCAAACGCTATGTCAATTTAGTTTACATTATTATATCAATAGATGGCGGAACATATTACTAGATCACGATATTAATGTATTTGGTATGTTTATCGACTTCCCGATCGCATTTAATAAAGTTGACTCGCACCAAGATATAACCAGTGTTTCATTGTGACTACTCGATACTTCTCCAGTGAGAGGGAGACCTTTTTGAGACTGCTTTACAGTTATTAAAGTAAACATTGTACAAAGCTTTGTACATTCAAAGCTTGCAGGGTCACCGGGAAAAAAGTGAAGTTATAAAAAGTAAAAATACTTTCGAAATTCTAAAAATGTATAAGAAAAAATCCTAATACCTATTTATGTTGTTCTCTACAAAAATATCTTTATTTATGAAGTTTTACCATCAATTATTTTTAATAATCAGTCTAGAATAAACTGTGTTGGTAAAACGTTGTTTTCCTCGCCTTTAACTTTCTACGATGGTCATATTTTTATAGCAAAAACATGGCCATATGATTTCGCCATAGCGAAGTGACCGTTGCCATATACATTTGCATATGTAGATACGTTCCTTACCTATGTGTAAAGGTTCTAACATTTTATTTGTAAAAATTTTATAAATTTAATTTTTTATTTGTATATCATATATGAGCATTTTGTTTTTTTTTTTTAGATTTGCAGAAGAATTTACGAGTATGAAGATAAATATTTCCACACATTCGTAACGAACGTAACAAGAGGGGTCCTTTTATTACGGTCCAGGGAAATTAGGTTTTCCTTTTATTTCACGTAATGAACTCTCGAGGGGCGCGATTGCCCTATCTCGTTTGGCTGATAAAAATACATCTATTAAACCAAAATCTAGTACATTTAAATACGGAATATTTTTAAATAAAAATATTACTTACTAGGTATCATCCGTGACTACATCCTCGCGTTCTTTTTTTTTATCAAAATGTGGCAAACGAGCGAGCGGCCACCTGAAATCGTTGAAATAGCCAAGCGACCGTTGCTCATAGACATACGCAATTGCATATGCCTACCTTTAATCCACGGGGAAAGGGATGCACAGAAAGAAAATATTTTCACTTCCCATGCATCCCCTTATCCAGAAAATCCACTTTCACTTCCCATTCTTTCCTTGTAAGAAAACGAGTGAAAAGGGAAAGAGGACTAACATTAAGCCTCCAGGACGCACGCACATCAGACGAAACGCAGAATTGCTTCCATTTCCCGCCTGCCTTCTGTGTGTGTGGTCTTAAAAAAATCTTAATTAGTAGCTTATGAGTTAACTTTTAACAAAAATCGATCCATTTATCTATATATTTAAACTTTCGCTTTTATATGTAAGATTTATCATAACGTAGAAAAAGTTTCAAGAGAAATCCATTACGTTATATGTAATGTTGACGTACGTAAGGGAATACCTCACCTCGAACTAACACGGCGTGATATTACTCGACAAATTGGATCAAACGTTGTTATTTAGTTGTCGAGTTTTGTGGGGGATTTGACGAAGCGTGGCATTCAAGTTACGAAATCAATTTCAAAGCAAACACGTAAATTACAAATTAGAATATATTTGATATTAACTAAACTCTAAGAATAAAATTAGGAAAGCTTATTAACTACGATTTAAATTTACAGGGTTATTTAGTTCGGTTTAAAATTCTTAGCGTTGTTTTCATAACTTTCAGCTAGTAACAAATTACTGTTAGATTTAACTTCTAGAAGCTTCCACGCCTACCATTTCGCCGCAAAGACAAGATATCTGTTGCAAATAACGTCAAGCTTCTTTATAGCTTAATAAATTTAAAGTTATATCCTTACTTCATGATTAAGTGCAAAAAGTTTACGATATTTATAATGGCGTTCCGCAGTCGGTGGTGTATTATTTTTTATATAATACTAGCTGTTGCCCGCGACTCCCTCCGCGATCCTACCCTACTGAACATGCATAAATTTAATCGAAATCGGTCAAGAAGTTTTGGAGGAGTATGGTAGCTAACATTGTGACACGAGAATATAAGACTAAAGCCAAATAAAACTTTTGTCCGTCGATGATAAAGCAAAATTGAATTCGCGATTCGAAAATTAAAAAAGGTCGTTAGATTCCCGTGACGTCAGCATTATGATGTCAGGGAAAATGAGTTTTGGCTATTAAGCTTCATCATCGATAATTGATTGTTTTTATACATTCAGAGACTAACGACTTATAATGAAAAAAAAAACGGATTCATTAGACTTGATTAAATTAAAATATTTATAGTTCAATACAATTTTTTAGGCTCAGAACGCATAATTCGTTTTTCAAACATTTTAAAATCAAACGGTAGGAATCCCTCTGGAATACAATGGATAAGATAATGTACCGATTCTAATAGTAGGCTCGTAAATAAACATTATTGCCTAGAACATCCCAAAGGTAAGACGTGTCAATGTCAACAATGTACCGTAAGTATTCTATCTTCAAATTCTCGACGTTTGCGTTGAGGGAATACCGAATAAATTATTCTTATTACAGCATCATATTGCCAAATAAATTGGATGAAAGTTTGTTACGCGTTCGGACGAGACGTCTCGTGCAGACTATTCCAGATATTTGTAACAAGGGACTTTAGCAAAATTTATTTGGTCAAATGTACCATTTTAATTCTGCTCTTTATATGTTTCGTAAGACGTTTTTTTTTAATTGAACACCCCGTGTAAGTCGAGAAACCAAACTGTTTACAACCAACCTTCTTATATCTATCGGACAAGCAACCAATAACCCTCAACTTTGACAAGAACTCCATTATCAAATATTTAGCCACAATTTTGGTCTAAGGAGCCATTACGGGGTAAGGGGTTTTCAATTGGCGGCAATACGTCATTGTTTCGGCAGTGCGAACACATATTATGATCATAAGAAATATTAGACATTTATGCCTAACACAGGTTTACATCACTCGGCATAAATTACATTAGATCGTTACAATGCTCTTAGCTTGATTAAACAGATTAATTGTTATTGATGTTGACCTTGAAAGAATATTATGTTTTAAGGTACGCATCCACAGAAACGCTCTGATTTGCTTTGACTTGATGCGTTGCTTTCGTGACTGACTGAGGCTGAATGTTTTGAAAAGTTATGGCGATTCAGATTTGAACACATGTTACTCATTAATTTATTTATATATTAGAATTATATGTCTTAACGTTAACTATATGTGTTTTGTACTGATGCAATATATCTTCTGACACTCCAGGGAAGAAGACGAATAGAATGACACCACACACGTCAATATTGGTCCAGTCGTTTAGGCTTTACGCTAGTCTTTCCCAAAGTGGGCGATACCGCCCTCTTGTGGGCGCTGCAGGTTTCAAGTTGCGGGTTATAGTAAAAGTTTCATTTAGAATTCTCCGTTAATATACATATTTAGGTCACAATAATTAATTAATTTAATTTGAAGTTATAGTGGCGCCTAAAAAAAATATTTATTCTCAAAGTGGGCAGTAGACAAATTAAGTTTGGGAACCACTGCTTTACGCCGTCACCATTGAAATTTACAATAGACACATATAAACACTAAATCCTAAATCATTATAGGACATAAAAACAAAATTTTGCTAAATCAATATTATATTATCACCGTAATAATATAAATATTTAATATTCCGAAACATTTTTCAAACTACTAAGCAATAAATAAGCTTATTTCAAGCCTTAAGTTATATTTCTCAAGCACTAAGTAAAATAACAACAACGTAATTTCTTGACAATGATTAATACTGTTTTATAGTAGTTTAATTTTAAATAATTTCATACTACCTTTCACATTGATTAGTTTAAATATGAAAGAGTTGAATATGGTACTAATTTTACATTTTCTAATACAAATATCAAATAGTAAAGATAATGTACTCAAAGCACAAAGAAATTTAAACGACATAAGTTAAATATACCACAAGAAGCATTATAAGCAATTGCATTATCAAATACAATTAAGAATCTTTACGAATACTGAAATCATTGAATGAATACTCAGTTATATCTTTTTCATTTTTAAATTCAGCTTTATCTATCTTGCTGCTAGGACTCCCAGTAGTCCGTAGCCAACGCATCCTGTTAAATATGAAATAGAATTGGATCAAGTGCTAATATACCATTTCGTCATAATCAACCTGTCATTATCCTCACAGAGGGTTTGCACATTATGTACTACTCCATACATCTCTATCAGCCGTCAAGTGAATCCAAAGCCTTCTTACGCATATCCTCTTTCACACAATCCACGCATATTTTCTTAGGTCTTCCTCTGTCTTTGTAGCCATCCACATTCAATCTTATTTAAGTGGTAATGTACCATTTATATATAAAGCCAAACACACTAAGTATGTATATTCTTCTATAACTAATTTGTAATTCTTTAAACACTTACAAAACATGTTTATCTCAGTTTTTTGAGACAGAAAGTGAACATTTTTTTAATGTGACATTTTTGTCTAATGCAGATTAGGCAATAAGTTTTTTTAAAATTATATATTTATAATTTTAATGTTAAGTAGCAAAAAATATAAGTTGTAACTCACATATTTTCTACATTATCAGATGGACCTTGAAGTTGACCTTGCACTGTTCCCTTGGAGGTGTTCATGCACCAGCCTTTTAGGCCTAACTTTTCTGCCTCTTGTTTTGTAAACTGAAAAGATTGCGCTTTTATGCTTTTTCACTCAAAGCTAGTACATAGATTTAGCCAGTACCTAAATCCTGTGCCACTTTTTAAGATATTTAACAACTATTTTACTGATAAATTGTCATCATATTTATGTAAACTAAATTATTTTTATTACATTAATGAATTTTGAAGCTTTTAAAAACTTTTCAACCTTATGTAACTAACAAATTAAATGTGAAGGATTAGTTCCTAATTCTGTGGTAATTTAATAGTAAACGATTAAATGAGTAAATTAAAAAATTTTACCTTTCGAAAGAAGACTCCTTGGACTCGACCAAACACTTCGAAGTCTACACTTCGCAAAGCCATGGTTGCAGCTGTTGCAAATGAAAAATTTTTGAACGATGTGGCCACAGTAGTTAAAATTAATAAACGAATCATTTACATTTATTGTAAGACGCATAAATTCAATAAGATTATTTTTTGAAACAAATACTGTTTGAAAAAATCTAATTTTTTCTTGTCAAAGCAAAAGTTTACGGAGTGGGCTGTTGATTATCTTTCATTTGTTTTCTGAAAAATTGAGATTAAAAAATATTAATGAGCTAAAATTTTTCACCTTTTACATTTTGAAATGTAGATTATTTTTAAATGGCGAATTTGAGATTTATTAAAAATTAAGAATGATCAAAAGTTCCATTTTCATCAAATACTTTTTTCGGTGGCGTACTTCGTAAATGCACTAAAGAAATTCAAACGAGAATTTCGTGCTTTTGCCAAAAATATTAGCATGGCAACTTGATTGTCTTGGCAAGTCGACAGCTGTCATTATAAGGTTTTGGTGATAGAATACCTAGATTGCAGTATACAATAAGTAAAATAAAATTAATATAATAAACATTTAGTTTTGTGAATAACATATATAATTTAGAAAAATGGCTTTCTATGGCTGTGCAAGGTAGGTAATTAGATGGGTTATGTAACATTGACCATATATAACTTGTTTACCAACGTATTCAAATTTTCAGGCTTAGTGCGAGGCCTGTTCTTGCTAGCTTGGGGAGATTGCCCCTCGCATTGAACTCCGCTCACTATGCTCAAGCAGCGGCTCTTCCAAAAGTTAATTTCAAAAAATACGAAGCTCCTAAACCTGAACATTATGACGATAAAAATGCTCGCCTGAAACGCCCATTGTCTCCTCACCTTACAATCTACGCACCACAGCTGACGAGTATACTATCTATAACGCATCGAACTGCAGGTATTTATGTGAACATATAATACATGTTGCCTTAATATTTTATAGATAGGAATCGGAGTAGTATTAAAATATGTAAGATTATATTTCCATTTATAATCATGATGATAATCTTTGTATATATAATTCTTCTGTGAGTGTGTATGTCACTGAACTTCTCTCAAATGACTGGACCGATTTTGATGAAATTTTTTGTGCGTGTTCAAGGGGATCTGGGAATGGTTTAGATTCACAATTTTCATCAAATATTAACTTCGCATTAATTTATTAAAATTAAAGACGTGTAGACAGCACAACGTCTGTCGGGTCCGCTAGTATTTATTGCAATTAAAAGTTAATGCAAGCTATGATTATCAGTTGACTGCCACATTATTATACAACAGAAAAAGTTAATTGATAACATAATTATTATTTAATGGCTTTTAAATGACGTAGTTCTATGACAAATTTTGTTTTATACGTATGTTCAAAATCTTGACATAATTTGCTTGCATAATAGAAAAAGTTAAGATGCGATGAGATACAATAATTTTCTTAACCTTCTGGAAGTACAATTTCCAAGTTAATAAAATGTACTTCATCACCGCATAACTTGAATTAGTTGTTGGTTTCATTTTTTCATATATTTTGAAATTCTGTAAATAAATAATGTACAATGGGTACTGAAAGTTTGTTGGTGGTCAGTTAAATTAATTTCATTCATTTGTTCACAATTTATTTCACATACTAGCTGTTGCCTTCTCACACCGTTTGCATTGGGAAAAATAAGTAGCTTATGTGTTCATCCAGACTATGTTTTACATCCATGCCAAATATCATCACAATCCATTGAGCTGTTTGGGAGTACCTTGTAATAAACATCCATCCATCTAAACATTTGCATTTATAATATTAGTGAGATTACCTTAGTTTAATTCTCTAATACTTTTAGGTATTATACTGTCTGGTTATGCCAGCGTTTTGGGTATCGGAGCATTGGTACTGCCCCATGATGTGTCCCATTACATCATGATGATTGAAGGTCTTAATCTATCTCCAGCAACTATTTTCTTAGCCAAGTTTCTGATAGCTGCTCCATTTGGATATCATTTTGCCAATGGCTTAAGGCATTTGTATTGGGATACTGCTAAAGGATTGACAATCAAGGAAGTATACTCAACTGGGTATGCTATGCTTGCGACTGCCACAGCTATTACGCTGTTCCTTGCTGCATTGTAAATGTTAACGAAAGTAGGGTAGTAAGAAAAAAATTATTTGAATGTTATTTATTTGTTTTGAATATAAGTATTAAACATTAATATATCAGACTTTATTTTATTTGTATACCCAATTATAAAAATAAAAAAAAAAACTATTACAAAATATAGGTATTTAAATATTTTTATTAAGCGACTCCACATGTGTTGAGAACGTCGTGGATCGACTTGAATTTTTCAAAGTCCATTTTTTCAGTGGTCACCAATCCCTTTGCGGCGTTCTGAAATAATTTATAGCTTATTTATAATGTTGCAAGTATTAAATATAATCTAAACATGGTCAAAAAGTTGAAGTCAATATTCTTAGTCATTGGATTTAATTAGAATTAGTTTAAGTTAACAAGAAAATGGACATTCATATATTGATTTCTGATAAATCTTCATGTCTCGTTATAAATATGGGTGTTCCGAGTGTAAATTAAAAAAATCTTACGTTGAACAGAACGTTATTGTTCTTGTAGAACTCTCCATAGATGTTGAATAAGTCACTCCTGGTATCCAATAATTCAGCCAAACTGAGTGGTGCGTGGGCTATTGATACGTCGGAGAGGAAATCTTTAGCAGAAAGCCAAGTGCGAGACGGCGCCATCGCGACGTTACATGTCGCGAAGTTTGTAAAAGTGTCCCTGCCGCCTGATTCACGGTTCAGGCAAAGCAACTCGTATTGTGAAGCATCGAATTTGGATAAGTCCGCACCTGGAATTATGAAAGATTTTAATTTATTTCGTGCCGTTGCAATTATTACGACACCTATCACGCTGCCGCATCCATTTCTCTACACTCGCTAAATCAAATACGCGCCATCCTTGAAAAGGAACGGTCGGCTGCGACCAATAAGTGAACGTGACGCCAATAAACCAGTCTGCACTAAGTAAGCGTTGTTTCTGTCACTTTCCTTATCTATCAGCGACTCTAAACATGTTCAGTATGCAGAAGCTATAGTAACTGAACAACAACTCAAACTTTTTTTAATTGTTTTCCTTATGTTTTACTTCCATTGAGAAGTATTACTTACTGGAAACGAATGCAACATCTCCGTTATTCTGCAAACACTGGAGGGCGCTACCGTCGCCTGAGCATCGCTTCTTCATGTTTGATACGTCTTCTCCTAGAAATTAATTGCAGCATAGTTGGTACAAAGATTATTTTCTAGTATCTCAAAAATTAAATACAACTAAATCTGGTTAGTAGAACTTCTTATTAGTTTTTTAAAATATTGCGCTTTACCTCTAGGATTGTTCTCTGGTTTGTCAACACCAGGTAAACATGAGCCGCCTGAGAAGAAATCTCCTAAGTTCTTTACGCACTGAAAATTATAGAAGACTGAAATGTAGTCCTAGTGTAGTATAATATGTATAGAATAGTAGGTATAGAAACAGAGAAGAATGGAGATGGAAAACTCTTATTGTCACGGTTAAGTTTCGAAGAATAAATTAAGATATGGAATAGACCTGTAGCAACTCTATGGGAGAATTTTATTAAAATGATAATTGCAAAACATTGTACCTGATCAGAGTTGATAAGTTTCTTATTGATAAGGTAGAATAGCGGAGCAGCTAAACCACTGAAGCTACCGAAAGAGTTGTGACATGACCTGTTAAAACGATAAGTACAATCACATAAGACTTAAGAAATTGTACTCCAGTGCAAGGGCATCGCCATCCGATGATCTGGGCTTTAAGATGTGGGGTAGGTAGAAAAAAATCAACAGTATTTCTGACTTTCCCATATGGAACACGACATGGTATTTGATTAATTCAGATTGGAAATGCGCTGGCGTTAACTACATCAATGAAGAGTAGCTACGTTTCCACATGCAAATGCGACCCAATGAGACTAGCGTGCTCCTGCGTTCTAATCATTTGCATATTCCTACGTTTTATTCTCAAAAGTGTTGAATTGTATGGAATACTTTAAAACCAGTCATGATTCTAAATTCTGAAGCATTTTTACGCGTTTTATGCAGATTTCAAATCATGATGGCATAAATACAGTTTATGCCGTTACATGAACAATATTAAAATGATTGCCATAAAAAAAATAAACGTAAGTAAATCAAAGGAAATCAGTAGTTACAATTATTTAAGTAATTATTCAATACTAGTTGATAAAATAGGATAAAATTATTGCGTATGCTAATTTTATATGTAAAAGCAATCCTAGGTAGGCCATAGCTTTTATCTGCCGCGGTTTGCGTGGTATTATGCCACCCAAAACACTTTTGCTATGCAAATATTCGTATAATGCCTCTCACCGCAATGTAATGCTAATTTCATATGTAAAATGTTTGTACCAACACGTTGTGCACAAATATTAGAAACATCTCTTTTGATTGATTCACAACTTTTTAAATATTATCAAAAGTGAATTTAAGCAATAGTTATAATAGGTATTAAAAATAAATGATTGTTTCTGAACTTTCTAGTCCATTCGGTACATAAAAATGAGCAAATATAAACGATCTTTTAAAAGAAGTCTATGGCTAACAGAAATTACGATCTATGGTAGGATTTTTTTAACTATATTTACCGTTTTCCTCTCAGGTCTTCAATTTTATTAACACTTGAGTCTTTCCTGACTACAGCGACGGCATAGTTGGGTGTCTTAGCTGCACCGTATACTTCGTGGAAGACGGGATGCAAGTTGTAATTCTTAGACGCGGAAGCCACTCTCATGTCGTCTACAGCAGCAAGGTCGGACCCGTTGTCTTGGACCTGGTGAAATTTTTTCGTAAGAAACAGTAGTCTGCAGTCAAAGATTTTTTAAGATTTTGCAGATAAAGTACTTAAGAAATGTTGTATTTCGGTATATCGCATCTTTAGCATCGATTTTACCAAAAGATAAAATGTCCAGACAGTATCTTCAGGAAAATTGGAATAAAATAGTGTAAAGCTGGCTCGAAAGTAACATAATTATCAAGTTCCGTAAGAATTTGAACAATTTTAATGTTTTTTTTTTAATTTGAGCATGACATTAATATCAATCCTTGTAATTTTGCTTCAATGGAAAGGTACTTTTGTGTCTTACACTCTTAAGACAAGCATCTTCGGATTCCTCTTGCACGCAGTCAATTTTAGGTCTAATGTCTCTGCTGAATGCGAACACGGACATCAAACGGCACTTCTCCAACGCTAAGTATGTTGTCACACATAGTCTGTAAAAGTTAGGTTATGTTAGGTTAGAATTAGTAACCATAGTATTGAATTTTGTGCAGCTTATAAAACTGTTAATAAGTGACTGCTTTTATTTACTTGTTGTTTAAGTAAATCGATTCTGTATGTATCAGTTATAATATACGTTATGTAAAACTAACTTCATTATTTTATGCAATTCCGTAAATGGTACCTGACTACGGGTTCCGGAGGGCCGTGACCACGTTCAATAACTTCCGTGTAGTTCGCCTTTTTAAGATAGTCAGCTGGTTTGATTGGGATATTGTCGGCAACGTGGTGGATTTTCTCTGATAGTCCCAATACATTGAGGAACCAATCAGGTTTGCTGCTTGTACCTGAACAACATCCGTTGAGATGAAAAAATAATAATCTTCGACAATTATATACTTTTTAATTTCTTAAAGATACTAAGGCTAAGTTTATATGCAAGCATTAGTTAGAGGTCCAAATATCTTTTAATACTTTAAAATTAGAGTAGGAAGAGTAATTAAGAGAGATAAGGCTATTATTCAGCGCCATTCAAAGCACTCGGGTTGCAAATTGTTCACTTTAAATGGAATGGCTCTTCCGATTTTAAGATATTCATTTCGTAGACAATGGAATACAATTGAAATTATGTTTAAATACTTGGCGAATTAATTAGTAACCAAAATCTTCATAACAATACTTCGATATATGAATATTTATTAGTACCATACAATTATATCTTATAATTCTATTTATTTTCTAAAGAACGGTTTCATTTCAATTAATAAATTCATTAAGAACAACAAGATAAAATTACTAATAGTGACTCTGTTTTCTACCCATGTTCATGCCGACATATTACCTTAATTCTGGATACTATTGCATTATGGATTAAGGAAAATAATTCAATGACATATCAATATACAAAGCGGTATTTACCAGCATCAGCCAATTGTTTTATCTTCTCTCTCAGAGGTGATAACTTCGCCAATACATCCTGATGTCCTATCAAACCCTGCCAAGGTCTGGCTGCCCAGGTACAAGGTTTTCCTCTGATTGGTACTTTAGATCCATCCACGCATAGATACGCGAACTCATCAGGGTTTTCAGGGGATTCCGAAGCTGGTGTGGTACCAACAGGAAGCTAATATAGAGAAAAATATACTCAGACTAAGAAATAGACATGACAGAAATTAGACATCCCATTCAGCCGATCTCATTTAAAGTGGGACTAAAGTAAGGACATTATGGACAATATTTAGAGAGTTCGTCATAATTGCCATAATGTTTTATCCGAATCCGATGAAAGGTACTAAAGGAAGATGAAGAAATAGTGCAAACTTACTCCAAAGAATTTGCGCACGAAGATGACTTTAGTAAAGGCGACTTGTCCACCATGGTGAGCTAGGCAACGCAGCGCGCCTGTGTACCCGCTGTACACGTCGGGGTAATCGCACTTCTCTGGATGCTCGCAGAGCGCGCACAGTTGATTATATTGTGACTCTAGAAATTAATTAACACTATACTTAAGGAGACGATAAAGTTCGATTGATTGTAGGAGGGCAGATGAAACTCAAAAATTGAAAAACCCCAAACTTCCCTGCAACTAAAAAAAGCTGGTATACATATATATTTTAGTAGTAAAAGTTCATATAGAATTAAATGTTTTGCTAAGAATGTCGGTATTGTAACTCACTCCAAGCTGAATTAGTTTTAGGATCAGGTGACCATTGTCCGACAATGCAGGATTGTGTAAAGAAAGTTGATAGTGCTTTTAGCTCGTTCTCCTTCGGTGAGATGCTGTGGTCGTTCATCTTGGGGAACACTGCTCTCTTCATTAACATCGTAAGCGGAATCTGGAAGTTTTTTTTTATTAATCTCGCGATAATTTATGGCTTGATTAATTTCATCCAAGCACAAATCCGTAAAGAATTTATAAAAGTGTTTAAGACTTACTTTGTAACCGACATTTCTATTAACTCCCGTGTGACACGATTTCAATCCTTTCAGTTCATCCAAGCTGTTAATCGGAAGATCTTTGTGTACAACAATGACGGCTTCATATCTGAATTCCGCTGCAAGAGAATTATTGTATTGAAGGTATGTCTTACATATAAAATCCTCGTCTTATATATAAAATTCACAATTTTCGTTCCGATATTCCTCCGAAACGGCTTGACCGATTCTCATGAAATTTTGTGAGCATATTGAGTAGATCTGAGAATCGGCCAACATCTATTTTTAATCCCGCGCGGACGGTGTCGCGGGCGACAGCTAGTTCTTTTTAAAAAAACATTTTAAAATACGAAGAAGTCACCGTTTATTCGCAATAAATACTATACAGAATATAATCTAAAGTTTCTTGGTTATTTCATTATTTATATCTGGATTACAATATTCTTTTTTATTTCTTTTTACCCGTAGTTTACCTAACATATGAATAACAGGCTTTACAGTACAAATTCAACAGTTGTGACCATTATACGAAACATTTTAACCATAAGGCTTTTAATATGAATAATGTAAAACAACATTATCATGCATACTATCGTTATAAAGGTATTTGAGGTTACCCAAGGGTTGGGTCAAAGCTGAGAGGGTTCGAGATGAAAACCGGGGAATTCCCTTAGGCTTTATTGTGGTAAGGACTTGGCTAGACCGAAAATTTATTCATAATCGAGTTTATAATATATTTTATTATTGTTTTGCACTGGGAATAATTATTATAAATGTTCGTTAGAACTATTGCTTTAATTATAATCTATTTGAAATAACGAAAAGTAGAAAAAATAAACTATAATATTAATAAAGTTTTTAGTCTGATCATATCAGAAGCGTCGCGAGAAAGGCAGGTGCCGCAGAGAATTAAAATAAATTCTAGCTTGATACCTTCACGCGTATTTTAGAAAAAGGCTCTTGATAAACAGACAGACGGACAAAAAAGTGATCCTATAATGGTGGAACCCTAAAATGTAAAAATGTTAATTTCCTACTCCAACCATAGACCTAGCCTAGGTCATCGATTGGCGGGGATCGTTGATTATATAATTAAAAGAGTCGACTTCTCGAACCCTTTTAAAATAATGTTAAAATATATTGTAGGATTATAATATTATTGTAGGATTTCTGAAGTGACTTATGACATTAAAAGACCAGAGGCTTATAAATGAAAGTAATGAAAACATAATGAAATAGATAAAAAAATAGAAAGTTTATAATAGCAATATTCGGTGCTGGAATCGAATACGCTATTATATTCTTTACTAAAAATATAGCTTCTCTATTTTTATATCTATATATTGAAAAGCGGTAGACGTGTCGTGGTTATGGTTTCTTTTGATATTTTTTATTAAATGTTCAAAACATTTTTCTTAAGTGTATTTTTTAATATAAATAGTTAACAAAATTCTTAAGACTTCTCTAATATTTGGATGAGTTTTTTGACGAAAAATAACGTAGAAAGTAAGTAAGAAGTAAGAAAAGAAGTATGAATGGAATAAAAAAAAATATTAGTCTCTTTCAATGAAAGGCATTTCTATTTGCAGATTATAAAACGTTTGTCGATATGTACATATTCACTATAGACCTTTCTATCAGCTTAATGGCCTATATCAAAGTCTGTCAGTCCCCGCGGATCAGCCCCGGTCTATAGACAATTCGAACCTTTTAGATTAAACTTCCAACATTTACTAAGCAGATAAGTATTATTGGTTTTATTTAAGTGTGCCTTTTATTTATGAATATGGAATATGCCTTTTTAGTTTTATTTTTAAAAAGTAGTTAAATCAAAGATTTTAATCTATATTTTAGTCCTACTAATATTATAAATGCGAATGTCTGGATGAATGGATGTTTGAAGGTATCTCCGGAACGGATGTATGGATCTTGCTGAAGTTTAGCAGCCTGGAGGACACATAGGCTACTAAATACTGTTTTATTTCCGCGCGGAGGCGCGGACGTCAGCTAGTTTAGGCATAAGCGTTTATTGACATACTTACGATCGACAATTTGGTTATGATTACTCAGTTATAAAGTACCTGCGCCAGGAATGCAGAAACTGATTAGTATTAAAACAGGTTAATAAAATCTAAATAACTACATAACTCTATAGTTATAAAATAATTCTTTATCGACTAAGGTTGTTATTGATTTTAATCATTAGTTGCCATGAGGTAGAGACAATGAATTGACTAGATTAGTGATATACCAAAGACAAGATGGTAAATCGTCGTCATCATCATCAGTACGTATGTCACGAGAAACTAAGTATTTTCGTACCATCAGGTTCCTCATCAGTCCTGTACTCCTGGAAGACGACGAAGTCTTGGTTGGGCATTTTAGACGCAACGTACATATCTTCTGGATCTGTTGGCACTAAGTCCGCTTGACGCTGCTGAACAAAACCTAGACATTGTACTCTGAAACAATAAAGTAGGTTAATCCGTGAATCTTACTGTGGGTTTCCATGGCACAAAATGCTTAAAAAAACATATCTCTCTTGCTATACTTAGAAGGTGATTGGTACAGTTTTGGACACCTCAGACAAAATAATCATCAGATTGGATTTAGTATTTTTTTAAATAAATTAGTTCGATAAACACTTGGAATATTTAATTACCTATATTAAAATAAAGATAAACAAAACATGAAAATTGATAAAACGTAATTAAATTACTCCGTTCATAAACAGTTCAGTAAATCTAAACACAAATAAAAGTATTTAACTGTAATTTTGTCAGATGAAATCATTACTTCAAACTTCTTCCTAAACAATCAAGTAAACGATTTAGTATGAATTTCAATTATTCATGATAAGTAAAGTTTTTTTTTTCAAAAGATTGTAATCAACATTTTTCCTTCTTTGTGTTAAAATTACAATGGGATTTATATGTACATATACTTTTAATATATTTATTTAAAGTCTTAGCACGTAGAAAAATCGCAACAACATACTTGAATACTGATTGTTAAAAAAAAAAACTTGTACCAAACGGAATGCCATGAACACTCTTTGGCAGCAACAGATAATAAATGTTATTTTTTTTAATACAAGCTTTAAGGCAAAGGCAAGTAAAAGTACAAGCTTTAAAACAATACACTCACCTATCTCTGGCAGGAACACATTCCAGAGAGACCTTGCTCTTTGTGGGGACCTCCAACATCTCCTCGCAAGCTTTCAGAAACTGCTTTGGTACGCATATTTTATCTATGAAGTTAAAAAAAAAATTGAACATTTATAGCACTATTAAATAGTTGCTATAATGATAACAAATATTTGTTTATCCGCGGAAAAATAAATGCGCATATTTATTGCGTATTGTACAAATATGCTTAAATGCAATTTGTACAGATTTTAAACTCAGATTTTAAATTGTTATTAATATAGAAAGATTTAATGGATATAATAAACATCTAAACAATTAAACATTGAGAGATAAACAATCATAAGAAAATATTGCTGTAGGCATATCAACAATTACAACCTCCTTTTAAGGAATAGGAATTTGACAACACTCGTTAATATATTTACATCTTAGTTTCGTATACAACGCTTATCAGAGAAAATGTAGCTTAATTAACCTTAGTTTGTTTTAATTAAAACGGACAAAATAGTTGCTTAAAAATCAATAATTAAACATATCTACTTTTCATATATAGCACCAAATTATTATCTCAGGCTAAAGTTCATAAGTTGATAGACAAATTATTTTTATAAATGACGATTATTGTTATTAAAAATGTAAACTCTATCAGATATTTATATTTAATGTAGAACTCCACTGCTCAACACTTATACGAATAAATATTGTCATCCTTTTCATTGCCTTTTATAAAACAGAGACAACGACATATATCAATACAAGTTATGGCAGTGGAGAACGGTTTTCAACATTTAAACATACGAGACAGAATTTACATGAGTTGCCAAAGAAACCAGCTTGTTCAAGGTAACGCTTATACCAAATGTATACGTAAATAAACATTGCGAACCTGTCCGGCTTACGAAATTACATCGCTTAATGCCACAAAAATATAATGTACCCAAAAATAAAACTTCTCTACATATGATTTTATCAATGGAAAAAATATTAATGGAATAAAGGAAGAATGAACAGGCTGTCCTTTGAGTTCTTTTTACATTAAACGAGATTATTTTTTTTTTACTATAAGGCTTTATGACGAGACCGTATAATGTATCTGCCGAATGTTTATATCTGTCAAAATTTTAAATTAATTTGAAATAATAAAAACAAATTAAGATATTTTTATCGGTTTTGCTGGTTTAACCGTTCTTTTTCTCATAAGGCATCATCATAAACTAATTAAAATACGATGTTTACTTGTGAAATAATAAAAAAAACATACATGTGGATTTATCAGCGTTGACATTTGCACAGATTATAGTAACGCACACTAGGATATATTTCAAAGTCACGGTCATCGTGACCAGCCGCGACCGAATCCACACACAACTGGCCAGTAACACGGCCACAACACTTTTATATGTGCATCTTATCTTTTGTTATTATATTCCTAGTTACGCCGGTATTAAGAAAAAAACAGGAAACTCGCATTTTAATAACGGTTCATGGGTTACAGTCAATATTTTATTAAAATGAAAAATGCATTTTCACTCTAAAGTATCTTCTGGTCCTTTAATGGGTCCAAAAAAAACAGGCAAAGGCAAGGACAAACATCTATTTAAAGCACAGCTAGCAAATATATGAATTCCATAACCTAACTTTTTGATATATGTCATAATGGTTAAATAACAACCAATATTCTTTAAAAAAACATTTACTATAATTGCCGTAATATTAATTCTTCAAAAGTACGTTAAATCGTAGTGTTACATCATCTTTTTTAATTCTAGTTATTTTTTTCCTTGTCTATGTCAATTCGTTTAATAGAAGTTAATAGAAGGAAGCACTATTGGGATCAATAGAATAATTTGTTTATAAACTTTTATAAAGTGGCTAATGTCGACAAGTTGGCTAACTGCCAGTAACGCAATAAGTGTATTTACAATTTTGCTGCTTACATGCTCGAAACCATCGCTATCTCAGTTTTATCAAAATAATAGAGAGGGATGACAAATATATTTTTGTATGAGGGTCATGATGACAATTGAATTTACGTGATATTTTTATTTTTATAAATTATTTCTATAAAATTATTATTAAGTATCATTGAGCAATTTCTATTTGTGTCCAAGAAAAAAACATTATTACAGGAAAACCACAAAAGTATCATGATTCAAGTTTATACAACCTGGAGTTATTTTTAAAGAAATATAATATGTAATTATGTTATGGCTTAAGCAAATATCGTGTTTGGCTGAAGTTAGTAAAAATTAAAGTAAACTTCACTTTTAAAATAAAAAAAAGGATTTTTTAAATGCTATTAAAAATTAATTGTTAGAATTTTATTTATTAAAATTGCAGATAAAACCTCTTTTGTCAATTTGAACGAATATATCAGGCCATTTAAAATTAAAAATAATAAAGACGAAAAAGAGGTATTTTATCGCGTCATTTATAAAAAAAAATCATTACAAATGTAATAAATTCACTTAATTATCTAATAATTTTATAGTTTCTTTTTTTACCTGTAAATTATTTATTTTTTTATTTTTCTTCAATTTATGTTGTTTTTTTTTCATAAAGTTACAAGCTCCTAATTTATCCTTATAAAGAACTTAATGATGGCGGTTGGTGATTTGTCAAAATATTTTTAGTAAACAATGGTGTCTAATTGTGAGATTTGAATAAAATGGATTGGATACATTGTAATAAATGTTTCGTGCAGTTAGAACAAGGAATTTTTTTGCACCTCACATCATGCGGTCATATGTTTTGCAACAAATGCCTGGAAAATGGTTGGTAACAAATTAAACATTGCATTTTTAGGTTATAGTGTAGAGTTAAATTTAATATTTTCATTAACTTTTAGGTATATCGCAAAATACTTGTTTTGTATGTCGAGTTCCATGTACTACTATGAAATTAGTACCTGATGTAAGTAATTAAAATATTCGCTAATTGAGGTTAAGTACAAAATTGCGATCGGAACATATTTACTAACTATAGTCATTTTAGATGAATTCCGATGTACAAGATTACTTTACTGATCCAGAAGAAATTATTAAAAAGTCATGGGAAGTATTGCGCTTTCAAAAACAACACAGAAGAAGGTTATTATCATACTTATTACAATCGGTAAGTAAGCATTTAAATTTGCTATTTATAATTAGCTTGAGTTTTCAATTATTAGACAACGGTCATCATTGATTTGCTGAGAATCGAGAAAAATGTGTCAAATAATTTCGAATATTGCCATATTATTGAATAAACGTAATAAAATAATTAAACAGTAAAACGCTTGCTTTATTTATTTTATACTAAAAGAGCTTCATAATATTTTAACCAAACAATGAGCAATAAGTAAACATATAATACTCGTCTGCTGCTGGAGCTTTAATTAGAGTCTCATTTGATTATGTAGCGCGAATTTAATTAACCTCAATTAACAACACGTCCCTTACAAAAGAAGGCTCTGAATCTTCTTTTGTAAGTGAATCGATTAAAATGTAGAAATCATATTGTTTCGTTATATCCACGTACCTATCTGACTGAATTCGAACCCGAAACCCGAGTTTGGTTGCATGTTTCTAACCGAAAATTCATGCCATATATGAAAATAACACAAGCTTTTCCGTTATTCTGATTTTAAATTGTTTACCAGATCAGAAAGCGGTCATCATCATCTCCATGTCCATGTCTCACTTACGTAGGTCGGTTAACCAGATTTCCGTTTACCATATCAATCTATCTACCGTCAGTTCAGTCTTTATCCCCTTCTTAATCATGTTCTACCTTTATTTGTGTACACACTCAAACTTACAAAGAAAGCGATATTTAATTTATTAACTGTGAATTTTATAATCTGTAATTTAAAATGTTTAAAATATGTACTATGTAGTTTTCATCTTTTATTAATAACAACAGACTAAAAAGTTTTATACTGCACGTACGGAGCTCAAACGTATGCAAGAATTATGTCAGAAACAACATAAACAGATGAAAGAGTACCAGAAGCTCATAAAACATTTGGAATCAAAACTCGT
Organism: Papilio xuthus; assembly: GCF_000836235.2. Lineage (NCBI taxonomy): Eukaryota > Metazoa > Arthropoda > Insecta > Lepidoptera > Papilionidae > Papilio > Papilio xuthus. Next base: position 1,298,261 of record NW_013531716.1, on the reverse strand, counting down.
TAATCAGACAAGTGAGTATTAAAATTTTTACTATCGCACTCAGAGTCGTTTTAGGTGGACCGTAAGTATAGATTTGGTATGAGAAATCTACCACTTACTTCTTTTTCAGTACATATTTGGACTTTAAATAAGAACAACACCAAATCGTAAAACACCAGTTATTACTACTAGATATGTCTAGTTCGTAACCGAAGCTAATGGTATTTGGTTAGTAAAAACATCGCGAATCTAAGGATTGTAATTATACTTTTGTAGGAAAATTTACAAAGTCTTCTCTGTAACTTAATTGAATCTCTTTGGCTATCTCAGTTACGACTTCTAATTATAATGAAATATGATTCAATTTATCTTTCCTTGTAATTGTTAATGTTTCGAAATGTTATTAGATTTAAATTCTAATGTCTAACTTTACAATGCCAATTTAAACTGTAATATAGGGGTTGATCTGTTTGCAGTTGGAATAATCCGGCTGGGGCTTGTGACCTCCAATGAAAGTAGGGCAGGCTGGAATGAATTCGTACGCCTATAGCTCTACGTTAATTAAAATGAGTCTTATGTTTTTAGAAAATATTTGTGTTTATAAATATTTGCTTTGATAATATTGAAAGCTTTATTCTAATAAGTTTTATTTGTCGTCTTTACTAACTATAGGCCAGTGTTACATTTGACATAAAAACTTTTTCTAAAAGTACGCGTCCATTGGCATCGCGTGTACGGCCCGCAACGGATTTTAGTTAGCTTTGTATGATTTCACATAGCGTTGCGTCCATCATCCGCGATCCAGTATCGCGCATAAATCAGGCCAATGGATGCGTACCTTTAATCGTCGTTGTATTTCAGAACAACTATCGCCATTCAACGTACCAATATCTCCAAGCAGCAATCTATCTCCTGGCTTCCTTCAATCCACGCCTACATACAAGCGTGCAGCAAAAAGCACTCCATACAGCGTAAGTTTACATTATTAATATTATAAATGCGAATGTTTGGATGGATGGATGTTTGTTTGAATGTATCTCCAAAACGGCTCAACGGATCTCGATGAAATTTGGCATACATATAGAACATACTCTTGAAGAAAACATAGGCTACTAATTGTGTTCTTTTACTAACGCGGACGGAGTCGCAGGCGAGAATACTATACATTTCTTCTTATATATAAGTGCGTATTTTTGATCGACTCTTTTGACTTTTTCATATGAAGATTAATTTTCCGTTTTTCTCAAGTTTTTTATTTACGTTTTATAGTTTGGAAAACATTGCATGAACTTTTTTAATTATTCATTTTCTAAATTTTAATGTATTTCTTCGATCTTACATCGCACGCAAAAAACTGATTTGATCCACCCTTGCTTTGTCGATTATATGACTCATTTTTTAATTGTATTTCTTCAAAGATGCAAAAGATATATGTGCAGCACATTATATTCCATAACAAGACACAAAGAGATAAATGGATAGGAAAAATGTGACCTCATTTTTTCACAATCGCAAAGATACGTTCCGCTGCGAATCATCCCAGATCGATAAAACACGCGACCCTTTCAGCCGGGATATGTATTACATTCTTTGGTCAATGGACATACCTTCAAAATAGAAAAAGCAACTTAATTATATAGTACTTAATTGATTGCATTGGTTGTTATCCATATGCATTTGATTTGATGATTGAAGCATAGCAGACGACCTGGCTTCTTCCCTTCTCTTCTTCCATTTTCATCTTCTTTCTTCGATTAATATTGATGGCTAGTAATATAAGAGTACATCGTCCTATTCTTTGTAGACAAATATCCAAAAGAAATTGTAGTATTGTGTGTATGTATCGTTTTATTCCGACCGTTTGTTTATTGGCTGTTCTCCATTCGTCTCGGTAAGTTAAAGTGACGTGGATTAAGTTGGAAGCTGTATCGTTGCAGCTGTACGATTTAAGCTCAGAATTCTTGCAGTAAGTAGATTATACGCTTTAAATATTGCCTTAACTCGAGCTCGCTTGGACGTTCTTTGCCAAACTTGCAGATTTCAGATTATAAAGTAAGACGGGCTTGGAAATTTGCTACAGTTTAATTTCTTTTTCATTCTTAGAATAGCTACAGTATAAAAGGGGCAAAGATAATTTGGTTTTTAAACAGAAAATCTTACTAATAAATGCGAATGTTTGGATTGTAGATGGATGTTTGTTTGATGGTATGTAGGAAGAAAAAGTCTACTAATTAAGCTTTTTTTTAATACCGGGCGGACAGAGTCGCAGGCGACAGCTAGTTATGATATAATTTGGCGTTCAATGTTATCATACCACAAATAATTACTATATGTAAATGTAATATTTCTCATTGCCTAATTTACTGATATAAACTATTTAATAAATATTAAATAAAAAAAAAACTTTTAATGTGATTGAGTTATCGCTGGGAATCCCCAGTTTATAAAAAAACATGGACGTGTAGTAATTGGTAATGTTCCGACAGCAAACTTATCAATCGAACCTCGTGACCCCTTCAAGGATAAGCAGGAATAGATCTAGCAGTAGCGCACACAGTCAGGTAAGTTTTTATAACTATAAAATTTTAAATCTAATAATCTAGGTTATATCTAATAGAGGCCATCACTAACTTCATAGAACGTTTTACCTTTTTTTTAATTATTTCTTATGTATTATATCAAATCTAATGCATGATGAGTTTTTACCACTTAAATCCACCATAATGATACATATTTTAGAAAGCAACCTTTTTAAACTGTCTTCATGTGAAATAAACTTTTTGAAATTGTATAATTTTTAAACAATAAAGATTACTCGTCCATTACAGACTTACTTTTTTAAAGTGCTTATCTTTCTTACGTCATGTAATAAACATTAACAGTAAATTACAAAGGTGGTTTAGTTCAAATGTTATAAAATAGTAAAGTCAGATAAGAGAGAAATCAATTTAAATGGCGATCGTTACACGGTTAATAGTATTAGTACGGATAGAAAATACTTTATTTTATACGTTAATAAATTGTAACAAAGATTAGATTCTTAGGCGGAATAAATATAACACAAACAGTAAATACGCTTGCTTTTGCAGTATATACGTTTTTATTATTTAATGTTTTTTTTAAAGAGTGTAAAACATAAATAACGGACAGAAGTACAAAAAATATCTCTTTACAATTTCATAACATGGGTTCGTTTACCCTATGTCAAAATGTTACGAGAGTTTTTACGAACGGATTCAACCGAACTCGGAATGAATTTATGTTGTTTACATTATAATGAAATAATCTTCGAGATTAATATTTTTTTACATTAATTAGTTAGTAAGAGCGTCGGTGGCTCAGGGGTCAAGCACTTGACTTGCAATCGGCAGGTCCTGTGTTCGAATCCCGCCATGTACCAATGTGTTTCTCGATTTCCGATCTACATAGGTACATTTATCCCACGTTCTTACGGTGAAGGAAAACATCGTGATGCAACCTGCACATATCTGAGAAGAAATTCAAAGATATGTATGAAGTCAACCAACCCGCACTTGGCCAGTGTGGTTGACTATGATTAGGCAATCACCCTTAACTTAGGGTAGGCTCCGAGCCCCTCGGTGGGGACTTATAATGAGCTGATGATGATGATTAATTAGTTACAAAGTCTAACGTATTGCCTATAAAAATCTTTAGCTTTTTCAAAAAGACGAAAAAAGTAAGATCTCACGTCTTAAATATCGAATCTTCGTAATGTGACGGCTGATCGAAATATTTGAAAGAGGAGTACACACTGTGACAGAAAGGGATAGAATGATGATGACGGTCTGTGTTAAATTTATTACTCCTGCGCAGAAGTTTTGGTGTTGGCCTCATGACGTCACGCATTAACTGAAGCTGCAGACAAGCGCTGTGTTAAGGTACACGTCCATTGGCCAGTGCCGGACGCACCGCACTCATAGGTCTCAACGAATTTTAATTTTCTTTGTATGATCACATCAAGATAAAGCAAATCCATTTAATCCGTGAGGTGCGGCGGCGCGGGCTAATGGACGCGTACCTTTAGGGTGGGAGTTATTGGTAAACATTTTGCGCGCGTCTAATAGTTGTTTTCTCTTCTAGAGATCCAGCACATCGAATAGGATATCATCGACGGTGTTTACCCCGCCAACGCAGGAGTCGGCCGGGTACATCAATTTTTTAAAGCACCTCTAACGGTATTAAACAATATCAAGAAGCTCTCGATGCATTGCGAATAGAATATTATACTTAATGTGGGTTTTCACTGACCAACTTGTATTAATGATTATATCATCCCACTTTAGAACACGTCAATAATTTTTAATACAAGTGTCTTAGCAGTAGAATTACAGGTTTAGTTGAATACTTTTTACAGTACGTGAAGATGCTTGGCTTATCACCTGAAGGTTCTAAGTTCAAATATCAACTGATTGATAGTATAGATACGTGTGGTTTCTAAGGCACCAATTCTGAAAAGAAAATTTCGTTCATCGTTTTATCGTATTTAATTTTTTACTTACTTACTGAAGCTTAGATTTCTTGCTTTAAGTTAAATCTTTCTGATGGAGAATTTCTATATTTTCTTATTCATTTCGTTTTGTTTTTAGGAATCAAAATTACGATTCTGGTTACTACTCTAACGGTAGTTTCACAGACAGCCTGCCTAAGAAATGTTGCATACTGCAGGGACTTCATTGGAAAAAGTTTATTTAGTATTTATCTCAACTATTAAGCTAATAATTGATTTTTGTTTTAGGTTAAGAATTCTATTGTTTATTAGACTAAGATACAATTGCATGAATTTAGAACTTAAGGTTTAATAAATAGATTCGCATGTCATCCTTTTATTTCCGTTTTTTCTGACCTAAAATTTTCTGTAGTATATTTTATGTTTGCTAATTTTTACTATCTTCCCTCGGTATCTTTCTAAACGTCTCTTCTATTCTATTAAAGAAATCTAAAGGTATAGTCCCATATTACCTTTATTAAAAAAATCATTAGGAAGGGAAATAAATTAAGGAATAAATAATATGTAAGGAAAGATGTAAATACCAGGAACATATATAAATTAACAAGTCAACTTTTTATCAAGGATAAATTTGTAGAACAATAATGGATGTTTTAAAAGTTATAATGAAGCAAGCCTTATGGAATCTTTATTTACTTGAAACGCAAACAATGTTTGTATAATAAAATATTACTTCGTCCTTTTTTACTTTTTAATTAAAAGGAATTATTTAACTAAAGAAAGGTTAACTTAAGAAAAAAACAAATGATGTTCATCATATTTATTTGGTCTGTCGTATCTTTATCGCCGGTTTTCGTAAGTTAATGAATTGGCAATATAGCTTTGTTCTGCTGGTATCCCCCGGACGCCTCCTGATGACCGTGGATGGAATGTGCGCCCAAATTGTTGAACTTTTCCAACTGTTCCGCGCCACCTTTGTACCCTTTCTGAAGAAATTCTCCCTGAAAAAGACACGAATTTTATTTGCGTCTAAGATAAAATTGATTTAAACCTTTTCCAATTTTTGAAACTTCATTAGAATTTCGTTAAAAAAAAGAAATACTGAATATTCTCTAATAATTGCTATCTTTTGTAGTACTCGTATTATAGGAATTTTAATATTACAGTACAAGACATCTGTTTAATTTTAAATCTTACCTTATTAGCCTTAGTATCATCAATCTTATGTTCAGATAAATGGTGTCCTTCTTTGCCCTGCGAGTTGGCATCGAGTACCTTCTCTTCATGTGCACCTTTGAATCCATGCTGCGACTGCTCTCCAAACGACCCGGCGTTTTGACCAGAGACCTTATGGTCGGCTTCATCGTGAGCCTCATCATAGAAACTTTCAGATTTCTCTTCTTCATTTTTACTGCTTGAAGTTTTGAATCCCTTGCTCACGTGGCCTTTCTTATGGCTCTTTGCTTTCTTGATATGTTCTTCGTTGGCTCCTGGAAGTAACATTAAATAGTAAGCAGGTTAGTTTTAAAGAAAAACTTTTTTGGTCTATTCATATCCATAGCACTGTAGTGGCCTAATAAATAACCAATTTTTTCTAACACAAAGTTTTATACTTTTAGTCAAAGTAAAAAAATATTTTTATCATTTTACGAAAATTTTCTTACCTTGTTTATCGATTTTCTGTCCACCTTCATAAAACTTCTCATCACCTGCTGCTTTCTTTTTTGCCTCTTCTCCTTTGTAGAAACCAGATTCACCTTTTTCCGACTTCGCCGCTTCCGCCGCCTGCTGGAAACCTTCCTGACCGTGTTTTGCTTCTTCTTCCACCTTCTTTTCTACTTTTTCAATATTTTCATCGGCATCTTTCTTCTGTGCGGCATCATAAGCTTTCTTATCTAAGTAACCTCCACCGGCAGCTCCCAAGATGGGATGATAAAGAAATCCATTCCCAACACCATAGCCCCCAAATCCTCCAAGACCAGCGAGACCGGGGTTTATATAACCAATCCCATTCGCCAGACCTACGCCGCCCGCGCCAATGCCTTGTCCTCCAAGGCCACCGACTCCAATACCGCCGTTATTGAGTCCTATTCCTCCAGCTCCAATACCACCAAAGCCAATACCACCTACACCTCCCAAACCGATTCCTATTCCTTGACCAATCCCTGCTCCACCCAATCCCCCTAGACCACCGAAGCCTAGTCCTTGACCCAATCCAACACCACCAATACCTGTGACTGTATTCAAAACTGTAGAAGCTGCTCCTTTAATAGCTTCAGGATAGTCTTCACTTTCTTCTACTTCATACGAATTCGATAGTGGCAATCCAGACCGTGCATCCATACCGATGGCATCTAAACGCTCATTCACATAATCGTAAGGCGTCTTTTCATCGGCTAACTCCACTTTTTGCAAGACCTGTCCATACGCCAAAGCACTGAACGCAAATATAAACACTGTTACCAACATCGTGCTTACCGACACAGTTCGACTGATGACATTTCGGAATTGCGTTGATCATTTATACTGGACCCAACAACCGTGGAACGAAGTTGGTATTTTACGCGGATTAAATCTGTGATAGTTTTCACGAATTTTAGGGCTCGAAGCGTGGAAGTTGTACGCTTCCTGTGGTATTGTCTTTTCTAATTGAAATGAAAACGTAACTCCTAAATCACAATGATTCGGTCAGAGACCTTGTTTTCCAGTTCATTGGTGGCGGCAGTGGGGCATTGGTGTTGCGAAAGCTGGTATAGGTAGGTGACACGTATTATTTGTAATGTTTTTATTACAATACTTTCTGGAGTCTTAACGGAAAACCCGAAGCAGATTATTTCCTATTATTACCATTACAACGACTATCTGTCCCTTAAATATTATTGACAACTGGGACGATATCTGATATGTGTTAATGAGATAGTTATTCATCGTCATCGTAAAAAATAAAAATATGACATACCTGCGTAAGTACTTCTTCCTTACATATATGAGACGCTTTTTATGTACATTTTAATTTCCTCATAATTATGACCATCTTCTTCTTGAATCAATATCTTAAATGCTGAAATTCTTCATCTAATTTAACCAATAACATGGAATATACTTTCATTTTTAGTCTTTAATTTTAGATATTACTAGTATGCATTATACGTCATTTTTTAATAACCTGAAAAAATCTAGAATGCTCAATTGATCATGTTAGTTGTTTTTTTCTTTTCCATATTCTGGCCTTGTGTCATAGTCAGTGATTTCACGTTTTCTTACTCGAAAATATATGTCGAGGGCTTAAAGTAAGGTTAATTGATTGGTTTGAATCGACCGTTTATAAGTCACCCAATTGCAATCGATGACCGCGAAGAATAGTGATTATAGAACTTAACTGATTAATAGTATTAAATTGAAAAGACATTTTTTATACGTTTCTCGACATATTTTAAAAAGAAACCAATACGCAGTGCAAGGTTTTCGATACAATTATACCATACTGCTCAAATCATAAAGGCAAACTTTGTTCACAAACACGTTAAATTATAGACATGTAGTACAAGATATACTTATTCGATTAATAATAATTTGGGTCACGATTTGTAATAGGTGCAACGCCTGTGAAAAAAATATAGCAATTTATTCAATTTGATTTTTACTATTGACAAAACGAAAGTGGAAATGTTAAAAGGTGTTTGTTAAACTTTCTGAGAGCGCGGCAGTGTCCTCGTTGAACCTTTAATTATTTTCTAATTTATAATTATGTATTTTGTATGTTTGTATTGAAATGTATACCCATAGGAGCATTAGTAAGACATGTTAATTTAAATCTTTGTATGATACTTAAGTTCCTTCCTTGCACATATCGTACCACAACTATGATAGGGTGAAAATTATTTCGTCTGATTGATAAATTATACCAAATGATTCTTGCTTCAGAAATGTAAATAAGTGAAATTAATCTGTTACCAAATCTGGATAAAACATTTATTGCATTCGCAAAAACGATGACAACATAAACAATGGAAATTGATCGTCAGTTGCCGCAAAGGTGAAATAGCCAACAAAGATATAAATTGCTCCGTGTGGAAACGATTTCGACGTTATCACAACGACGGCTCCCACGTATATGGTAATAACTTGTTTTTTCAACAAAATTCATTTTTGAAAAATGAGTTAGGACTTATTTTTCATGCTTCTCGGACTATGCTAAGTCTTACTACGAAACAAAATTGAATAATTTCTTGGAATCATATGATTTTGATAGAATTATAATATCGACACAGGTACATACTACATATGTCAATAACGTTCAATAAAATGGATTTTATGAAAAATCTATTTTTTTGGGTTACGTCTATATGTTTCGTGGCTTCGAAATTGTCCTGCATCGGCTAACAATTTTATCACCGGTAGACGACGCGGCGTCAGAGTGGCACAATTCTGCTGTCAGTTTGTACCACGGCATTAGCCAATCTCGCTAGATAATGGCTGCATCGCAGAAATTCGCAGTGGACATTATTCAATAGCCAGTTTCTATTACGCTGGCATTTTGTTATTTTAAATTCTGTTTATTTTTTTTATTATGTAACGTTCTAATTAATTTTAATTAGAATGGAGTTTCTTTTTGTTTAAAAGACACATATTAAAAAAAAAAACCAAACGAGCAATTCTCATAAAAAGTTGCAAGTCTTTGTACAACTTTAGCGGTTGCAAGCATATTTAACACAAAGTAATCACGATATCTATCATATTTTTCATTAAATGCGTATACTATTCCTATATTTTCATTACATGCATTAGGAAACACCTTTGATTCGTAATATATGATTACATAGCGGCAACATGTAAACTAGATATTTAATAGTTAGGGCATAGGAGGTCGACTTGATTAACGAGCAAACAAAAACACTTACTCGAACATGGTGAAGTAAGCATGGTGATGTAAGCATAGGTATAAATTTCACTTGTTATTTAGTATTGCCTTCTCTATATTTATCTACATCTATAAATATTACACAAGCTATCGCATATTCGCTTCATATGGACTTCCTTTAGTATCCTATCACTTGCTTACAGGGTGACCTTATAAGAAAACATATTACATTAGGGAGAGATTTGAAAGTGACTTGGCTATTATTTACAATTATAGAACACTTGCTGTGCTTTAACATCTTCGCACGAATTGGCCCGGCTCGCCCGGTGAAATACCACGACCACACGGAAGACAGGCGTCAAGTGGAAGCAATTCCGCGTTTCGTCTGATGAGTGTGCGTCCCAGAGGCCTAATTTAGTCCTCTTACCCTTTCCACCCTTTTTCTTATAAGGAAAAAATGGGAAGTGGAAGTGGACTTTCAGGATGAGAGGGTGCATGGAAAGGGAAAATATTTTATCTTTCTGTGCATCCTCTCCTTTGTCGATTCTTTCGAGAGGATTTACCTACTAACTACCTACCTACCTACCTTTGTAGGCAACGCATATGCAATTGCGTGTCTATGGGCAACGGTCACTTCGCTATATCAGCGATTTCAGGTGGCCGCTCACTCGTTTGCCACCTTATGATATAAAAAAAGCACTAGTTGTCGCCCGCGACTCTATCCAGCGGAATTAAAAAAAAATTATTAGCCTATGTGTTTTTTCAGACTATGTTCTCGATGCCTAAATTCAGCTATATCTATGCATCCGTTCCGGAAACTTTCAAGCAAATCATCCATCCATCCATTCAAACATTCGCATTTATAATATTAGTAAGATAAGATTATTACTGACAACTTGTATTAGTTAATTGAATTTGTAACGAAACTTTTACAAAACCTATCTTAAGTTTGAAAGTGGAAATTAAATTTAGACTAAATTTTTAACTTGTTAACTCAATTTGTTTACAAAGCTATTGTGAAAACGGCCAGCTCTTGTTATAAAGTTTTAGTAAATCTGAAGCGAAGCAAATCAAGTTACATTAAACTTATACAGACACCTGTATAAGTTTGTAAGTCGAGTTGTTGAATAAAGTGTCTTTTAGACTGTGAACATTATTTTGTTTTTTCTATTTACAGTTAAAATCTTTCATCTTATTAATATTATAAATGCGAAAGTTAAAATAGATGTTTGTTAGAAGGTATCTCTAAAACGGCTTAACTGATCTTAGAAGGAGTCATAGATGTTAAACATAATCATAAAGAACACATAGGATACTTATTATTTTTATTTTCAAAACTGTGTGGACGGAGTCGCGGGCAGAAGCTAGTAATTGTATAAAACATCTTGTCATCCCTTTTTTTTTTCAGAGGGGAATGCTTTATGCATACTCCGCGCCCCGGGGGGGACGCGGTAGTTATGTGGGATTCTCCTCCATAGCGGAGGCATACCCACTAAACCCCTCTGTTCCTCCAACGCATCGGGACGGGACCACGGGCACGCTTTCGCTCTCGTCCGCGGCAATCTTGTCATCCCTGTCATTCCCTTTAACAAAAACAGAGACAAAATTTAATCAAATTAAAAACAAAAAGTTTTACATACAGACATTGTACGTAAAACTTTTTTTTTTTTGTTAATCTGCGTTGCAGAAGTCCACTAGCTACGGCTAGAAAATAAATACAAATGTAACCGCAGTGACATTTTCAATAAAATAATACTTTTACAAAGAAACTAGCTGTCGCCCGCGACTCCGTCCGCGCGGGATTAAAAATAGATGTTGGCCGATTCTCAAACCTACTCAATATGCTCACTAAATTTCATGTGATTCGGTCAAGCCGTTTCGGAGGAGTATGGGAATGAAAATTGTGACACGAGATTTTTATATATAAGATATAAGTAGAAATGTAAGTAAAAATAACGTAAATTTCAGTGTTTTTTTTTATTAAACGGCTTTTCTTTAATTTTAACTTCAAAAAGTTTTAATATAAAAACATTTTTAAACTACATTTAATAATAGGTAAGTTAAGCATGTATTTAAATGAGCTTTATATTGGAACTATTTGCTAAATATCCAGCACAAAAGCGGCAAGTCGTCTCCTCTGAATATATTCATGAGGTTCCATCAATGCCCAGAGAATTGGAATTGGTTGCCTAGGTGAATACACTGCGAGTAATATATTCTACACAATTTAAATCTTTTAGATCTAAGATTCCCAAACTTGTCGTAAACCCCCTTTCAATGTTACTCCTAGCTCTAGCTGGGACTGTTGAAGCCTCTTTTAACTTAACTTTGGGTATCTGGATAAGATTCTCTTAATTATTTATTTAAAGTTTAGTTATTAGCATTTTATATTCTTTGAAATAAAATATTCGTAAGGTTTATTTGTCTGCAGCGAGCTTTATAAATATTCTGCCTTTACCGTCTCTATTTGACTCGGAGTGAAACGAACTAGAATTTTTTATTCATTAAAACTTTATTCAAACATTTTGAAATTGCAAATTGCACATTACCTCTCATAAAAATGTACATCAGTGTGCGTGCACATAATCCAATCAAAAATAAAAAAAGAATTGCTAAAGTAACTTTTTTAAAATTCGAATTTTTAGTAACGATTTTTTACATATCAAGGTCATTGACCATCGCGTCAATTGAAACGCAAAATATAATCTTACTAATATTATAAATGCGAATGTTTGGATGTTTGAAGGTATCTCCAGAACTGCTGAATCTGGCTGAAATTTTTCATAGATGTAGAACACAGTATGGTACACATAAGCCAAGTTCTTTTTTTCCGCGCGGTCAGAGTCGCGGGTTACTGTTAGTATATTTACGTATTTCATCAATATTTTTACTTATAAAAGTAAATGATATATTTTATATAAAAGTTGTCTAACATATGCAAATATCAAAACAAAAGAAATAGTATTATTATTATAAATCGCTTAGAGAATATAGAAAATTTTCATAATCGATTTTACTCAACCAATCTCTAGTAAATTGTTAAATGAATTGTCAAACTAACCTATCTTAAATAGACACACTATAGATAACAATTCTACTCACTAATTCTATAATACTTGCTTTAAAATGTCAAGAATAATATTACAACTATTTTTTTTTCATAAAGTCAAGGTGTATGCAATTTTATTGTATATTTTTTTAAATGAACTATAACTTTCAATCAAAGAGAACATTACATTCTTACATTTATGAGCACATTCGCCGCAGAACGTAGCAGTATGTCTCTTTAAATATGTATACATTTCCGTCTACTGGTTATTTTATGTCTTAAAATGAGAATTTATCGAATTTTATGTACATTTATGAAATTTAATTTATCCCATCTTACTAATATTATAAATGCGAATGTTTAGATGGATATTTGTTTCAAGGTATCTCCGTAACGGCTTAACGAATCTTGATGAAGTTTGGCACAGTTGTAGAACATAGGATAATTATCAAGAGGTTTTTTAATCTGCGCGGACGGAGTCGCAGGCGAAAGCTAGAGAAGATTAATATAAACTCTGTATGAAATCGTAGGTTGAAAAAAAAAACTAATTGTTTCTGTTATAATTGATAAATTTTATAATCTTTGGATGTGTCTAGCGCCATCGACATATCTTACTCTTTGGTCTTTCTTCGGTAAAATGTCATTATGACCTTAAGGTCTATGTTACCAGGTCATAAAATTAAAAAACAAATGTCATTATGTAAGCAAGTACTAGAATTAATGAAGAAGTGATAAATGATTAAGAATAACTTCTATTCTACTTAATTCAACAGTTTCAAATTTTTGTTTCATTTTGTGATATAAAATAATTGTATTTAATCTGAAAACATGTTAAAACTTTTGCAAGCATGTTGTAAACAATAAGTTTGTCCGCCATTAAGCCAAAAAGGATCGACAGATTATAAAAGTTTATCGAAGGTAAAATAGGATCCCTTTTCCGAACAAGTTATTAAAGTTCCCAACTTTATGAAATCAAAATGAAATACCAACCCAAAATGTTGAAAAGTTAGAGACAGAAACGCTTTTGCAATTGATTTATAATAAAACCTTGGAGTACATGTGTAGTGAATTAAATACAGCTCTTAATATTTTCGACCATGTATTATATATTATATCCATACTAATATTTGAAGCATGCTAGATATAAAGTTACAAGACCGATGGAGAAACACAACAATAAGAGAGAAAACAAAAGTAAATGACGTCTCCAAAAAAATTAAAAAACTTAAGTGGAATTGGACAGGACACATTATTAGAACAAAGAAAAGAAAATGGACTAAAGACATCATGGATTGGTATCCCAGAGAAGGAAAACGACAAAGAGGACGACAAATCAAAAGATGGGAAGACGACTTACCCAAGGGATGGCGAACATTAGCGCGCGATAGAGAGGTGTGGAAGATACTAGGGGAGGCCTATGTCAAGGGACAACCTGACACGCAACGGGATGCTGGGAAATCGATTATACATACATCTAACATCAGTTAATTATTAGAAAATAAGTTTGTCAATATTGTAATATTAGGTTTAATAATCGTCAGCGAATAAAGGCTTTATCTATCTATCTATCTAATATTTGAAGGAAACATTTGTTTGCATTGAATAGGTTCCGAAATTACTGAACCGTGTTAAAAAATTCATTCTCTGTTGGAAAGCCATACTAACTTCGGGTGACATCTTACTTTTTACTATCTTACTAATATTATATATGCGAATGTTTAGATGGATGTTTGTTTGGTATCTTCATAACGGCTCAACGGATCACGATGAAATTTGGTATAGATGTAGAGCACAGCATGTGGAAGAAAACATACGCCATTTTTAAATTTTTTTTTAATTCCGCATGGAAGGAGTCGCGGGAAATTGTTAATCACAGAATATCTTCATCAGGATCTTTGTTTAGTGTTTGTTTATCCAGTTAAAAAACGAGATTATCGCATATTTTTATCATGGACAAAACTGTACGGTTATCTTACATAACGTTGTTATATTAAAAGCATCCAGATCCATTTAAAACCTGTCGCATTAATTCAATGTAGTAGAATCTGCAATGTCATCCGACATTTACATAATTGCAAAGAGGAACGGCACTCGTTCGTAAATCCCGTTTTATACAAAGATTTTTAAATTTAATTATAGTCAAGTAGGAATGTTTTATATCATATTTTTATACAGCGTATGCATTTAATGTATATTACTTCTTTAAAATGTTAGTTACAAAGTACTTATATCATTTAAATATATGAGATTTAACAGTGGTAGAGCCCGCTTTAACATCTTCACACGAATTGGCCCGGTTCACCCGGTGAAATACCACGACCACACAGAAGACAGGCGTCAAGTGGAAGCAATTCCGCGTTTCGTCTGATGAGTGTTGGTCCCGGAGGCCTAATTTAGTCCTCTTTCATTTCCCACCCTTTTTCTTATAAGGAAAGGATGGGAAGTGGAAGTGGACTTTCCGGATGGTAGGATGCGTGGAAAGGGAAAATATTTTCTTTCTGTGCATCCTCTCCTCCGTCGATTAAAGGTAAGCAACGCATATGCAATTGTGTATGTCTATGGGCAACGGTTACTTCGCTATTACAGCGATTTTAGGTAGCCGCTTGCTCGTTTGCCACCTTATGATATAAAAAAAACAGAGGTTATTTATTACTGGATATTTTTTTAATTCTTAGCGGACAAAGTTACTAATTTTCAACGCAGATTTTACTGTCACAATAAGTTTCATTCTATAGTTGTAGGATAGTCTATGTAGAGTTGAAAACTAGTTGAATATCTTTTCAAATTTGTACAATGGCTGCTGCCTTTCAGCGAGTAACTGAGATCAATACTCAGAGGTGGACTGCGCGCGACTGATAAAACTTTATCCTCTGCCAAATGTAATAGATGGTACTTTATATTTTTAATAAAATATGTCTGTTTATACTCGTGCAATATATTGAACTAGGTATCGGCCGTGACTCTGTCCGCGTGGAATTTAAAAAAAAAACATAATTAGTAGCTAAACTTATATAAAAACGACTAAACACTTACGTATATTCGTCCGGTAGCGGCACCGATTAGTTTCGAGCCCATCAGGGTGAGTGGGACTGGTTTTATTCAGTGAGCGACGGGTCGCGTCCGCGAAATAAAACCAGTCCCACTCACCCTAATGAATGTCCCCGATGGGCTCGAAACTTGTCGGTGCCGCCACCGGACGAATGAGTGTTTAGCCGTTTTGATATCAGTTTATTATAATGTCTCACAGAAGTTTGAATAATTTAAATGTTCACAAATCAGCAAAAACATTAAGAACAAGACCCTAAGACAATCTCGGTCCGAAATAAAGCCCTCGAGGGACGCTGAGAAATTGTCAGTATTCATTATGAAACCAAACAATCAGCTGTAACTACAATACAACGTGCAAGGTATAAAGTTACAAATTGAACTTACGTAAATCGGTTGAAGGGTTTAATTTTATGTCTTGACTTTGATATACCTTACCCTTGTTAATTCTCATAATCATCACCATCATCAGCTCACTATATGTCCCCACCGAGGGGCTCGGATCCTACCCTAAGTTAAGGGTGATTAGGCCATAGTCAACCACGCTGGCCTAGTGCGGGTTAGTTGACTTCATACATATCTTTGAATTTCTTCTCACATATGTGCAGGTTGCATCACGATGTTTTCCTTCACCGTAAGAACGTCGGATAAATGTACATATGTAAATCGGAAATCGAAAAACACATTGGTACACGGCGGGATTCGAACCCAGGACCTGCAGATTGCAAGTCAAGTGCTTGACCCCTGAGTCACCGACGTCATTAATGTTAATTCTATTCTATCTTATTGCAATAATCCAACTATTACACACAAAACAAGTGACATACTATAGAAGTCAGAACTAAGAATAGTAAGTGTTTACGAGTTTTGTTCAATGGCAGATTTCTACTTCTAGCAATTATGTAGATAGTTAAGAACATTTTACATGTTACTAGCTGTCGCCCATGAATCCGCACGGGATTACTATCTGTAACCGATTCTCAGATCTACTGAATATACTTATAACATTTCATAAAAATCAATCAAGCCTCAAAGTCTGAAGTTTCAGAGTATTGTCACTAACATTGTGACACGAGGATTTAAATCTAACCAATATTATAAATGCGAATGTTTAGATGATGGATGTTTGAAGGTATCTCCATAACGGCTACATGGATCTAGATGAAATTTGGCAGACATATAGCACATAATATGGAAGAACAAATAGGCTACTATTTTTTAATTCCGTGCGGACGGAGACGCAGGCGAATTCTAGTGTAAGTATAAAATAAGTTTTTTTACGTGACTTTCTTTGATATAGATTGTATTTAAATTACTATAGGGAAGCGTCTTGTGACATATCCAGTAACAGCTAACTACTAAGTTGCTTTATGCAGCTGTTTAAGATTTATGCATGCTTCGAACATGCTCTGTGGCACTGCCCGATGTCCCATACGGTGTTTATGGTCTAGAGATAACATCGACTTAAAGCAACTTAACGCAATCGATTTATGCTATAAATTTAGTCTGTTTCCTGCTCATAGACTCAAGAAGTACTAGATTTTTTTTTATGAAAAACAAAACACAACAGCTAAGATAATCTGATCTAATCATACTATAATGATATTATAAATGCGAATGTTAAGATGGATGGTTGGTTGAAGGTATCTCCAGAACGGCTCATGGATCTTAATGAAATGTGGCAGAGATGTAGAACATAATCTGGAAGGGCATAGGCTACTTATTATAATAGATTTTTTTTACGTTCGCGCGGACGGAGTTGCGGGCGACAGTTAGTATAAGCATATAGTGAGTGTTTTTATCTCTCAAATATAAACACTAAGAACAAAATAATTATTTAAATAAATTTCGAGTAACAAAAGTCCATAGAAAAATTGCTGAAAATAATAATGGCCACCAATTTTGCATGTACGCTTTGTTACAAAAAAAAAGTAACGTTGCAAAGTAAATAAATAACCAGGTGAAAATGAAATAGATTTTTGAAAGTGCTAATAAATTTGCAAACTAGACATTTTTAATAAGCACTTATTTAACTTTCACGATAAAAATTCGCTACATGAAAATTGTTTTATTCAAATGACGCATTAATGGAATTACTGAGAGAACAATTCGGCAAGAATTCAAATGGTATTTTAACTTAATTATATCTTAAAAAGTTTTACTTTTTTTGTTACAATAGAGACTATGGAGTTTTTATTTATTTATTTAGATAGGTTACGACACAGCAATTAAATTAGCCTTGCTATATTAAATCCTTGATAAATTTAATCTCACTATAAATGCGAATGTTTCGATAGATGTTTGTTTAAAGGTATCTCGAGAACGGCTGTATGTACCTTGCTGAAATTTGGCATAGAATTAGAACAGCCTGGTAGGCTCATAGGCTACTAATTTATTTTTTAATTCCGTGAGGACAGCGTCGTAGTATTAAGCTAGTTTAGTATTAAGTAAATATTTCCATATTTTATAGCGTATTTTTTTAATTTTTAGGTTAGATAAAATTCTGTGGCAAAATATAAATCTAACACCATTATATTCTTCAAAAAGGGTTCGTATTTCAGGCAACAGAACGTCACTATGGAATAGATTATTGCATCATTTTTTATGTCAAAAATACTGAAGCGCTGCCAATCAACGAGTTAAATTGTTCCAGGTGTGTTCCCTAATCTTCAATTTACGTTATAAAACAAACAAGAAAAAGATTATTCTTCTGTTATAATAAGTGCGAGACGGTTTAAATAATTAGTATCTTGGCAATAGTTATGGAAAGCAAAGCAAGTTGTGATGTGTGGTACGGAGCTGCACCGGAGTCACGGCCGATGCAGACGATAGCCACCACGCGCCGTTTACCTCTGCAAACTTACATAGATATACTTACATACTGGATCAGATAATATCTTTAAGAAACTAACGGCCTACTGATACATAAGCATTGTCGTGAACCATATTCTAGCAAAAACTTAGAGGTTATTTATATTAAAATGGTTAAGAATAATCGAAATTATGCATTTATTGTTTTTTAAATTTGTGAAATTTTCTACATCGCAACAGCCGCGTTGTGGAATGGTCTGTCCTTAGGACTTCCAAATACGTTATGACTTAGGTTCCCTAAAGAGGTAACCATCTCAAAGACCTACAAGGTATTTGCAGTTCCTCTGGTATTGCTGATGTCCATGGTCTTTAATGAACACCTCAGTGTACCCGCTGCTCGGTTACCACCTTATCTAAAAAATGTCAGTTTTTCTGGTATTCAAGATTGTACTTCTGACTTCTTACCGATATTATAAATGCAAATGTTTACATCTATGGATGTTTGAAGGAATCTCCAAAACTGCTGAATGGATGTCGTTTTTTTTAACTTTTTAATTTTAAAAAAGGTACGTCTATAATGTTAAGTTTCATTGTGCAATTGCACCATCTAGTAACATAATATCAACGTAGCAAGCAATCACGGCCAATTAGCCATTCGAAACTTGAACTTTCATTGTTTCTCTGCTGAAAGATCTAAGATAACTGTGCGCTTTATCTTAATATATTACCAATTATCTGGTTTGTGTATCACTTTTATTACATTTTAAAATGTGTTTTGTATTTGAGATGGTCAATAGCATCAGATGATACGTCGTAGTACCTCGGTTATTTCTATGGATGATTGTAACACTGTTACATAACGTAAAGTAAATAATCATAAGAACATTGGTTGAACATTTAACTCGGTATCACCGATCTAACGGACTAAATATATAGTTCAAGTTTATGCTAACTGCGTTCTTATGGTGAAGGAAAACATTGCACATTTAACAAGCTGCACATATCTGCAAACAAATTCGCAGATACGTGTGAAATCAACCCGCACTGGGCCAAAGGTTTACTATGGCATAGCCAGTTCTAACATGGGTAGGCTCTAAGCCCCTTATTGGGGACGTATCTTATATATAAAATTCTCGTGTCACAATTTTCGTTCCCATACTCCTCCGAAACGGCTTGACCGATTCTCATGAAATTTTGTGAGCATATTGAGTAGGTCTGAGAATCGGCCAACACCCAGTTTTCAATCCCGCGAGGAGTCGCGGGAGACAGCTAATAATGATCTAATGATGATGATCTCGTTTTGATCCACCATTTAGTAGTTTAAATTTGTATTGTCAAACTATAAAGCGTCGTCCACACCATCGCCGAACCACCCATGTAATCCTATAAAACAGTAAATTATGACAACGCTCGTGTGGCATCTCTCTATTTCGTGTAAACTACAAGCTATGAATTTGATGTTTAAAGAGACGTTTGTTCCTTCGTCAATTTTCTGGGAAAAAGGTTTTATGTAAGTTAATTAAGCGTACAAAATTGTAGCTTAAATAAGAGAATTTGTTTTGCTTAGTTTAATGAGTTAAGACAGAGGTCTTGTTTGAGTTCAAACATTGGTTTATTTAATGTAGCCCGTGTGAGGGTTTTGCTCGAGGTTCATCAAACTTCACCGTAGGAAGTTTCTTATGTTCTCTGAATGTTTTTCTTGATAACTGGTACATGTATAATTAAAATTTAATTAAGATTGTTTTAACATCAGTATGAGTTTAATTAGAACTTTTTGTTTAAAATTATCGGAATAAAATTGAAAATTTACTACGTTGTACATTATCTCTGATACTTTGACTTATAAAGCCTAAGGGTTAACATTTTGTGTGCGTATTTTTTTCTATTTTAATTAGATACTGTTAAGTAATACTTCGATATGGTACAATTTATAACACTATTTATCTAGATTTTATCTTAGGTTCCTAAGATCTTTTAATCGAATCGAGCAATAAAACAATGGTACTAAAACTTTCTTGAGGCCGGTAAAATTAAGCGTTATATTTTTCTACAGCTCCTACTAAAATATAATAGCTAAATGTCAGCAATAACTTTTGCAATTAGTAACAGTACGATAGCTTTATATTATTTTACTTTCACGTATCTTGATAACAATCAAAATTTTGCACGGAACATATAAAATGTTATAGAGAAATTGTGTTTCATAACTAAATTGCATATATTACGTTTTAAGATTATTTTATTAAGGGAGATTGAGTTTGATAAATGAATAAGCCGAAATGTTACGGTTTGAAGATAATTAGAGACAAGAACACTCTCGTCTTCACGGCTGTGAGAAGAAAGCGTGTTCCTAAACTATCGGTGTGTGAAGATACAGGAGTACGTCATTTACTTTAATACCACTAGTGAATTTCTTAATTAATTGCAATTAGTACTTTTCTACGTTATTGTTTTAGTTTTATTATTAGCTGTCACCTGAGAAAATTAATATGCTACGTGTCCTTCCAGACTATGTTCTACATCTGTGCCAAATTTCAGTGAGATCCATGCAGCCGTTCTGGAGATACATTCAAACAAACATCTATCCATCCAAACAGTCGCATTTTTATTAGTTAATTTATCGTTTTACACTTACGCACACATCGTAAAGGTTTTGCGGATGTTTAAGAAGAAATTACATTGTACTAATTACTCAGCCCAATTTAATAAGTGCTTAACTGTTAACGCGAATTACGCGTTTTAATTAAATTAACTCGTTGATGATTCCATGAATCGAATATTTAGCGACCATATCGCAACTGCCGTACCACTGTTATGTTATTAAATATATTTCGATCATATCTCACGCGTCCTAACGCTAACAAGCAGTGAAAGAAATCTAGATAGTGTATACGATTAGTGGCAATTAAAACTGAGCATTCGGTGCGCTTTGTGAACGCGTGATAATAGCGAATTTTAAAACGCATCGTTTAATTACCACTACTATGAGTTTTGTCAATAAACACCGGACAGGAAGACAGTCTGGAGGTCTAGATAATGTAACATTCTAGACTATCGATTCGACGTTATTGAGGAAATGTCACGAGATTTAGGCTTTTCTACTTTCAGACATTATTAGTTAGAATCCTTTGGCGCGAATGATGTTTGTCTCGAGCGTACACGCCATAAGTACATGCCGGAGAGAGGGGACGTCAGTCGATGTCAGACCTTTGGACCGGCAGCACGTGTCGGTACGTCAACGAGCCAAATATAACGCAACGAATGCTACAGACGTGTCAGCAAAAAATATTACAAATAATTCATCAATATTTTATATAATTAATTTGGAATATAGTTACTGCTAAATTAGTTATTTAAACCAACGCTATACGCGTAAACTTATAAATGGCTGTAATAAAATGAAATAAAATAGAACAAAATAAATTGTTTTTTTGGTATTACAAGAAAAGTAAATAAATTAGTTATTTTTGGAAATATTATAATGTGACTTCGAGTCGAGTTGCAATGGTATCAGCCGATGATATCGTTGAGACAGATTGCGTCTAGGTAGGAACTCGTTAGCTAGATAACAGGATTGTCGGGCGTTTCTCTGATTCCGAGATGTGTAAGTGTACACATGCAATTCATAGTTATTACTAATTAATAATAACAGTTATGTTGAGGATTAAAAGGGATCTTTATTCTATGTTCAAGAAAGTTTAATAATAATATTAAACTCCATATATTTTATTTCAAAAACAATGATATTTAAAAAAAAACTGGCTAAAATCGGCTCAGTTATTTAATTTATAGGTCATAACGAAACTTACATACAAACTCAACCTCTTTGGTCAGTTGGATAAAAAAACATACAGACAAATTGAGAACCACCTCCTTTTTGAAGTCGGTTAAAACACACTAATTTCTCTTAATGCCAAAAACATTGTGAAAAAAATAATTGAACTAAGATCAAAAATTGAAAAAAGATTTATTTGTGTAATACGACGTATTATAACCATTTATACTTTAAATAAAATTTTCTACTGAATTAGAATTTCATTTACGTTTTACTAGCCGTCGCCCGCGACTCTATCTGCGCGGCATAAAAAAATAATTAGCAGCCCATGTGTTCTTCCAGTATATAGTATATATATAAGTAAGATAAGATTAGTTAATATTTAAGTTAAAATCAATTTTGTAAATGTGGGTTAGCGCTTTGCTTAAGGTTCAAAAATACTCTTGTCTTTTTCCGCGTCAAATGTTTTGCGAGAGCTTTTTTTTCATTTCACTTCAAGTTGAACAAAAGATGAAAACATTAAGTAATTTAGCGTTCCATTAAACACGTTCGAATAATTACGTTGAATGTGACAAAGAGCTTTCATAAAAGAAGGGTAAAATGTCGGCCCATCAGAATGTTGGGTCGCTTGAGAATTTCCTTTTAACGGAATTCTTCTTACAAATGTTACTGTTATGTATGTATGTTGAATTTTTTCTTTGTAAGTCGCTTTTGAAGACGTCTCTCATTTATGTTTAGTAAATTATATATTTGTAAAAACAATCTGAGGATTTTTACTTTGCCTTTCATATGTTTTAGGATATCTTAAAGGGTACAAAAGGAATCCCCCTTTTGTAAGGATTAGTAAATGTTATATACGAGTACATAGTAGCTGTCACCCGCGAGACCGTCTGCGTTGAATTAAAAATATAGTATCCTATGTGTTCTTCCAGATTATGTTCTACATCTATGTCAAATTTCAGCGAGATCTATGTAGCCATTTAATAAATCTTTTAATAAACATCCATCCATCAAAACATTCGCATTAATATTGGTAAGATTTAAATCTATATATATAAAAGAAAGTTGTGTTAGTTACAATATTTATAACTCAAGAACGGCTTTACCGATATGCCTGAAAATTGGTGAGGAGGTAGCTTAGAGCCAGGAGACGGACATAGGATATTATTTATTCATTTTTTTTTCGAATTTATGCTTTGAGGAATTACTCTTTATTTAACTTACGAATATTTTAAATGCGAATGTTTAGATGGATGTGATGTAGATGGATGGATGGGTGGGCTACACTAATTATTTTTCTTTATATATCCACGCGGACGGAGCCGCGGGCGACAGCTAATTATATATAAGAACAAAGAAGTATATGGTAATGAAACTCCGCGGAGCTTTTCAGGTTTGTTGGTTAAAATAGAAATTATGTTGATGATAAAAGCTTGTATTTAATTAAGTAACAACAGTATACGTGTGTGCGACTCAATATACGACGGGACTAGTGATGTGACGGGTGTTTACGATAAAATAATACTATTCATTTAAATAAATATATTCATCAGAAAATTCTCAATCTTACTAATATTATAAATGCTAATGTTTAGATGGATCGTATCTCCAGAAAGGCTGCATGAATCTCGCGTGAAATTTGCCATAGATGTAGAACACAGTCTAGAAGAACACATAGTTTACTAAGTCTTTTTTCAATTCTGCGCAGACGGAGTAATGACAGCTAGTGTTGGATACACATTGGTCGTCAATAAAGGTATGTTTATCGATAGATTTATGATTTTATATTTCAAATACATATTAAAAATACGAGTGATGTGACTTTTGCACGATTCTATTCAAGTGGATAAATTGCAAACTAATTTTTATGTAACATTAGTCTTGTAATATTTAGAAATAGAACTAAATACGTTAATTGGTAATTTATTTAGTAGCTAGTTTAGTACTAGTGTAGTAGTAGTTCATGACATGGATTAACCTTGGTTTTCTTACACTTAAATCTCTGTTTAAAACATATTGTTATCTCAGCTTTGTCAAAGATAATGACAGGGATGGCGATATGTTTAATACAGAGATTTTGGACTGTCAAGGTCACGATAAGAGACAATATTTATTTAGTAACCTCGGTTCAAATGTGGTTTCAAATAGTCATATTGAAAAACAGGATAAACGCTCTTATATCGAAAATAGTTAACAATAATTCCAAACGACTTATAATGAATTTTCTAGACACTCTTTAAGACGAGAAAATAAAAGCATAGCTTTATTTAAAGTCGACTTCTACTGATGTGACAAATATAAAAAGTTCAACAAATGAGTCCCGCCCATCACTGACGCGCTGCGGTCGCCGTTAATTAAACCGCGAGATAATTAGGGCACGCGCCATGACATGCTGGAGTTATGTTGCACAAGAAATTGCCACGCGAAATATTTTTTT
>NW_013531716.1:1242056-1273256 GCF_000836235.2 Papilio xuthus | reverse complement strand
CAATTATAAAGTCTTCTGCCCGCGACACCGTCCGCGTGAAATTAAGAAAAAACTTAGTAAACAGAATGACTGCTCTTTTAGGTTATGTTCTATATCTGTGCCAAATTTAATCGACATCTGTTGAGCCGAGCCAAACAACCATCCATCTAAACTTTCGCATATTAGTAACATTAAAAAGATTTTTAACTGTAAAACAGTAATTAGTACCTTTCCCATAGTTTCCAAACTTTTGTATAAAACATATAAATTGATTTTTCAAAGAGAGAGATAGGGGCTAAGTGAGAGTGGGAGTGAAAGAGCGGGGGAGGACGAAGAGAAAAGAAAATATGTTTTCGTACATTGTGTTTGACAGTGGAAACTCAATAATAATAAGCTTTAAATACAATTAAAGGAAATGATTGAAAAAACTACTTTAGGCGACACTTAAACGTTTCAGTTTTATTTGCAAAAAAATAAAGGCAAAGACAAACTGTATCTCGTTCAAAGAGAATTGAATAATTCATTTTATTTCCTTTGAGTTTGAAATGTTAGACGCGCTGTTAATTTGTGTCTTTTCTTGTCACAAATAGAAATTATTCGTGAATTCTTTGTACTGAATACAAAGAGACATTGTTCTCTTTGAAGAAGAAAACCTCTGTTTTCATTCGCTTTTAATAATATCAATATTGAGAATTGATTATTCTAAAACGAATACGATATTCAGTTGACAGACTAATTATAAGTATTATTAATGGTCACTAAGGAAGGCTCTAAGGGCAGATTAAGTAACAGAGTTTCTACTGCCGCCGAGTTCCATCATCGGACGACACGCCAGACCGCCAGGTTACATCCACACCATCTCAATGGCTGGCAAACCACAACCGTGCGGTTTGCGCGAAACTTCTTGACTGCAGCGTTGTGGAATAGTCTGTCCTCGGCGGTATTTCCAAACCGCTACGACTTTGGGTCCTTCAAGAAGCGAGCGTATCACCATCTCAAAGGCCGGCAACGCATCTGCGGTTCCTCTGGTATTGCTGATTACCATGGGCGTCGTTGAACACCTCGGTGTTCCCGCTGCTCGTTTGCCCCCTTCTGATATAAAAAAAAAGAATTAACTAAGAAGAAAGAAAATGTCTTCCCTTTCCATGCATCCTCTCATCCGGAAAGTCCACTTCCACTTCCCATACTTTCCTTATAAGAAAAAGGGTGGGTGTTCAAAATAAAAGCATCGTTCTCTTCACTTAATGTTTATTATAGAATTATGATGATAACTTAACAAAACATATATACAACACACTACGATTTAACAAATATAATTAGTAAGGACAACACACTATTCTCTGTTCATTGTTACTCACTCGTTTTTACACACTGAAAAAATAACAAAACACACTCGATAGAATAGAGAAATAAAATATCACGGCGCCACTATGTGCCGGTAACTTTGTACTTTTTTAGTGGCGCCCTCTGACGTAATATAATCGAATTCCGCTTAGACATCCCGCCCACCAAAGGACGTAGTCCTTTCAAACTCTATACAAACTCAAAATCTCTTACACTGAATACTATACACTGCTACCGCCCACCATGGCACTCTATGCTTAAGTAACAATAACATATTAAAATTATTAAAGACAAAACTCGACTCTACATAAGAAGAAATATGAATGATAAGATAGCACTAAACTCTATACAATAAGAAAGATGAATGGTAAAACTCTAGACTCTATACAAAAAGAAATAATTGAAAGAAAATTAAAACACACGTACACACACAATGAAATTAAGAATTTACACTACTCCGTATCTGGATTAACACTCTGGTAGGACAAGGATGGTGATTTAAGAAAGGATTCGATTTGCCTCAAGATGATCATTAGCTCCTCAAAGGTAAGTGTAGAATCTCAGATTAATCTTTTCAGGTGCACTATTGTTGTGCGAACATCAGCTTCAATAAATACTCCTCCGAAGTTCGGTTCGTGCGGAGGATGGTACCTCCATGATGTTTCCTCGTCTGCTAGAAGATGCTGAAGTTCCTCAGGTAATTTAGCTTTAGCTCGGTCAGACATTTCTCCTAGTTCTCTAAACGCGTTGTCAGCCGCGTTCTGGTGTATAGCCACGTGTCTCCACTGCTCTCGTTCCAGCTTGGTAAGTATCTCAGATGTTCTATTGCGTAACCATCTCGGTATGAAGATCTTCTCCAATTTTAGTAAGTCTATGAATTGTTGCCACTCGTGTAATAGTTGTGGGGTGATCTTCTCATCCCATGATAATTTTATTCTCCACAGGTTTTGTTTAAAACTCCTCGCTCTGACGCCAATTGATGCTATGCAGCTCATTGGGTTGTAAAGACGCGCTATTTCAGACAGCTTTCTTTTAGTTACATCCTCTCGATTCACCTCATTTTTAGGTAGTCGCAAGTGATACTCAAATTCATCGTTGGTCTTGTTCCAGGTAATATCTAATGTCTTGATGTTATTATTATACTTGAAATGTAATAACTGATTATCTCTTTGATTCTTTTTACAGATTTGTTTCACTTCGCTGTTGCTGCACCATTTTCGACGTTCAAAACCACCTGCTCTCATTAAAGTATTCATTTGATGATAGTTATCTATAGTTTGCTCTGTGGTTTTACATCCGGTAAGTAAATCGTCCATATAGTAATCTTGTAGTGTAATTTGTGCTGCTAAGGGATAATCTGGTTGCTCATCTCTTAATAGTTGTTGCAGACACTTCACGGCTAAGTAAGGTGCACAAGATGTTCCAAGGGTAAGTCTCAGTAGTTGGTAATGTTGAAGAGGTTCTTCTGTATTTGATCTCCACAGTATCCTTTGGAAATCTGTGTCTTGCTCGATGACAACTTGACGATACATTTTAAGTAACTCTGCAACGATACAAATTCTATGGTATCTCCATCTCATTAGAATACGACGTAGTTCACTTTGTAGTGTAGGTCCGACGAGAATATTGTCATTTAAAGACACGTCGTTCACTCCTTTGCTCGATGCGTCGAACTCCACTCTTACTTGTGTAGTCTGTTTTTGCTCTTTAATCACTCCTTGGTATGGCAAATAAACGTCGTAAGCATCTCGCAAGTCTCTCTCCTCAGTTGTATCTTCGTAAATTTCTTTGCATTGCATTTTCTCTCTCGACTTTCTCCTTTTGATAGTTTCAGGTTCTCCTTCTGTCTCCCAAAATTGTTTTAAAAGCTCATCTTCCTTTACTTGTATATGCATGCTGATAATACTTCTATTTTCTTGTACTAACTCATTTTTGATTTTTCCAGATAATATCCAGCCCAATTGCGTGTTTTGTGCAACTGGTCCAGATGACTTCGAATGTTTCAGAAGACCATCTAGTAGAATTTCTCCGGAGACTTCAGCACCCAGAATAATGTCAATCTGTCCAGGTGTACTGTAGGTAGAGTCAGCCAAAGGTAAGTTGGTGATCTCTGGCCAATCATGTATAGATGAGTCTCTGGATGGTATAAACGAAGTTAATCTCTTCAACACGAATGCATTGACTTGGATGGAAAACTCAGGATTGTGTAAAGATAAGATCTCAAAAGAAGCCATACTCTTTGTTTGTGTTTGACCTTCTCCGACTCCTGATATAAGACTGTTCACTGAAACTCGCTTTAACTTCAGGACTTGTTTTGTGGCTTCTGTTATGAATGATGCTTCAGATCCTTGGTCAATCAAAGCTCGAACGATTTGTATGTGACCCGTAGGTGATTTGATTTTGACCATAGCTGTGGCCAGTAATACTCTGCTCAGGTGACTCTCATTAGTAAAATGTGCTACAATTTTTCTCTCAGGTTGTTTGCTCCTCTCTCGAACTTCAGTTGAAATATTTTCATGACCTGAAGGTTTCTCTGCAGTTGATCTCTCTTCACGGTTAGATGTTCTCTCATAATGCAGTAGTGTATGATGTCGTCGAGCACAACGACGACAGCTCGTAGTTGAATAGCAACTCCTCACGCTATGATTAGGTGATAAGCAATTGAAGCACAAATGATTTGATTGCACGTACTCAGTTCTCTTCTCTGGGGTTTGTGCTACAAATTGCTTACACTGATATAATAAGTGTTGTCCTGAACACATTACACAGGTGTACTCTCTCTTCTCCTCTTCAACTGATGAATGAAATGACCTCTGTTTGGTAGTTTGTCTCGTAGTGTTGTTGTATTGTGTTGTGTTAGCTGCTCTACAGTTGTAATGATTTGATGACTCCAACATCTCCAATGTTCTAAATCTCGTCTCGATAAATCTCTTCAGCTCATCCCAGGTAGGTAAAGAATCTGCTTCACCGTCTGAATGTACTCGGCTCACCTCTAACTCCCATAGCTTTCTTGTCTCTGCATCTACTCTTGTGACTACTAAATAAATTATGATAGCGTTCCATGCACTCGTATCTATTTCCAAATTTTGTAATGATTTTAAAGAGGATGATGTTGTATCTAAAAGTTGTTTTAAAGCAGCGGGCGACTCACTTGTTACATTCTTCTGGGAAAATAAACGTTTCATAACTTCATTAGTATTGAAGCGCTTATTGTTGTATCGTCGAACTAGCTGGCTCCACGCCTCGTTATAATTTACATCTGTTGTTGATAGATTTTTGAGTAGAATTTCAGCTTCTCCAGATAAGCAGCTCTTCAGATAATGTAGTTTTTGAGCAGCGGTTAGTGTAGCATTTGTATGAATTAACGACACAAACATATCATAGAAAGTTTGCCAATTTTCGTATCCACAAGAAAATGTTGGCAAATGAATTGTTGGTAATCTCACGTCACTAGATGTCGCCACAATACTAGGTTGGTTATTAGCTGCGCTCACACACGAAGTCGGCTGGTATAACTGTAGATCATCTTTTAGTTTGATTTTGTAGGTCTCGTAAATATCCTCAAACTCTGAATACATATCTTCGGCAAAATAGGTAAGTTTCGATTTCTCAGATTTATCTACAGAGGCAACAATCTCGTTATGAATACTCAAGAATGACTCCCACAGTTTATCTAACGCCTCTATTTTCGTTTCAATATAGTTCACAGTAAGCCGATCTTTGGGCGATTTTTTGTAATTAATCTGCGCTTTACTAACCCGCTCAAATAACTCCTCTTGGCGTCGCAGACACACTTTTAATGCTTCAGACATTTTTAAATGTTCAATGTTCTCGTAACACAATCACAATATTAATATATTCACTATAGTTCAATTACTGTTCTCCCGGGTTTCGGCACCAAACTTTTGTTCAAAATAAAAGCATCGTTCTCTTCACTTAATGTTTATTATAGAATTATGATGATAACTTAACAAAACATATATACAACACACTACGATTTAACAAATATAATTAGTAAGGACAACACACTATTCTCTGTTCATTGTTACTCACTCGTTTTTACACACTGAAAAAATAACAAAACACACTCGATAGAATAGAGAAATAAAATATCACGGCGCCACTATGTGCCGGTAACTTTGTACTTTTTTAGTGGCGCCCTCTGACGTAATATAATCGAATTCCGCTTAGACAGTGGGAAGGGAAGGTGTTAAAGCGGGCTCTACCACTGCTAGTCTGGAAGAACACATAGGCTACTCATTATGTTTTTTTTTTAATTCCGCGCAGACAGAATCGCAGGCGACAGCTAGTTGGTTATATGAACGTTATTAAAAACTTATATTATGTTATGTGATTAATTTAATTTAGTTTACTTTGATCATGGTTATCTAGTTTGAAACTATTTGCGCTATCTGGAGGAGAAAATAGTTAAATTTACAGTTTATGCTCTCAACTATGAAATAAAGCAACGTTTTACCCTCCGCCGCAAATACTCGGAATGCTTTGCGAGATTCCTTACTACAGTTATGTATTTGAATGAAGAATAAATAAAGCTTTAATTACATATTTTAAATTTATAAATTAATAAGAAATATTATCATAAGAACGTGGTTTTATACTTTCGAAAAATTGTGCAAAAAGACATATCACTATCTTTGTTTTTTATTTAGAAAATGAAAGGGATGGCTACTACATTAAAACTTAGAGTAAATCAGTGAAGATATGATTTAGTTTAGCAAGTTTAATTTTCCAAAAAAAATTAACTACGATAGTTTCTAAATTCTTATTTTTAGTCATTATTAATTACAATCCTTTGACGCGAATGACGTGCTTTCATTACAAAGTCAAGTGTCAGAATGATTAGTGAGGGGACATAAACGTCGACATTTAAAACTAGTGTTGTGTCAGTACACTTGCATGGTGACGGAATTTCTTCCTAACATTATTTAAGTTATTAAATTAATAATTATTTTTAAAAGATATTTTCTTTACTAAAAGCGA
Organism: Papilio xuthus; assembly: GCF_000836235.2. NCBI lineage: Eukaryota > Metazoa > Arthropoda > Insecta > Lepidoptera > Papilionidae > Papilio > Papilio xuthus. Next base: position 1,266,932 of record NW_013531716.1, on the reverse strand, counting down.
AGCATTCTCAGATCTAACGATATTAAGTTACCGCTTTTCATCTCGGTCGTATAACGTGACTTATTTACTCAGGATCTTTGTGACTTCTTTCTTTGATATTAAATAAAAGTAGATAAAAGATCATAAATTGATTGTAACAGACTTTACAAAATGGCTTTGGAATGTCATTTATTTTTGTATTATCTTTGTGGTTAATAAATTGATTTATCAAAGTTGAAATTGGTACAATAATGTAACAAAGTTTATTCTAAAAAAGGGTCTTGACAGACGGTCGGACAACAAAGTGATCCTATAAGGGTTCCGTTTTTTTCCTATGAGGTGCGGAACACTTAAAATGACTATTTTAAAATATAAATATCTTAGTTAAATCTTCGTGTAGAAAATATAACAAAATACATTGGATAATGAGCTGAAAAGTAATTCAGGATATTGAACATACAGTATTTATTACAATTTACTTTAAGCTACGTTTTCACTAGTTTATAAGTATTATATTATATTATTTAAAATTGTGTTCTATGTAACCGTGTATTGATTTCAAACTCTTTATATGTATGTAAGTTCAATATTATTTATAGTTTGTTTGTTTTTTTTCTCTAGTACTTTATTTACGCGAATGTTGTGTTTGCCTGTAATTGAAATAAGTTTTAGCTTGCTCTTTATCATGTTACCTATGTACTAAGTAAAATTGTATGTAACATATTTTGTTGGCATTCCTAAATAAATAAATAAAAGTGAACAACTTTATTTATTTAATAGTTTGTGATTTTTATTGCAGGTTATAATAAAAAAAAAGAATATAACGATATAGAGCGAACAAATGTACGCCATCTGTCAGATTTATGAAGCCCGAACGTATTGTTTTCAACTTCATACCCAGCGCATGAATGCACTGCTGGAAACAACTGCTTGCGATTTATTATATTCACTAATGCAGTTTCTATTCTTGCTACAAACTATTTTTATATTTATTATTGTTAATTGAATCTTACTAATATTATAAATGCGTATGCTTAGATGGATGTTATAAGGTATCTCCGGAACAGATAAATGGATCTCTCTGTAAGGAGTACATGTAGAACATCGTTTAAAGAACACAAAGGCTACTAATTAAGATTTTTTTAATTCTGTGCGGACTGAGTCGGGAGCGAGAGCGTTTTATAACGTTGTATTGATGATTTACAAATGAGTATTATTAGATTCAGAGTTTATGGCAGCTCGTGATTAGTCACGAACACATGTCGCCTCTGCGTATGTCTCGTCTGATATAAAAGAGGGCTCTATAGAAATAAAAGTTGGAATGTTGCGTTCACGGATCATATAACCATTTAGGTATAGCGCTGGGCAGCGACTCGTAACGTATAGCTCATCCCGGTGGCTAATTAAGCTACATAATTAGGTTGAATACAAGCCTCCTTGAGTACTACTTACAAGCATGACATGATGTTAAACAACCGCAACGGCTTAATACATGGTAAATTAAACGTCTTTGAGTTTTGGTGACACGAAAATTATTCAACTTAATTAAGATTTTTGACTTTGATTTTTTAAACACTTGACAATAATTTCGTTTCTTTTTTAACATGTAGAGAACAATAAAGTTTTAACGAATTTAATGTCTAAATCTGTAGATACTAGGAGTGATTGTAGTCCAGTTATTACCAAGGGAACAAAGTTCAGATGTATAAAAAACAAACTCAGAGTAAAGGTTACTTCAAGCTTTGATTTCCACTTTTTTCTACACATTATCCACATTCGTAAACTGTATACTGGAGGTGCTTTAAATTATTAATATTCTAAGTCCATTGTTTCAAACAGAAGTGTCTACAGTCTTCATTTGCGAATACTTAACATTAACTTAACACTAACTTAACACCAACTTAACACTAGCACATTTTACTTTCACATTAAACTCGATAACTAGCATAACTACTAAAGTCCTACTTGTTTTAGTTGTTTTCATTCTTTATTCTGAGTTCCTGAGTATTAATTTTTCTTACTATAATATTAGTATGATTTTATTGATTGCCAGTTACTTAAATGAGATCAATGACTTAGAAAAATTTGCGTATATTTGAGACTTTATTATATTTTAAAATAGATAAGACTATCATAGAGCGTCGATGGCTCAGAGGTTTAAGACCTCGACATGCAATCTGCAGGTTCTGGGGTTCGAATCCCGCTATGTAACAATGTTTTTTTCGATTTTCGATTTACATATGTCCATTTATCCGACGTTCTTACGGCGAAGGAAACCATCGTGATGCAACCTGCACTTATCTGTGAAGAAATTCAAAGATATGTGTGAAGTCAACCAACCCGCACTTACTTAGGGTAGTCTCCGAGCCCCTCAGTGGGGACGTATAGTGAGCTGATGATGAAGACTATCATTCGAAACGTCAAAGTGGTCATGAATTAAATTTAGTTTATTTATTTTAATGTTAAAGTTTCTTTGTTTAAAAATTCAATATAAATAAGTGGGTTAAACAAAACGCATGCAGCGTCATTTCATATAGCGAGTGTAAGTGGCAAGAGGCAACGTTAAAGCAGCTCAGAAATTTTAATATATCATGGTAAAACAGTTTTATGCAGTCGCTGCATCGCGGAATGAATTCCCAAGAGCTTCTGCGTTTGAAATTACTTCTTTATGACGTGCAATATTTGCGCGAATATGTTTTAAAATTATTACGTTGTTGTTACTTTTGATTGAAAATATCATTCGCATCGTAAAAAAAAGAAATGGGAACAAAATATAGGATTAAAATTGTTAATATCATTAAGTTTTTAAAACCATTTAAGACATTACGAACAGTTTTGATGATAAAATACTCAGATTAGAGAAATTGAAAGGAAGACTAAACTGGTATAAATAAGTATTGTAACCAAAGATATATTATAAGCTATAGATAGAGTTTTTTGTGTGTGTGTCTGTATGTGTTTGGAGTGTTTCATATATGTTTGCTAATCAAGAGTTGCATTCCTTCTAAAGAAAACACTGAGGCAATGTACCGCAAGCCAAGCCTCCCTTGCCTTGCCCCTTTTATCGTCTCTCTTTCGTTCTCTAAGTTAGTTATGTAATAGGTTATATATCTATGATTGTAATGAATAATATTATGATTTTTAGGGTTCCGTACTTCATAGGAAAAAAACGGAACCCTTATCACTTTGTTGTCCGTCCGTCTGTCTGTCAAGACCCTTTTTCATAGGTGTTTTAGCAATGAAAACTTAACTTTATAAGTTTTAATTTAACATAACGTTGCATAGCTTGATGAAGACCGTTTCTTGCAGAAATTCTCCCTTGCAGAAAGTCGTTTAGATGTGTATCGCAATGGTTATTCTGGTGTCGGGCTATGTTGAAACCGTTCCGGTTACAGTGCCCGCAATTACTGGGTTAACATGAGCCGCCGTTCTACGTTATAACATCACAATGTGTCTTGCAAATTTCTATTATAAATAACAAAAATTACTTGCCTTTATCAGTGTTTCCATTAAAAAATATGTTGCAAAAAAAAGCCTTTGTAAAACGTAATAACAACGATAATATCAAATTATGTTAATACGCTTTAATTTTACACATTGAGGTATCATAGTGTTATTTATTAGCCTATTGATTTTTAATTTATATCATAAGGTGGCAAACGAGCGAGCGGCCACCTGAAATCGCTGAAATAGCGAAGTGACCATTGCCCATAGACATACGCAATTGCATATGCGTTGCCTACCTTTAATCGACGGAGGAGAGGATGCACAGAAAGAAAATATTTTCCCTTTCCATGCATCCTCTCATCTGGAAAGTCCACTTCCACTTTCCATCCTTTCCTTATAAGAAAAAGGGTAGGAAGGGAAAGAGGACTAAATTAGGCCTCCGGGACGCACACTCACCAGACGAAACGCGGAATTGCTTCCACTTGACGGCTGTCTTCTGTGTGGTCGTGGTATTTCACCGGGCGAGCCGGGACGATTCGTGCGAAGATGTTAAAGCGGGCACTACCACTGTTAAATCAATTAACTATTACGGTAAGTTTCCAAAAGTCGTTGGTGTTTTACAATCTCCATACTGTGAAACTACAACAATTTTGATGACAAGAATATTATGTTTTAGTTAATTAATTTGTTAGTATTTTTATAAGTGTAGTGTGCAAACGCACGACAGGATTACTGAGGTCCGATCTTGAACTTTACTTAAACATTGTGTAACAGGCCCTTAATCAATTTCTTGAACTTATTATCAGCATCAGCTCACTATACGTCCTCACCGAGGGGCTCGGAGTGTACCCTAAGTTAAGGGTGTGGTAAGTTATTATATGACGATGTTAATTTACTTATTTCAACACTTTTCTTTTGTTTTACATAACATTCAAATACTGTATTCTTGTTAAGTATTAGCGAATCATTATATTTTTCCACTTTACAACATGAAAGTGAGGATGAGTGAACGACTTTTCCATTTTGTTTGTCGAGTCAATACTTTGTTGTTAACGAGACGTTGATAAATATCAGGCAACGAAGAATAACATACACATCAATCAAGTAGGCAGGTGTGTAATTCAGTTTCACTCGTCAACGAGACGCGATTCGAGATGAAGACAGTCACAAATCACAAATTGCTTCAATTTAGATAGATAAAAGAATTGAAGAATTGTTTAATTAAATTTAATTATTAATAATAATAAATCTTTTATTCAGACACATGGTCCAAACAAAGCAAAAAAATACAAATTAAAATTCTGACCCAATTAATATCGTGTTGAACTACACTATGTCAAAAAGTGTCTGCTTCATTAACAAATACCATTTTAATGTGTCTGTTTTAGCTTCGGTGGCTCAAGGGTTAAGAACTTGCAATCTGCAGGTCCTGGGTTCGAATCCCGCTATGTAGTGTTTTCCGATATTCGATTTACATATGTATATATATAAGACGTTCATACGGTGAAGGAAAACATCGTGATGCAACCTGTACATATCTGAAAAACATTTAAAGATATGTGTCAAGTCAACCCGCACTTGGCCAGCGTGGTTGATTATGGACAAGTCACGTCTAACTTAGTGTAGGCTTCGAGTCTCTCAGTGGGGATGTAGTAAGCTGATGAATTTAATGTGTCTTGGATTGGTTGTCGCAAGCTCCAATGCCACGTGTCAGTTGTAATAGCCGTTCATGATGATACGATTGTAAAACCCTCCAAAGATTGGTATATTAGTTATGGTTGATAACAAAAGAATAATGGAGTAAACAAGTGAATGTCTAGATTTGTATGCAAAGAGGTATTAGAAACCTGTAATCTGTGACAATCGTTTCTTGTATTGTGTGTTTTATCTGCAATTAAGCCTGGAAAAAGGCGCAATTTATTATTCTTTATAAAAATAACAGTAATACGCTATCTGATAAGACAGTTATCTATAGGCATATACAACTCAATAAAAAACCAATGAACTTTTGACACCGGTATGTCAACTGCATATGTGCAAATACGTGGTATTAATTTTATTGTGTTGTTAATTACGTGGGAAGGAAAAGCCAGATCTCCCTCCCTCCCTCCCCTCCCCACCTCCCTCGGGGGATTTAAGAGCTCGGTGACCTCCCAATCCGGTAACTATAACGAAGTAACAGCTCGAGCCGAGGCTCCTGAGGGAGCCCTCGAGACTTGTTACTCTTAAACGAGGTTCAGGCTAAGCGCCATCTGCGCTCCTCCACCCCAAGCCCGGTGATGTTGTAAATGCCTCTACAAGGCAAACAGTGACTACTGTCACAAAAAAAACGTGGGAAGGAAATAATTGATTTTGTTTTCTTTTTAGATCCAATTGATAGTTTTCGAAATTTAAATTGCAAAAATTGCTTTCTTATTGAAGTGGTATCTGTCAAAGCTATGAGTCGTTAGCGCATAATTAAAAAGTAGCCCATAATAAGGATGCTTGGAGCAACTAACTTCTCGTCAAAGTTCATTCAAAATCGATCCATCTGTTCTGGACAGACAAAATTATTAAAAATGTTACATTATGTTTACATATGAGATTTTTTATATATTATTATATTATACGACACACCAAATTTATTAAAATGTAGGGACAATTCAGAAACTAATTATAGTAATAAAAACAAAATTTATTTATAATTCCAAATTAAATTTAATTCAATTAAAGTGTCGTGTTTCGAATAAAAATTACTTCTTTGGCTAATTTATTGTTATCATATATTATAATCTGCGTTTATTAATTTGACAGTTTGCCTTCTCATAGCGTGGGAAGTAAAGTAATATCCTATCATATCTTGAATCACTTTCACCGAACTATGTGGTTATTTATTGTACAACATTGTCTATGTATTTAGGAAGAAAATCCGACACTGTGCCGGTGTATCGGCGTAACACTAGCCTTATTAAAATACCAACGTGTATGTCGCTTCACTAATCACCCTGACAATTGACTTGGTAACAAAAGCGCGTTATTCGCTCTAAATTTTTCTAATTAATAATGTCTAATAGTATACTCATAAAACAAGCAATAGTTCATTTGAAAAACCAATAATAATGAGAAAATTGTTTCATTTTAATGCTGTAGAGTTGACCTTGACATTCCCATCCTGTAGGTGATATATTTTGACACAGAATTTGCAAATTTTGTAATTTAAATATACACTAAATGGATTATGAAAAAAGCGACAAAAACATAACCAATTAGAATCAAAACTAGATATAATGTGAGTTTGTTAAATTAAATTAAAGTTTAATTACTTGTTAGTAATGTTACTTTAAGTTAAAATTAAGTAAAATAAATATTGATTTTAATGGTTTAACATATTTATAATATAAAGTTATTCTACTTAAGTTAATTATGCTATAAACATGAGTAAAACATCCGTTAGGAGCATTTGACATGAAGTTATTGCTAATAATTATCGACTTCCATTTGCTATTAAGGAAACTCGTATGTAGTTCAGTTATTAAATCTTTGAATAAAACTTACTATATAGATTTTCATATTAATTTCGATAGTATTTTATCAAATTTTCAAATACCATGTATTAATGTTATATTATGAATAACAAGTTTACTTTTTAAATTTACGTGAATTAAACGTGGTCTTAAATTATTCAAACTTTCTTGAGACATTATACTAAACAGATATAAAACGGCTAAACACTCACGTATATACGTCCGGTGGCGGCACCGACTAGTTTCGAGCCCATCGGGGGCCCTTCATCAGGATGAGTGGTACTAGTATGATTTCGCGGACGCGGCCCGTCGCTTACGTGGTCTAGTACTTTGGCAATGATTTGTACAAACGAAGTCAGAGTTATATTTAAAAAATCTGACATTCAGTGACGTCATAATCGCGTTGAAGTCTTTAGTATGACATTTAATATATAAACTTTTTTTGTGTACGTTATGTTCGAAAAAAATTTAAATATATTAACAATACCAAGAATTATATAAAATGAAGTATATATAACACCGTTATATATTTTGTAAAATTGTTTAATTAATTTTTTAATCAGTGTTGAATGTTAGATAGAATCACTACCAAACTTTCTTTTATCATAATAAGACTCGGTGCTATACATTTGTTGTATATAATTCAACTTTATATTGTAATATAAATAATCACATCAAATAAAACCGCAATCATATTCATCTGCCAATTAAAAATCATCGATGCGAACAGAAATTGAAAATGTATGAAAGTTTAAACGTCAAATTTAATATTTCCTGTGCAATCAGATGAAAACAAGCTTATACGATTCAATGATCCACAATAACTGACCATTAGTGAAAGTATATTTACATTAATTCAAAATTGCTTAACTTTTGTTTATAATTTTTTTTATAACAGAAGGGGGCAAACGAGCAGCGGGAACACCAAGGTGTTCAACGACGCCCATGGACATCAGCAATACCAGAGGAACCTCAGATGCGTTGCCGGCCTTTGAGGTGGTGATAGGCTCGCTTCTTGAAGGATCCTAAGGTTTGGAAATACCGCCGAGGACAGACCGTTCCACATTGCCATATCCACATATTACTATTATTGAAAATAAGTTGCCTATTTTTTATAAAAAACTGGCTGCACCGGCGACTACCTCTGAGCCGAATTAAAAAAAAACCTAATTAGTAGCTTATGTGTTTTTCCAGACTTTGTTCTACATCTATGCCAAATTTCACTGAGATACCTTACAACCATCAAAACTTTAGTTTTTATAATATTTATAAGATAGGACGTAGATAATCTAGAAAAACGTGCGGCACAAAATAGGAAGTAAGTCTTGATTATGCATGTAGGTTTATATAAAGAATCTGTAAAATGTAACATAAATAAGTAGCACAAAATTTAATGAAAAACTTTCAGCTGACTGTGCGGAAAACGGGGTGAATCACGTTTAGAATGTTGACCACTTTTACGTTTAACAGAAAGAGATTTTACTTGCACAATGCTTGCGAACCATCCCGGTGGATCACAGCGGTCAGTCGCGCTTGCGCATCGGAGACGCACGCACGCGCCTCTTAAGTACGTTAAACCGCGCTCGAAACTTACGAATTGTGACAGTGACATGGTTTTGTGCTCTAAACGGATTACGTTACGGTGTCATTGAAAACGTAAGTCATCTCAGATCAAGAATATTTTGTGTTATTTTAAAACTTCTTTATTGTTAAAAAATAAATATATATTAGTGTAATTTTTGCATGTTTTGTCGGCAGATGAAAATTATTTGTATGCATTAATTCTTAGTGGGCGTAACGCGTATCTGGACACGCGAAAGCAAACACAGAAACGTATAGATGTGTATTAATTACAGATGTTCATTTGTAACGTGAGCGTATTTAAATTATTTAGAAATCGTCATCGTGCAAAAAATGTACAAAATCATTGAAGCGGTGAACAGCCGGTGGCCGCAAGGTGCCGCAAACCGCTTTGACGGCAACCGCAACTTGATAGTGTTGGTTTAACCGATGATAACCCTTGCTACATGCATGATACAGACTAGATACAGTTTAGTACTAGCTTTATAGTACAATTGACCACAAGAATTTCAAACTATCAGATTGTTGTTACAAATATTAACGATTTTTAATCACTTTTTTTTAAATGATATTTTTGAATTGTAAAATTTCTTAGGATATTTGGTAACAATATCCTTAATTTTAAATTACAGTGTAAGAGTTAAATCAAGTCCATGATGAATGCAGAATAATAGAGCTACACAACAATATTCCAGCGATATCTAATGCTCATGCAAAATGCAACGAATCCACTGGCCAATGCTATTGACACCAAAATTTACGTGTTTCCCAGGATTAACAATATTAAATACTTTTTAGTAACAATTAAGTCAGTAATTTATGAATATAAAAATTCAAGTATTATAATAACGATTCATTTATTCCACGCTTATTATTTTCATCTACATCGGTAAACAAATGAAAGTAAATATAATTATGAATTTTAATTAATTTATTATTAGCTTCACGATGAAACGCAAATTACCATTAGCTAGTCAATTTTCATTAATAATAATTTGACAGGTAACGTTCATTATAAAGAAAATATGTAATTTTGTAGAATATAATTACGAGTTCCAAACAGCAATTTTGACACGTTTTAATTATGAAAGATTTAAATTTTGAATGCATTATTTTTGCAATTTAATCAATTTCATCAATTTAATTACTCAGCAGATAAGAGAAGGGTAAAAAAAGGAAACTAGAAAAATGAATCTGCGCCGATGACTCATATTTTTATCTATCTATTATTTAACATTTATACAATATTTAAACAATTATAAATTTACATCTAGAAATTATAAAAGAAAGTATTTGAATCAACATATCAGAGGCTACTTGACAGATGTTATGCTAAAATAAAATTGCATTAAGGAATGTCCTGTAAAAGCGAAACGCATGGTAGCTCTAGCGCTGGAGATGGTATCCGCGCGTGCTCGAGTGTGTTAGTGGTGCGGCCAGTGAGAGTTAGAATGTGTAGCGGCGACCTGTAATACATTGCAGAGAAATACTGCTGCTATACACGGACTGCAAGCAATCGCCACCGACAACTACAGTCAGACTGGCTGCAGTTTAACGTCGTCAATACACGAAACACAGTTTACAATCTTTTTTTAAATGTAAGTCAACGCCGGACACTTAAAGCTGCTTGTATCTACTGTTTGAAGCGGTCCGTTTACAGCCGTTTTTAGCCTCCGTAGATTTAATATACGTCTTAATAATTTCCTTCTAACACTATCGCGTGTTTCGAGCAGACATTTTACGAAATTGTTTGCGATGTAATTTTGGTAAAATTATCTAGGTTTGTCGACTAAATGCACATCACACATCTGTTAAGACGATTGTGGATTTTTGTTACCGTTATACACAAATAAGTGTGGAAATGCGTGGACTACATTCGATAGACTACGATATCTAAGCTTTTTTTAACATACTTACGCATAAAATAGTGCCTTTTAAGATAAAATATGCTCATGTCCATAAGTGTCGTAAAATCTTTATTATCTATTTAAAATTACTGTCATCATAAGGTTTGTATTTTCAATCATAAAATATATCGATATTTGAAATCGATCATAATACGAAACGAGCTGGTAAAAGCCCGGAAGCTGCGAGATATCGATTACGTATCGTCGTAAAGTATCGAAGCTCGGTATTACAAGATTCAAATTTTATGATCGCTCGGAGATAGTGGGCCTACTGCGGCTGGAAGCAGGGATGTCCAGCATACATTTACGAACCGCAAATACCTATTTGTTGTAACAAAATTTGAAATTAGTACATTATTTGAAATTTACTAATAGACATTATTTATATGTCTTTTTCTTATGTCTTTTTAAAAAAGACTCCCTATACTAGGAGTTTATTCACGACAATATTTGAAGGGTAGGATGTGAACCCACGATTACATGATCGGGTTTCTGTTCCTATTATCACTTTGATTGTTATTATTGCGCGGGTTTTGTTCTTGGTGTCTTGTAAATGTCGAGCTAGCATAAAGTTTGAATTGTATTATACAGCAATAAACATCGTGTCCACACTACGCTTGTTTGCGAGCATTAGTAACATGAGCACTACTTGCCCACTCGATGGGAACCAATTTAAAGAATGTCCATTACCATAACATGGCAACTAGTCTAAGACATTTTATGGTTTTCTTGTGAAATCGCTTTCAGAAAAGTAAAAGTTGAAATTATTATGGTTTATCTATTTCACTTATATGAATTTTATCTTTGTAATTTACCAAATATATTTGTGTATTTATTTATTTGTTTTGACTTTTTTATGGACATTTCCAAAAAATTAATCGACATCACAGGGGGCCGAAGAGCTGGCAGCTACATCGGTCAAAGAATTAGTTTAGCTGTCCAAAGGGGGAACGCTGCCAGTATCTTCGGGACCTTGCCTAAAGGGACTCCTTTTAATAACATATTTTAGTGAATTATTCGTTTTTTTAATGTTTTATTTTATATCATAGATTTACTATATGTAATTATAGAAATAAGGATGTATAATAAATTCAACTTTTTACTTTATAATGTCTCGTATTTGTGTATTGAAGGAAATCGTAGATTTAATCTGTCAAAACACTTGGATAAAAACAATTTGTGAACGCTGTAGAATTTTACCGTTGGGTTGTAATAATTTTCTATTTTATCACCCTCCAAATTATCTGTGAAAAACCCAGAGTTATTAATATCTTTTGATACACTATTTAGACAGTAAAACACTGATATATTGTAATTAAATGATTCATTTAATTTCTAACTCATATCTCTGTCTGTCGGTTTAGTATTGAAAAATTTCGCATGTACGTATATCAAAAATGTGTAAGATTGACCCAATTCCGTAAGCCGTTGTCAGATTCTGTTACTTACGTTCGGCTAATAATCTTATTGTCTCTCATCACGCGATGCTAACGTCTTTAAGACATTCTATTTTAAATTACTCTGCATTTTAAATTTGGAATCTCAGATAACCTGGTTGATAAGATTTAAAATACAATTTTTTTAATTTAGAAATATGTTAAATATGTTAAATATGTTATAATAGTAGAATGGAATTGTTTTTTTCAAGAAGATACTGAAACAATTAAAAAAAAAAGAAATTGTCACTAAAATTCCGGCAATCTGACTTCTTACTAACATTATAAATGTTTACATGGATGGATGTTTGTTTGAAGGTATCTCCAGCACGGCTGAACGGATCTCACATATAGAACACATATACTAATTATGATTTTTTTAATTCCGCGCAGACGGAGTCGCGGGCAACCACTAGTCCTTTAATAACTTTTGTAGCTATATCAATATATGCACAGATTTTCAATTCCAATCTAAATTCTAAATTACTCAACTTTATAATATTCATACTAGTCAATGACTAAAGGAAAGAAACACTGCACAGAGTATATAGTTCAGAGATTTCAACAACCAAAATACTTGAATAGTTGGTACAGCATTGTATTCGAGTTACAACAACGTGATAGTCCAGACGAAAGAACATCAATGTTATAATTAAATCGAGCTGACAATTTGTTGGCTTGAGCATCATTTCAAAGCATTAGCAGTGATACCTTTAAAAGATTTTACTGCGCTTTTATTAGTTATAAATTGAACGTTGGAGCGCGTACTTAATCTGACAAGACGTGTGGTGAATTAATCGTAACAGTCGGAATACGCCACTTAATCTGTACTATTTATCGGAATCTCGAATTAAAACAATACTTTTTTTGTTTAGTTTAATGTTGCTAACCATAGGTTTCTTAGAGCAAAATCTCCTTTTAAAAATATTGTTATCTCTGTTTTGTCAAAGGTAACAAGGATGACAATATGTTTTGATAAAGTTTGCGGTCTTAGAAACCGACGGTAAGGAATTTAATACATGTTGCCAATGTCCCAAAATAAATCATCAAAATAGAGCTTAAACTAAGCTTGGGAAAAGGGTTCTAAGCTTACAAATTGCTACCAAATGATATCGACTCGAATAAATCATTCCAAATTCATTTATAAAAATTCCCAAGCCGACTGTATTTATCGGGAACTCCTCATAAAACATCCCTAATTTATAGCCATGTCATTATGCTGTTAGACGTATTTTACTTTCGATAAATATTATACGCGAGATATATTTAAGACTCGTTTGTGTCCGCGGCTTCACCTCCTGTTCGTATAATTAATAAATTCTTTAATACTACGATAGTTGTTCAACAACTTGCTTTTGCATTAAAATATTATAAGTTATATGGTTTGTAATAACTATGCTACTAGTAAACAATTTTGCATAATCCGTGTCTAGAAATATGCTTAATTGCAAAATTATTCTTAAATAATCTTACTAAGCGACTTGCAATGTGCAGGTCCTGGTTTCGAATCCCGCCATGTACCAATGTGTTTTTCGATTTCAGATTTAAATATGTACATTTATCCGACGTTCTTACGGTGTAGGAAAACATCGTAATGCAACTTGCACATATCTGAGAAGAAATTCAAAGATATGTTTGAAGTCAACTAAGCCGCACTTGGCCAGCGTGGTTGACTATGGCCTAGTCACCCCTAACATAGGCTCCGAAAACCCTCGGTGGGGACGTATAGTGAGCTGATGACGAATCTTACTAATATTATAAATGCGAATGTTTGGATCTCCAGAATGGCTGCTTGGATTTCGATGAAATTTGGCATATATGTAGAACATAGCCTGGAAGAACACATAGGCTACTTATTAAGTTTTTTAGTCGCGGGCGACACTAAGTAATTCATTAAGTTAATTGTTCAAAAATGTTATGAATCTTTTAAAATTAGGAACATTTTATGTATAGAAATCGTATTTTTTGGTGTCACTCTGTATAATACGGATGTTGGAAAAATGGACTTTACATAATCATTGGACACGGAAAATGCTGGTTTTATAAAGCTACTAGTGGTCAGCAAAATAATTGTCGGGCAATCATCACGTCTCCAGCATAATTGTACTTACCACCTCTGACCTAGAAAGATATTCTGGTCCGCTTGACATCCCGCTATAATAATGTGTAGTACTTGGAATAATAAATATTAACATTGGTTAGATAAAATGCTATTAAAGTCGCAATTAAAAAAAACATAAAAAAAATAAGAATGACGATTAAATATGCATTTTCTGTCTACTATAAAGGGTGTGATAATTAAGCGTAAACTCTTTTATTTATTTTAATTTATTTATTTAACAAATATTCATTTGTTGTGATCCTGGCACGTCATCGAGTTGTAGCTTCCTTTATCTTTTACCTTTCACTATAATCTATCTTACGTCTTACTAATATCATAAATGCGAATGTTTGTTTGAAGGTATCTCCAAAACGATTGAACGGATCTCGATAAAATTTGGCATATATACAGATATTAGCATGGAAGAACACATAGGCAGCATAGACATTCCGCATGGACGTAGTTGCGGGCGACCGCTAGTAATCTATAAAAAATCACAGAATATAGACCTATGTAATACTTGAATATATTTATGGTTTATTGTTTGAATTCTCAGCTCCCAGACTATATTTCTCATTCTGTGAAAACATATTGTTACGTAAATCATAGCTACTATGCATTACGCCATGTACAAGATAAATGGAATCAGAACAAATATTCTGGTCTATAACATGTTTATCGAACACCATTTATACTTGAATGGCGTATTAAATGTAAATGTGTAGAGATATGTCACCGTTCGCTGTAAATCTTTATTGAGATAAGATACACCCTGTAAATGTCACCGGTAGATTGTGAATTCCGCCATTTTAAAATGCCTAGAAAAATTGTAAATAGCTAACAAATTGCATATCGAACGCACCAAGTAACATGGTGTAAGATGGATGGATGGATGTTTTTTTGAAGGTATCTCCAGAATAACTTAACAGATCTTGATGACATTCGGAATACATATAGAACATAGTCTGGAAGAACATATAGGCTACTAATTAGGATTTTTTTTTAATTCCGAACTGACGGAGTTCGCGGCGACAGCGAGTATATATATATTTTGTAAAGATTCATCATTCACGATAGGTGCAGATAGGTGACGTGACACTTCTTCAATTGCACTGTGACAAAGTGTCATTTTAACTGTGTCTAGGTAAATTACGAATAGACGGATTACACAATCGGTATGTGGCTTACAACAGCACGGTTACTGAACTTGAAAAGAAGGCAAAGATAGCTATATGCAGTTTTTTTCTTTTTATTATACCAAATGGATTCCTCGCATGTCATAAGTATTAACTAATAAATTTATTCAATGTTACTTTATTGCATTCTGTATAGGATTCTAGTTTTATTTTATTTATAATAACATTGCAACTTGCTCAGAATTGCTGGCACGAACTGAGAAATACGCAAAGCTATGTTAATTATGACTTGGATTAAACATGTTATAATGTTGGTCGTAAATAAAATCCAATATTTAAAATTATTTTATTATTTAGCATCATCAGCTCACTATACGTCCCCACCGAGGTGCTCGGAGCCTACCGTAGGCTAAGGGTGACTAGGCCATAGTCAACCACGCTTGGCCAAGTGCGGGTTTCGTTGACTTCAAACATATCTTTGAATTTCTTCTCAGATGTGTGCAGGTTGCATCACGATGTTTTCCCTTACCGTAAGAACGTCGGATAAATGTACATATGTAAATCGGAAATCGAAACACACATTGGAACCCAGGACCTGCAGATTGCAAGTCAAGTGCTTAACCCCTGAGCCACCGACGCTTTTTTATTATTTGCAAAATATTAATTCCAATTTACATTTAAAAATAATGTTTAAAGTATTTGGCACGTTACAAAAACGATAAGAATAATATTATTACAGTTTAACTTCTGTTCTGTTTAGGATAAAACCTGCTAGAATTGCCGCGAAAGCGAACTGGATTTATTGCGGAATTTGTGCTAGGTTTATGGCAATTATTTCTCTTTTAAGCAATTATTTAACAGGATTGGACAGATGCGAATTGCTGATTTCACATTTTGCATTTCACATCCCTTACTTTTTAAATTATGTATACGCCGTGTACACACCTATTTCTATATCTTACTAATATTATATATGTATCGATGTTTGTTAGAGTTTCTCCAAAATAGCTGCATGGTACTCGCTGAAATTTTGGCATAAATATAGAACACATAGGCTACTGATTAAGTTTTTTTTTTAAATCCGCGCGGACGGAGTGTAGGCGACGGCTGTATCATAAGTTTTATTACAAAGCTAGTAAGAAGTTGATAAACTTGGATGTTGAGTTATCATGCAATACCCGTTGAGACGTAATCGTTGGGCGTCACCGTGTGGCCAGTGGCCGATAACGATACTCTGCCCACCCACAACATGATCTTATAGGTTTCTCCACTTAATATTAAGTAATTTAATCGCTTACAGTATAGTCAGGATAATAAATGGTTATTTTAAATCTTAAAGCTAATTTTAAAAACAGTATAATGAAGTAACATAATGTCTAAACGCTTTCATTATTAAACTAATGTCTGATTTACATTATGCCAGTACAGTAGGATGCACTGAAAATTAGCACTGGCATACAACTGGCATAATGTAAACTTCGATTTTACTGGCACTGTAAAGAAATGAATGGTCGAGGAATAATCGAAGGTTAAATAAGTAGACTTGTATCGTCCATGGTATCCAATTACACTACGATTTATTTACATTCTCTCTAAGGAAAAACATTTTGACATAAGATTCAAACTTAAAATATAAAAGGTTCGAATATTTAAATGATTTTAATTCTTAACAAATACTAACTGGCTCCAGTTAGTGAATACAAAGTCTATGTCAGGCCAGCCTTACTGTCCTATGGTACTGGAATAATGTGAAGCGGCCATTAATTGAATGTCAAAAACTCGTTATGAGCATATTATTAAGAATTGCAACGCATGTCTATTACTGGAATGTATAGCATATAATAACTACCATAGTATTGATTTTACTAAATCTATCATTAGCGGCTCCCTTAGTGACTATTCTAAGAATTCCTGTATGTTTAATAAAAAAAGCGTAAATTTACGACATAAGCCTTTGTATCTTTTGATTGGGTTGGGTTAGAAGTTTAATTTTTTTACAGCACCTAGCGACCGCAGACCTGAACATTTGATATATATTTCAGCTTGATACCTTCACGCGTTTTTGAGAAAAAGGGTCTTGACAGACAGACGGACGGACAACAAAGTGATTCTATAAGGGTTCCGTTTTTTTCCTATGAGGTACGGAACTCTAAAAACTATGAAATTGTTTAATTTTTAATTGTTACGTAAGATTATAAAACAAAGAAGTGGAACTGAACACTCGTGCTCTGATCCCGTATAAGATACTTAGGTTATGGACCTTTGTAATCAAACAATTACAACACTTTCCCGCGCCTTTAAATATCGCAGTTATAAATTTACTTTTATGCATCCTAATAAAACACTAATTACCTAATACTTAAAGATCATAATTGCATGTGTTAGACCGTTATGGAATATAACGGTACATTTTTTTTACTTCCTTTGGTCCGCTTTTTATTGTTCCGAGTGTGAATTTTGTATTTTGCAAATTCTTAATTTATATTTTTATTTAAATTAATTAACGAAATATAACTTTAATGTTTAATATTAATCAATGGCTGGTTTTTTTTATTTAAATAAAAATACGTATTCTGACAGTTGTCAATTTTTATCAGATTAAACTTTCGCATTTAATAAATAATTACGACTATAAGTTTATATATATAAAAAAAAAACTTTTAGATTTTCCTTTCGCTTTCATTTACGATTGATTTGTTCCCGTCATTACCCGCATGAATGACATCCTGGTCTGACATTTTATTGATTGACGTTCAGTCTTCATTAAACTAAATGAAGTCTTCTAAACCAATATCTATACGAACGCATAAAATGTACTAATATTTTCATCATCATCAGCTCGCTCCCACTGAGGTCCCCACTGAGGGGCTCGGAGCCTACCCTAAGTTAAAGGTGATTAGGCCATAGTCAACCACGCTGGCCAAGTGCGGGTTGGTTGTCTTCACACATATCTTTGAATTTCTTCTCAGATTTGTGCAGGTTGCATCACGATGTTTTCCTTCACTGTAAGATCGTCGGATAAATGTACATTTGTAAATCAGAAATCGAAAAACACATTGGTACATGGCGGGATTCGAACCCAGGACCTGCAGATTGCAAGTCAACTGCTTGACCTCTGAACCACCGACGCATTATTTTGATTAATTTGATTACTAGTTTAAATTATTATAGTCTTCTTTAACACATTGCACATAGAAATAGTGCTATTTTACAAATTACTATACTTTCATGATATTTAGAAAGTTAATTAATTGTTTTTGTTACTTAATAATTTCATACGAAGATAACTTATAACAATCATATTTTGAGGTCGCACATAATGGGAGCGAAGTATAAACAGTTTATAATACTTTCGCCGTTTTAAGCCAAGCAATAGTTGAATAAAAAATTATTACCGTACAATAACCGCAGTGGAAAAAGTGTTGACCGCAAAACCGTAAAATACCAAAAAAAATCACTCACACGAATCGCTTTTACATTATACTGAAACCGCTAAAGCTTTAACCATATTGAATATCAATAAGTCCGCTTTTATACTGATACCTTTGACCATAAAGAAGCGGACTAGGCAAATAGTAATCTACTAAATAAATTGTACCACATTTCGCTTTACCTTCAATCACATATGTGTAATCTAGTCTAGTGTAATCTTTATAAACATACACTGTTTCAAAAACTCACGTGTAAATTCATCTGACAGTGGACCCCGCGTTTGTCAGGTCCTGTCTCTTTAAAGTCAAAGACTGTAGAATGCAGAATTGTAAATTGGCGAGTCTGTCAGTCTGTGGAATGATCGTCGACGAATTGCGAAATGCGGTCCACATTTAAGGTAACTGCTTCTGCGCTTGACCACTCTGACAATTATATTTGAGACACACTGTTATATAGGATGTGGAACAATAATGTATGAATATAGTAATTTGAATTTACTCGTGTTTTATTGATTTTTTGGGTTCCGTAATCCTATAGAAAAGCGAAACCCTTATAGGATAACTTTATTTATAAAGGGAATGGAATAATTAGATGTTATGTTTCTATTCAAATGCAACGTACCCAATATCATTGGGAAAAGCCTATACGCAGCAGTGGGCAGATAAAGCCTGTCGATGATGGTGATGACCCAACATCAATTACTAAATATTACAAGAATAAACACTAAAGAATAAAGTATACATATTAAAATACTTTACTCGTATGTTGTCGATCTTTGTTATGACATTTAAATAACAATTATGCGTTTTACAAAAGTGTTAGAAAGTTGACAGCAGTGTGTCAGATGTGCAAAATTTTGTGCAATTTGCGTACCGTAAATGGACATTATAATGAAGCTGTTTAGTGAATTGTCTTATGAAAGAATATAAGCGTGTGATAATTTTACGAATCAGAAAACTGCTGAGTTTTAGATCGTGTGTGAACTTTTTAGTATATACGTTATTCGAGACTTTAACCTTTATTTGTTCTAAATTATATTCCACATCAGAATATTATTTTCAATCATCATTTCATCATTCAATCTTTCTGGAGTGGAAACATCTTAGATATAAAATTTTCGAATCACGATGTTAGTTAAGAACTCCTTCGAAACAGTTTGACCGATTTTTATGAAATTTTATGTTATTCAGTACTTCTAAGAATCGGCTACTATCTATTTTTTAATTCCGTACGGATGAAGTTGTGGGCGACAACTAGTTTATGTATAAATATATCTATTTTTAGACATTATTAGTTATAATCCCTTTGCGCGAATGACGTGCTTTTGTTACAAAGTCCAGTGTCAAAATGAATAGTGAGGGGACATAAACGTCGACATTTTAGTACGGCTAGTGTTGGATTAATACACTGGCATTCTTCGGATTTTCTTCCTAACACTATCAAAACTTATGCATTTATATTGTTAGTAAAAATTAAAATGGAATGAATTCACCGTCATATTAACTGGATAGTTTCGCTTTACGGTCTTCAAACTGGATTACATTCACAGGTCAAATCCTCATGCTAATACGGGTTATGTGAGTTTCCACTCTCACTATATGACTTATGGGCTTCAGATAAATTAGAACATGTTTACGTGAATATGGAAAATACTCGTGTCACAATTTTCGTTCCCGTACTCCTCTGAAACGGCTTGACCGATATTCATGAAATTTTGTGAGCATATTGATTAGGTCTGAGAATCGGCCAACATCTATATTTAATCCCGCGCGGACGGAGTCGCGGGCGACAGCCAGTTTTCTTGTAAGAAATCCTTGTTTGGTTGAAAGTCTCGAGTAAGTATTTTAACTATTCTATTATTCGTAATTACATTTAATTATAATTAAATGAAAAACTAATCCAATAAGTTTGTTCGCTGCCTGTGGCCGGCGGTGTTTTCTAAATGGCTAAGCTGTAAATGGAAATAATTACTGAACCAGCTCGTGTAACTGGAATTAAGGGTTCCCACCATTTCTGCCACCTCTTTTACTAAATCACTAAAGGTCATCAGTCTCAACTTTCTACTAGTTTTACTATTTATAGGGTTCTGTACCTCAAAAGAAAAAAAATGAAACCTTATAGGATCACTTTGTTGTTCGTCTGTCTGTCTGTCTGTTTTTCTGAGGAACGCGTGTAGTTATCAAGCTGGAATTCATTTAGTCTTGATATAATTTTATTTAAAATGTATTTTAATAATACACAAAAAAATAATTAGAAGCCTATGTGTTCTTCATGATTATGTTCTACATCTATGCCAAATTTCAGCGAGAACAGTGAGCCATTCTGGATATACCTTCAACCAAATAACTATCCATCCAAACATTCGCATTTATAACATTAGTAAGATAAAAGTAAAATGTTTTACGTTTTATCTTTTACAACTCGTAAAGGTCAAAAGTAGCGAATGTCTTGTTTTTTACGTGTACTTTTAAGTAATTAAGTTAACAAAGTCAAATAAAGTAGCGTAGTTGTATAAATGCTCGTTCAAATTATACAATTTCTTTTAAATATTGCCCTCGGCTGTACTCAGTGATATGCAAAGTTGACTTTTATTACGTTGTAAAATATATTTGAGCTAAGCTTTAATAAACGCCATTTTCATTTTATTAAAGCACGTCGTTGGGACTTTAAAGTTTTTAATTAGGTAATTTCTAGAATAATGAAAGTAATATGAAAATTTACCTAAGCAATATTAGGTAAGTACTCATAACTAAGTTTCAGGGATAAAGTCTAAATTAATCTTAATATTGTAACAACAATAGTAATGTTAGAACCATACATTCAAATAATAATATTGAGTCGTTCGTACCTGTATATTGTCAGAAGTAAAATCCGACACTGTGCCGGTGTATCGGCGCAACACTAGCCTTATTAAAATGTCAAAGTTTATGTCCCCTCACTAATTAATCTGACACTTGACTTGGTAACGAAAGCTCGCCATTCGGTCTAAAGGATTCTAACTAATAATGTCTAAAAATATCGGCGAAGAAATACAAACATGAAACTGACTTCTAGCGTAGTAATTCCTAATTTATGACAGTCTCGATTCCGTCAAAGTCCTTTTATTTACCTAACTACATTTGTTTACATAATATCATCTATGTAATAAATCTAAACAGTATTAAAGTCTGTAGCATTTGGTACACGAATGGATCACTTATTCGATGCTATACCACGATTTTACAAAATGTTTGCACGTTGGCGATTTTCTACTACTTCTTATATGAAAAAAAACTATTGTGCCACAATTACCATACCCTTCTGAAACGGCTTGACCAATTTTTATGAAAATTTTAATGGATATTTAGTAGGTCTGAGAATCGGCTACTATCTAACAAGAAACGGAGTCAATTATATAAAAAGCTTTTCAATGAACCATAGAAACTATGTTTTCACGCGTGCGAGATTCCTCTTAGTCATATAAATATTCTGTAGAGGCTAGTAAATCTGTTGAGGCGGCTGCGAGTCGTTTAGTCGCGTCACGTACTGTTAGCCGACGGTATTGCGGTCGCCAAAGGTATTCGTGAGTAAATGGACGAAAATTAGCAGTAAATTGAAGTGAGACATCAGCGAAACTTACGTTAATTCGCATAATTATACCGTTTGCTCTCATTTTGAATTAAAATTATGTCTATTCCTTTGTTACATTAGTACTAGCTACGGTATTGTTTATCTTACTATAATAGTATCATCATCAGCTCACTATACGTCCCCACAGAGGGGCTCGGAGCCTATCCTAAGTTAGGGATGACTAGGCCCTAGTCAACCACACTGGCCCAGTGCGGGTTGGTTGACTTCACAAATAACTTTGAATTTCTTCTCAGATATGTGCAGGTTGCATCACGATGTTTTCCTTCACCGTAAGAACGTCGGATAAATGTACATATGTAAATCAAAAATCGAAAAACACATTGGTATATGGCGGGATTCGAATCAAGGACCTGCAGATTGCAAGTCAAGTGCTTGACCACTGAGCAAACGACGCTCATTCGAACCAAGGACCTGTAGAATATAGTATGTGCGTATATAGACTATAACAGTATGTGCGTCTCAATTAACAAAACAACAAGCAGACCTCCAGCATGGTTGACTAGAGCCTAGTTGAGCATAACTTAGAATAAGTTCCGAGCCCCACAGAGGGAACGTATATGTGGGGACATGATGATGACCAATGAATTAATTCAAAAGTTTATGGTCTGTCTGTTCAATCCGGCGTTCGGTTAGATATTAGAGTTCTTATCTTTCATACCACTGTTTAATATTTTTGGTTATGTTTTAACGATGTATTTTGTTTCAGGTTGCGTTGGAGGTGCGCTGCAAGTGCGGTGATGCGCCGCGCGCGCCCGCGCTCCACACATGCATGCCGCCCGCGCACCAGGTACTACCCCCACACACACTTACAACCCTACATACTTCTAATTATTTGTTACTTTATAAATTCATCGTTACTTAAGCGTACGGTAAAATTTAAAACAAATTGCCAGCATCACTTTTTGCGTAAAAATACGACGGAACCTTCAAGATTAGAGCGTATAGATATTAACTTAATCAACTAACTTAAGGAACAAAATCCGACACTGTGCCGGTGCATCAACGTTTATATCCCCTCACTAATCAATATGACACTTGATTTGGTAACGAAAGCGCGCTGTTCTCGCTTAATGATTTTGACTACTAATGTCTAAAACTATCGCATTTGCTCTGCATACCATCATTCGGCTACATCACATCTAAACATCAAATAGGATCGAAGTCACGCGCTATTTTATTTATTGTTAAAGAGTTGAAAAATAATTCATAAGTAATAAAAAGTGCGAAGAATTGTATCTACAAACTGGTATCAACATCCTACTATTTATAACCTTTATAATTACAACTTTTATCTTAGATCTACTAATTTATAACTTGAATATAATAAATTGAGCTATAGATACTACGGAATTACATTCGATGTAAATAATATTTAATCTATAAGCTGACTGGTTTGTCTCTACTGTTATTTATAGTCTGTGCAAAAGCTCCTAAAGGTAGTTTTCCATGGCATGTGCTTCTGCGAACTCTGTCAGCTATGGACGAACTATTAAACCAGTTAAATTGATGCGTGGCTTGTGACTGTTAGTATTAATTCGCCGTCTACAGATTCACACGCAGTGGAAACCTATCATTATATGCGACGACTCACGCAGGTTGCCATTTATGGATTCAACATGTCGTATCGTAAATGAAATCTGTGAAAGTATTTAAATCAGATCTAAAAAGTAGTTAAGATATTATAACTCGAAAAAAAAAGAAACGCCTAATACCTAATATTTAGTAAAATGACTACATATTTTACACATTTTAGCACTACTGTGCTCTCTACGTCAGACACACTGCTCTTATAATCTGAACCGTTTTTTTAACCTTAACCTAGCCATAATTTACATCAAAATCTTTAAATATAATTTAAGTTTATTGATATTTAAGGTAAATTTATGCAAATGTAAATTAATAAAAAAAAACTTAGCGTTTAAAATAAAATAAAATTTTAAACATACCCTTTACACCTTAAGCGCGGATTAAAATATGTTACGAAATGAGAACTTGTTTAATAAATAAAGAAGTACTCATAACAAAAGCAGTGTCTTGTTATACATATTTATGGTTAAAAATGACCACGTTGTGGTTGATAAATCAGCGGCGATCAAAAGGTTAAAACACTTTAATTAAAGAGTGTTTAATGATATTTTTTGGGTTAATACAGTTAATATTTATGTCAAAACAACGTTTAAATTAATAATATAATTATGTAGTAATAAAAAACCTGTGTAGCCTACGGCTATGTTGTGATAACTACAAATTGTCACTTCACTCTTCGATCAAAAAACCGACATTTCTGTGCTTCCAGGTCAAACACTTTAGTGTAAGTGAAAGTAATTTTTATTACTTGACAAGAGAAATTTTGTAAGCTTATAAAATATTATCAAGTTCACTAAATTTGAATCAGAACTAGATATGTTTTCTTTCCCATACTTTGTACTTGCATGTGCTTTTTTCTCTTTTACATATTGCTTTTTTTAATAGGTAAAAAAAAAACTTCTTCGACAGCATTGGAACACTAAAATTTTTTGGTATTTTTTTTTATTTAATTTTGTTATCTCTCTATTACATTAAAATATAAAAAGAATTAAAACTTATTTTTTGGGATGAATATAGTAGCTATCGCCCGTGACTTCGTCCGCATGGAGTTAAAAAAACGTAATTAGTAGTAGTGTTCTTCCAGACTATGTTCTACATCTATGCCTTTCAGAGAGATCCATACAGTTGATCTGGAGA
>NW_013531716.1:1220416-1241531 GCF_000836235.2 Papilio xuthus | reverse complement strand
TACTTTTTCCATTTTCTATTGTGGATTAATCTTGATAAATTATAGAATTTAAATATTATTGTAATCGGAGAAAATTATTTGCGTGTTGACAGTGACAAACGTTGCCATGGTATTAAAGTTACTGTTAATCAGATATATCGACTGGTTATATTTTTAGGTCTTGTATGCACTTGTTTAAAGTGAATTACACAAATTTAGGTTAGTTGTTGTCGCTTTTAATACAAGTGTTTTCCAATGATCTAAAAATATTTATCTTACTTCTTACTTATTAATATTTTAAATGCGAATGTTTAAATGGATGTTTGTTTGAAGGTATCTCCAGAACGGCTGATCGTATCTTGATGAAATTTGGCAAGGATGTAGAACATATTATGGAAGAACATATAGGTTATTAATTAAGTTTTTAGGGTTCCGTACCTCATAGGAAAAAAACGGAACCCTTATAGGATCACTTTGTTGTCCGTCCGTCTGTCGGTCAAGACCCTTTTTTAATTCCGCGCGGAGGCTGCATTTGTGTAAAATTGTTAATTTAACATAACCTAAGGTTTGATAAGGCCTAATTAGAATTTAAATAAACTTTTTTTTTTACTTATATAAGCTAATATATTAATTTAAATACATGGTGTTCAATTTTAATTATTTTTTTTTATTTTTTTATCTTTTTTTTTTTTTGGGTTTTTTGTCCATATCGGACATGTCAATCCCATAGTGCCCTTCCTTTTAATAAACGAGCTGGCATAATCGTACCGCCGCGAAATTAGTTTTATAAATTGGTATAATTAAAATATATTTTATACTAGACTCATTTACGTCAAGTGTTAAACAAGTGCTCATTAGCACTTTAGCATCAGATAATGTTCAACTTGATTACTTAAAGTACTTGAAGAAATTGTAAGTGATCTATAAATCGGCCGTTAAATACTTTATCTGATAATTAGTTTAGCATTATAATGACTGTAAAACAGTTTACATCCTCAGGTATTTACTAGACGCAATTTGTAAAGGTAAATTTTATAGCATTTTAGATACTGCTTACTTTTATCGATAATTTGATTGGCAATATTATAAATGCGAATGTTTGGATGGATGTTTGTTTAAAGATATCTCCAGAACGGCGCACGGATCTGGCCGTTTGCCATAAATGTAGAATACCGTCTGGAAGAACACATAGGCTAATTAAGTTTTTTTTTAATTAGCGCGAACGGAGTCCCGGTATTTAGCTAGTGTTTAAATAAAATCGCGCTTTTAGATCTTAAATGTAACGTCTTAAAGAAAAAAAGAGTGGAAATCATACATCAAGAAAATAATAAAAGAACATCCTTTATAAATCTTTATTCGTACCTATTTTAGTGTTACCTTAAACTTCGTGGTATGGTTTCAAACTTGTGACCTCAACTTTCACAGGCTTTAGTCTAAGCTTTAAGTCAACATGGAATAGTCGTCAATATTTCACACAATATACGTGACAAACTTCTGCTCAACATAAATTCAAAATGTTCCCTCGTACGAGTAATTTAAACTCGGCGTTCGTCATCAAATTATTTCGGTAGACAGAATTCAAAATGGAACAATGGCTAATGTGAAAAGTTTGCAGTTTTATTACGTAACTATGTACGCTATGCCCCTAACTAAAACTTATTTTTCTATCTGCTAGCCTTCTACAGATGGTGGCGTGATTGTAAATATCTTAAGACATTCCTTACTAATTAAGCTGTGTTTAACAAAAATATTTTTTCATATCCAATTTGTATTTATTGGGATTAGCTGTTTTAAACTAACAGATTATTTTATAGATACTGCAAATATATGGGTCGGACGTGGCTTATTGTGTTGGTCGGAAATTGTTTCGGCATCTCGAGATAGGCTTCGGAATAAAGAGTTTTCGAGTACGTGTGTATAATACATTCTCTTGTACAGAAAAACTATTAACTCAATGTAGATAAAAATTTTACTAATATTATTAATGCGAATGTACGGATGGATAGACTAATCGATATTTGTTAGATGTATCTCCAGAACGTCTATACGGTTCTCGCTGAAATTTGGCATAGATTAAATAAAACATTATATGGAAGAACACATTGGTTATTTATTTAGTATTTTTTCGATTCCGCGCGAATGGAGTCGCAGGCGACAACTAGTAGGTTATACGTACTTTTGGTGCTTTTATTTCTGACTTTGACTCTATTTATGGTTTAATTCAAGGTTAATAAAACTCTACGAAAGTGATCTTACATAGTTATTAAGCTTGTACTTAAAAAGACAAACAGACGTGATGATGCGATTTTGCTTTATATTTATTTATAAAATACTAGCTATCGCCCGCGACTCCGTCCGCGTGGATATATAAAAAAACGTAATTAATGTAGCCTATGTGTTCTTTCAGACTATGTTCTATACGTATACCAAATTTAATCGAGATCCGTTCAGCCGTTCTAAAGATATCTTCAAACATCCACCCATTCATTTAAACATTCGCATTTATAATATTAGTAAGTTTAATAATAAGGAGCTCTTCAAGGCATAAATTCGAAAAAAAATGAATAGTATCCTATGTCCGTCTCATGGCTCTAAGCTACCTCCTCACCAATTTGCAATCATATCGGTAAAGCCGTTCTTCTTTTATATATATAGATTTAACAGGTTTAATTCGGTTCTGCAGTGACGTCATTATTTTATAAATACAATTAAATTTCCCGTATTATAAAACTTGTGATAATTGTCATTACTGATTTAAGTACAGGTGTGCAATGACATGTTTCGCGTAATTTTATGCAGTTTAAAGTGACAGATGTTATGTTTGACAGAGGTAGCGTGAAGCTCGTGCGAAGCGTTGTTAATATTTAAATTAGCTTGGAAATGTTGATTAACGCGCAGTGTGACGTCATGAAAGTTCATTAAACTTTGTAATGTGTTTAAATTAATTAATCTTGATACTTTTTAATATACAACCAGACATGTGTTACGTAAAAGTATTATTTCTTTCGATCGAAGTTTTGTGGTACTTTAAAATTGTATTAGTTGCTTTATGTCTATAAATGTGTATTAAAAATTCAACTTTTATCACGTGTTGGTAAAACTCCGTTGCATACTTCAAGGAAATCCCCTCAGAGACTAGTTTTTGCCCGCGGCTGCGCTGCTACACTCGGTGCATTTTTAAAATATCCTGCTCCAGGACGTACATTCCTTGAACACGTATATAACATATGGGAGGATTAAAGTCCATTTAGTCATCCGGTATAAGACTTTTTCTTAAAGTTTTTGTACAGTGTTCACGTAATGAATCTTATAGTGTAAAATGTTTAGATTAAGATTCAATGTTGAAATACTCGTATATAAAAATTTTATAATATTTTTATAGCTTAAAGAAGAAGATAATATAGTTTTCTAAAGATGTAAGAATTTTTCTAATCGGTCTAGTAGTTTTTGAGTTCATTAGTTACAAACACGATAAATTCAAATCCATCCTCTTTATAGTAGAAGTATAGATAAATTTGAATTAAAAATAATATAGGTCAAACACGAAAAAAATCGTAATAAAACTGTCAACTTATTTTCAGACACTTTATAAAATGACACAATGTCGTGCTTCAAATATATTCGAGAGTTACCGTTAACAAGAGTAAAATGGATGCGAGTGACAGATGACAAGTGGGCCCAAGTTGCATTTACTTTGTCATAGCTTGTGGGCGCTTCGCTTTCGCTCGATCGGGCGTTGTTTTTTCTATTGAATTGTGTTCGCGAATTCATTTTATATTCCTTTGTGTCTCAATGTAATTGAAAATTGAAGAATAAGTGTTTATGAGAACAAAAAAATTGTGTCAGTGTTAATATTGGCCGTCTTATTCCCGTTAACAATCGTATTGTCCACTGATGTATAGTCTTTGAAACTTATTTTATTTCCTGAGGTATCTTTAGTGAATAAAAATACATGAATAAAGCACTCTAAAATATATACTTTCCGAATAGTAGTTTAGGTTTTAGGTTTAGGTTTAGTTCATAATGGTTTAAATTCTCCTCTTCTCTTTCCCTTCCCACCCTTTACTCATAAGGAAAGGATGGGAAGTGGAAGTAGACTTTCCGGATGAGAGGATGCATGGAAGGGGAAAATATTTTCTTTCTGTGCATCCTTTCCTCCGTCGATTAAAGGTAGGCAAACGCATCTGCAATTGTGTATGTCTATGGGCAACGATCGCTTCGCTGTTCAGCGATTTCAGGTGGACGCACGCTCGTTTGCCACCTTATGATATAAAAAAAATGTAGAAATAGCTAGAAAAAAACATACTTTTATTTCATACTGGTCGCCCGCGACTCCGTCGGATTAATTAAGTTAGTAGCCTATGTGTTCTTCCAGAGTAAGTTCTAAGTATGTACCAAATTTCAGCCAGATACATGAAGCCGTTGTGGAGATACTTTCTAACAAACATTCATCGACGCATCTAAACATTCGTATTTATAATATTATTAAGATAAGATTCTTACAGTACATAATATGTATGTTTTTGTTGATGTTTTCCGCAGTGGAAACACGATAAAGCGATAAGTACACATACTACGCTCTGGGCCACCGCTAATCGTCGAAACTACACCGCAATTATAATTAAAGCGACCGCTCCCTATAACAAAACCGTGACATTAATAACCGAGTCTAAAGTAGCCCTAGTAAAAAGTGAAAACACTTACGCCTGCCACACACGTTCGCTTTTACATGATGGTTATAACTTTGCAGGTATAACGGATTGTAATAGTACAATATAACTGTTCATTTTTAACACAATTGCTTGAATTTGATTTTAGGTTATTAATAAGGAAGATGGCAAAATTGCCGTATGCTTGTGAAGGCACGAGGAAGTATTTTCCTACAGTCGTGGAGAAGCGCAGCGGTCGGTTCCATTGGAGATCCTAGGACCTTCGTTATCGCATTGAGGGGTTTTAACCCTTAATTCGATGGTGTCCAGTGTGACGATCGACTAATTAAAAAAAATGCTGAACTAGTTTAGAGAAAATTACGTAAGTATGACTTTAATGAAAAAATAAACATTTATTTTGCTACAAAAAATTTCGTCGAATTAAGGGTTAATAAGTAGGAATTTCACTTAAAACTGCCTTTCCAAAATTTCCTCCAATTCAAAAAAAAAATGTTAATTTTTAATACCGTTATATAAAACCTAACGTGTGTGACCGGTATTATACCGTACACGTGTTCGAAGATATTGCGAAATCTACGTATGTGGGTTTCTTCATACATATTTTTACACAAAGCCGGGACATGTGCGTCTGTCATATTTGATACACTTCGCTGATTTTTTATTAGATTATATTTTATCTGTGGGAGGTAAGGTTTTTATATAACCCATGGTTCTATTTAAGTTACATAGAGGAGCTTTTGTATCGCAATTCATATAAGAAAAGCGTTTCATTTTGTTATCCACACTTGTATTATAAAGATTTATATTTCTACGTTTGAAAGGAATAAACTCAAAAACTACTGGATCGACTTCAAAAATTCTTGCACCATCAGATTGGTTAATCGTCTCTGAATAATATAAGCTAAAATTTTCTTAAATAATTTAATGTTCATTCTATACTTTTAAAAGTTTATAAGAGTTTTTAATTTCTTAAATTGATATTACAATTATTTACCGTTGGTTTCCGAGACGAAAATATTTTTTATCTCTGTTATCTTAAACATGAAAAACAATGATGTCGATATGTTGTATTCAGCTATTTAGGTGTCTGACTAGAATTGAAAATTCGTAATATTTGACTATTCTTCTTTCTAGACAATATTTCATTTTAACTTTGACTATAGTAGCTAGCCTTATATTTGCGGTTATAAAAACTACCAGCAAAGTTTTAACAGACTTATTACTATGTCTGTACAAATTAAGAAGGTTCGTTTCAATAATAGCCAGCAGTTATTTTCTCGTCGTTAATAAATTCATATTTTCATTAAGTTTAAGGGTGGGTAAGGAAATGCGACAATCTTGGATTATATTTTCACCGTTGTTTTGTTAGGGGCGTTTCAAAACAACTTGCAAGTTACGGTACGCTAGATTAAACTTTTTATATTAAGCTAGCGCGTTTCGCAACAGTTAAGTTATAAATAAGTTAAACAGAACTTGTTTTTTGTTTTAATTGTAGGAATCTAGGTGAATTTTTTGTTGGAAAACCTTTTAAATAAAAACGAATTCATAAAAATTACTTATAACTTATGTAAGTATGATAACATATGGCTCTGCGTGCATATGGAATTAAATTTTACTAATATTATAAATGCAAATGGATGGATGGATGGATGTTGGTTAGAAAGTATCTCCAGAACGGCTTCATACATGAAATTTGGCATAAATTTAAAACATAGTCTGGAAGAACATATAGCTTACTAATCCTGTTTTTTAATTCCGCGCGGACAGAACCGCGGGCGACTGCTAAGTTAAATAATTCTTTTCGGCGCGATTGTATAAAACTACATAGGGTGTTACAATTTTCACAATTTATACATTTGGACATCTATTATTAATTACCTTTTTGGGTTTTATTTTCGGGAGAATAGATGGACTAACCCCTATAAATAAATAAATTTGGTTAATTTGTAATTCATACATAATTTTTTGTGATGTCAAATCATTACGAAATGAACTAAATCAGAGATAAATTTGATTGGATTAATTAATTTCTAATTATGCATCTTATATCTACGATTACATTTTGGATGAAGCGAAAGTCAAAACTAATCAACTTTTAACTTTCAACGTTTGAAATATTTCGTATTATACTTTTTTTTCTCTTTTAATTAAACCATAAATAATACAACTATTGTTCAATAATTTATGTTAATAACTAAGCTTTCTCTTCATCAATTATAAATGCATTCTATTTGTGATGGAAAAAGGTTTTTATTAGAAGAAAAATTGACAGATTGTATTAAGGAACCTAATATTTTATAGTCATACTAGCTGTCGCCCGCGACTCCGTCTGTATTAAAAAAAAAACTAAATTAGTAGCCTATGTGTTCTACATCTATGCCAAATTTCTGCGATATCCACATAGCCTTTCTAGAGATACCATCAAACAAACATACATCAATTTCAACATTCCCATTTATAATATCAGGTAGATTATTCTACTAATAAAAGGTGAGCCGAAGCGGGGATTATTGGATTTACTTGAAGGTCGCAGTTAAACATAAGAAAACCTTGCACCCGATTGAGTACTCCTACCACAAATGAAACGTTCCATCTAGAACCGGGCTTTTAGGGTAGCGGATCAGGATACTAAATAAAAAAATCTATTGTTAAAAATGACATAGTTAATTGGATGAGACGCTCGAGTAAATCCGAAAATTCCCGC
Organism: Papilio xuthus; assembly: GCF_000836235.2. Classification (NCBI taxonomy): domain Eukaryota; kingdom Metazoa; phylum Arthropoda; class Insecta; order Lepidoptera; family Papilionidae; genus Papilio; species Papilio xuthus. The sequence goes on along the minus strand of NW_013531716.1, from coordinate 1,234,178 downwards.
TTGGCCTCCCCTACTATAATAGACGTAAGTTATAATAAAACTGTTGAATTAATAATTAAGAAAAAAATGGTTTAAACTGATTGACAAAAAGGTAATGTTTTTTGCGTAAGAATGTATTACAATTCTATTGGAACATCCTGTAGCATATAAAACTGATTTTGACTACTAAGGTTTTTGTGTTATCTTTATGTGTCTTGACTACAGTAATTTGAGTATTTTGAGTTTTAAATAAGTAATCATTTAAAATGTACAGGAATGTAGTGTCCGTGTTTGGTTTTAGATCAGATATTAAAAGGGAAAGTTCGATTTTGAGAAAATCTGTTTTATAACGTAATTTGTCTTATATAACGATATCCCGACCAGAGAATCAGCAATGAGTGAATTAATTCAACAGAGTCGCGTGATCGTGACCTTAGTACAAATGGGCCCTAACACTTTTTACTTCATTACGTGACTTGACAGCTAGTGAAATTAAGTGTTAATTTGATGTGACGTAAACGAATTTATTTAATTCAAATGCTTTGCGAGTATTTTATTTAAACTTAATTACTTTGGAGATACGTGCAAGATATTTTGTTTTGCGACTTTACTTTCTTTTTTATGAGCATTTAATTTATATTTTACAATACAAAACTAACCTTCACCCGACACGCCCTGCGTGCAGAACAAAAAAAAACTTTATTCTCAATCTACGTGTTCTTCTTGACTATGTTCTACATCTATGCCAAATTTTAGCGAGACCCATATAGCAGTTCTGGAGATACATTCAAACAAAGATCCATTCATCAATATACTAACGGTCGCCCGCGACTCCGTTCTCGCGGAACGAAAAAAAACTAATTAGCTTATACGTTACTGTGTTCTATGTATAATCCGTTCTGGAGATACCTTCAAACAAACATCCATCTATCCATCTTGTTTAGATTCACATTTCTAATATTAGTAAGAGTAAGATTTTCATTCATTAGCGCAACAAATAATCATCAATGGAATTTCAGAACATAAACTAGCTTTAAAGTCTTTTATAAAAATGTATCGTATATTCAATAACAATGCAAAAGCAATCTTTTCTGCCATTGCGGTCATAAAGTTGTATTAGGAACGAAAGAGTGATAAGAAAAAGGTGTTTTGCGTCAACTTTCTTTAGCACTTATCTTATTGTCATGGGACGTGAGTCCAATATTTGTTTTTGTCAACTGAAACCAGACGCGCTTCTGTTTATACAAGTTTTAAGGTCGTTTTCACTTTCGTTCGTCTTGCGGCCGAGTGTACTGTCGCGCACGAAATGTGTTAGCATCGAGCCTAAAATTGATTACGATTTTAACGTCATGCAAAACTGTTTAATGGATAGAAAAGTCACAAATAGTGTTTTTATAGTGTAAATATTATAATAATAAGAGTTTACAGTAAGAACAATATATTTGATTATTTAGGCTTGTTGTGTGTACATTCTCTATATTATTAGTATATTGTATTATTTTGTTAAGTTAAATTTTCATTTCGATCCGTTGGACTCACTTTGAATATGAAATTACTTTAAGTGATAAAATACACACATAAGAAATATTTAATGTAGTATAATATGTCATGTTATTTTTTCAATATTTAAAAAACCAATGTACTTTGCGCGTGACTGTACAATTTCAAAAAACAGGACATGCCGTTGAGTATTTATTTTTAGTTTGCTCCTTATATTGAGTAGTTTATCAACAGTATGCTTGTAATAGGTGGAAAGAAAGTGTATTGTCGGCATTATTAAGATACGAAACGCTTTCCCATTGAAACTCAGACACCGGTACCGAACAATAGGCCGGTCGAAAGGCTAATAAAAGAATTATTAATATGCCGCGCTTAATTGAATAGTATCGATATATCTGTTCTCTGGAATCTATCGATAAATCGTCACTTCACTGTGAACAGATAAGAATCTATATAGAGAACGGTCGACTATACATTGTCAATGGCTACCGTGTTACCCACTTGTTTGAAGCCTCATGAAAAGCTACTTAGGTGCTTTCGCTATTTCAACTTTGTAGTTTGAAGTCTTGTTGTATCTAGTACAAGGGATAAAATGGCAGCTAAAGTTGAATGTGGGCCGACTTTTGAGAAAGTTTCGAGGCGTTAAAATGAATGCACTAACGTCTTTTGACAAGTCCCGCGAGTTCGCTTTATAATAGAATTAGCTGTCGCCCGCGACTCCGTCCGCGCGAAATAAAAAACCATAATTTTAGCCTATGCGTTCTTCCATACTATATTCTATATGTATGCCAAATTTTATCGTAATCTGTTAAGCTATTCCGGAGATACCTTGAAACAAACATCCATCCATCTAAACATTCGCATCTATAACATTAGTAAGATTTATTTTTATTTACACATCTAAGTAAACTCTGCTTAGATAATATTTTTAAAACTTAAAGTTACATTTACTGTTTACAAATTTACTCTTAAGAGTTTCAGTTAGTATGTATATCAAACTAGGTGTAGGTGTGTCTGACCGTCCATTACTAATTTGTCAACTTTCAAAGAAATCATATGATATGCGTGTCATAAATAATGAAGAATAGCTTCGATTTTAAAGAAATAATTATGACGCCTTTGGCGGAATTCTGACCTTATCAATTTACATTGACGTTTATTGGCTGTTTAAAAATCGGTTTTTAATTGAGATCTCACGACTGTGTCTCTTATGAGGTCAACACATTTCACTAGAGCTTAGTTAGAAATGTATTTTACTATATTTTACATGTATTCAGTCAAATGAGTTCTATTTGGTTCCCGCGACTCCGTCTGCACAGATTTTTTTTTTATTAAAAATATTAGCAGATTTTTTGTGTAAATTTACTCATTTTTCTTGTACCATTCCAACTAAGCTCCATGCTTGTGCTAGGATATGGTTTACGACAATAGTCGAATGGCGGGATTCGAACCCCCGACCTCGTGATCGGAAATCCGTATCCTTAACCATTAGGCTATTGACGCTTAATTAAAAAAAACATAATTAGTAGCCTATGTGTTCTTCCAGACTATGTTCTTTATCTAAGCAAAATTTCATCGTAATCCATTAAGCCGTTCCAAAGATAAATTCAAAGAAACATCCATCCATCTATTTAAACATTCGCATTTATAATATTAGTAAGATTTATATTAAATTAGATGTAGACGAATTTAATATAAAGAAGAAAAGAAGTAGTTTAGTCAGTATAATGGTTAAATCTGTAATATTTGACTATACTACAATATACAATACTTACGTTAAACCAAAGATATATTTCTAAATTAACAATCCTACAAGTATTAAATAGTCTGTAGACAACCTAAATTCTAATCCGACAGTGTAATGAAGGGATAACGTCGACTTGTATAACATTTTATGAAGGCAAATACTCCCGAAATAACTCAGAGAACAATCTAGATTTACATAAACCAACAAGATTTGTTCCAGAGTCATTTGCTTTGAGTTCTCAGCTATGAAGTACACAAATTTAATTATATCTCAATCTGAAACCTTCGAGTCTCGACGCGTTGAAAATTTCATGAGCAATTTACATCACAAACAAAATTACCAGTATGGTATATTGTTTGTAAATTCAAGTCAGATTTTTGATGCAACTTTTCTGTTAAACCTTTTTTTTTATATCATAAGGTGACAAACGAGCGAGCGATCACCTGAAATCGCAGAAATAGCGAAGCGACCGTTGCCCATAGACATACGCAATTGCATATGCGTTGCCTACCTTTAATAGACGGAGGAGAGAATGCACAGAAAGAAAGAAGGGTGGGAAGGGAAAGAGGACTAATTTTGGCCTCCGGGACGCACACTCATCAGACGAAACGCGGAATAGATTCCACTTCACGCCTGTCTTCTGTATGGTCGTGGTATTTTACCGGGCGAGCCGGGCCGATTCGTGCGAAGATGTTAAAGCGGGCTCTACCACTGTAAAACCTTCTAACAAATATCCATCCATCCAAGCATTTGTATTTTTAATATTAGTTAGAATACGAATTATACGATGTGAATTGGCTTATCTTACTAATCTTACTGGCAATCCACAACCGTGCGGTTTGCGCGAAACTTCCTGCCTCACACAGCAGCGTTGTGGAATGGTCTATCCTCGGCGGTATTTCCAAACCGCTACGACTTAGGGACCTTCAAGAAGCGAGTGTATCACCATCTCAAAGGCCGGCAACGCATCTGCGGTTCCTCTGGTATTGCTAATGTCCATGGGAGTCGTTGAACACCTCGGTGTTCCCGGTGCTCGTTTGCCCCCTTCTGTTATAAAAAAAAAACTAATGTTATAAATGCGAATGTTTAGATGGATGGATGGGTGTTTGTCTGAAGGTATCTCCGGAACGGTTCAACAGATCTTGATAAATTTGACACAGACGTCGAACATAGTCTGGAAGAACACACCTACTCATTTTTAAATTCCGCGCAGACGGAGTCACGGGCGACAGCTAGTGTATTCATAACAGTTGTATTGACGCCCTGTCTTTGTTATGAACGTATACTGGCATTATCTAAGTGTGTCAGGTCGCACCGCGGCCAAATGACATTTACCTATGAATAAGCCAATTATCCATTCACTTTTACGTTCTAGAACGTTCTTTAATTAGGTTAATGCATGATAAAATCTGGATTATTATCACAATTGATTGTGTTTTGATCTTTGAAGTCAATCCGTAATTTATTGTTAAAACAAATAAATTTGTTCAGTTTACAAATATAAAAAGTTGAATAACGTGATTTTTTTTAAATCCATGGAAAAAATTCGAGGAAATTCGACAGCCAGTTGTCGCTCGGCGAGTAGCCTATGTTTTCTTCTAGACTATGTTCTATATCTACGCCAAATTTCTTCAAGATCCGTTGAGCTGTTCCGAAGATACCTTCGTTGTTCGATGTTTGTTAACCATCCATCCATATATACATTCAAACATTCGCATTTATATTAGTAAGATTCAAGGCATAGAAGTTAGCTTACAGAGTACAAGATTAATATTGTAAAGATGTGAGTTGTGTACGCCTAAGGCTAACACCTAAATTGGCAATAAACAGACCAGTTTTTTTGCAACTATGTATACGGTTTGAGTGAGAGTGGTGTAGCAGGATTGCAAATGAAAGTTGTAATCATTGCCTCGAGGATTTTTTTTTATATCATAAGGTGGCAAACGAGCGAGCGGCCACCTGAAATCGTTAAAATAGCGAAGTGAACGTTGCCCATAGACATACGCAATTGCATATGCGTTGCCTACCTTTGATCGACGAAGGAGAGATTGCACAGAAAGAAAAAATATTTTCCCTTTCCATGCATCCCCTCATCTGGAAAGTCCACTTTCATTTCCCATCCTTTCCTAATAAGAAAAAGTGTGGGAAGGAAAAGAGGACTAGATTAGGCCTCCGGGACGCACTCGATGATGTTTGTGTCAATGATTTTGGATTGATTTCAAAGGAAATAACATATCAAAAATAATTACAGTAAAATCTCTTAATACCACATTAGTTAAAAGGCATATCGGCTATTGTGACTATTTATTGTTAGTACCCACAATGTTCTTAAAACCGAAATTGACTGTTGACGTCGTTGTATAATCTTAATCTATAAAAGAAAGTCGTGTTACTTACACTATTTATAACTCAAGAACGGTTTTACCGATATGGCTGAAAATTGGTGAGGAGGTAGCTTAGCAGGAGACGGACATAGCATATTATTTATTCTTTTTTTCTAATTTTATGCTTTGAAGAGCTGCTTTTTATTTAACTTATCTATATGTTGAGTTTTTTTATATATCCACGCGGACGGAGTCGCGGGCGACAGCTACTAATATTATATAATAAATGCGAATGTTTAGATGTATAGATGGATGTTTGGTAGAAAGTACCTCCTGAACGGCTTCATACGGCCTGAAGAACACATAGGCTACTATTTTTTTTTTAATTTCGCGCGGACGGAGTCTCGGGCTACAGCTTTAATAAAAGCAATTTTTTTGATAAGATCTAAATTGTATTATTAGAGAATCTCTGCTTAGTATACAAAACGTGAGATAAATAAATAATGCTTATATTCAACAGCTTCATTTTCTTTAAATTATTAAAGCGTCCGAACCAAAGTTAAATTGCCTAATTTTATATTCCATTTGAATTTCAAATTTTATGCTTCACCTGCAAAGGTTGCGTTTAATTTATATAAAATACATTTAAAATGCATATTAAATAAACGTTTGCATCGATCAGCTTACATTTATTTAAAATATAAAGTTTAAATTTTATATCATTGTAAAGAAAAGGATGGCAAATCACACCATAATATCATTAGTATGTATGAAATGTGAAAGAGATGAAAGAAGTTTGTTAGGACCGTCTCAAATTAAAGTCCGCTGATGCCTACTTGATTTGTTTGCAGTAGTTTAAATATGTATATGAAAACTTTTTATACTAGTCACTGTAGTGATGCGCTCATCGCTCTATAGCTTTAATCTCGGTGAGTATCACTCGACTCAACGTAACGCTCCATTTCGAGTACGTCAATACTCAACCACTCGGCTTATATCAACCGGTCTAGTTTAATCCAAACTTCAAACATCTCACATTTACATTCAAGCATATCAGCATGGGTAACCAAACGTTTAATTTTTATTGAGACTAGCTCTTACTTCGTTATATGCTGTTGCGCGCGACTCTGTTCTAGCGGGATTAAAAAAAATGCTTAATCAGTACCCTTGGTGTTCTTCCAGGCTATGCACTATATCTATATGTCCATGCAGGTACTCCGGAGACACGATTTAACAAACATCTATACATCTAAACATTCGCAATTATTAGTAGGATTTAACTTTATATCAAGGCTTTGTTAAGCTATCATAGTCGATTTGCTGTACCTTTATTAAGTAAAGCCATTTGCGGGACAATTGGAGTCAATTTATTTAATTGGAGGTCATGCAACGCTGGACAAAATGTAACGCTTAAGACTTAATGCTTCTTAGGAGGTCCTAAGAAGGGTTTAAGTTAAACTTAAATATTGCCAGCGTTGAATAACTTTTTCGCTTGGCACAGGACAGAAAAGTGATCGCTGAGCTGACGACCAACCTCCAGTAATGGAGAGGCATTAGAAGATGAAGTTAAACTTCTGTGATTTGCTATTTCAAGTTAAATTTAAAGATATCTCTTTAAGGAAAATAGTGCCTATAAATTACGAAAATAACAGTTAATTGTTTACAATCACACACAATTAATATAATTAATTTAACTCTTCTAATGCCGTGGAAATTACAATATCTAGAATATACGGAAGCTTGAGAAATTGCATTTATAATTTTAAAATGCTTTATTAGCCGCGGCAGTTGAATTGTTATCGCGTGTCCGTAGACAGCGCTGTCAACGGCGACAAGTCGAGTCAGCAAATATGCTGCAGCAACCGGCCCGGTTGCATTTTGCATTGCCAACTGATGGTATACACGGCTACCAAGGATGGAAAACAGATGTATTTTTCGTTAAAAAAAATAAGTAAAGTTTATTACAAGCAAAACAGCTTTCACAATCATAATTATTTCGTGCTAATTGCAAAGCTGTTTACTTCTAATTACAAATTGCATTCGAGTTTAAATGCAAATTGTATTTCAGGCAATCGATTTCAATTCGAAAGTTGCCAGTAAGTTTGATATGTATTCAATGTCATAAAATAGAGAAATCAGGAAACTGATAGTATTATAGTAACGTTTAACCGTGGGTTTCTGAGTTCAAAATCTCCGTTTTAAACATATTGTCATCTCGGTGTTGTCAAAGATAATGACAGGGTCAACGATGTCTTTTATACAGATATTTTGATATCAGAAACCTACGTATGTCGTTATGTTACTTAATTTACATATTAAACCAAATGAAATAAAGATTGTTAAGGTAATTAAATTCGCGTCTTTATTTGAATGTATTAATAAACTGTCAATCCTTGCGAACTGTGTGTCATATAGCCGTCGGCGTCATCTGACGAGGCTCCCGCATCAGATAGCAAGCTACAAGCTTCAGCAGAGCTATGCGGAGGTTACCGTGCCTGCGCTTGGTGGCTGCTGGCTGTAGATAGCTATCGCGACGCTCCATGACTCACAGAGGCATGAATAATGGGTTATTTAGCGGGATAACGCCCCGTGCGCTTCGAACCCCGTACAGTAAAAAGGTTTTAATTAGGTCAATTCACTTGTACTATTCGATAACATGAAATGTTTTATAATAATGAACTGTTATACTCTTGAAGAAGCGTTTATTATCATCATTAACATGCCCTTATCCCTATGGAGGGTCGGCACATTATGTACTACTCCTCCATACATCTCTATCAGCCGTTATCTGAATGCACCCCTTTCATACGCATATCGCCTTTCACACAATCTATCCATAAGTTCATTGATCTTCCCCTACCTTTGTAGCCACATTGAATCTTATTACTTTTTTATTAATATTCGTTAAAAACGAAATACTTACGATTAAACTTACGAATTATATCATAGTAAAAACAACGAAAGTTTATAATTGTATGTCATTTCTTCGTTTGTTTACGTGATGGTCGTTCTTTCGCGTTCTTTATTATAGCTATTGATTTATAATGTCAAAAGACTGGCCACTTTTATTTAGCTATTAAGAAAAATAAAGTACGATACAACAATGCAACATTTTAGTCTACATTACAAAAGTTTTCGTGCCAGTTGGCCCTTCTCCAAACAGATCTATATCTTTTACAGATAAAGCGAAGCAGCAAGAAAGGTAATATTATACTTCTAATAACGTACTAGAACAGATATAGTGACGGAAATAACTCAACAAACCTGTCCACTTTTATCTTGACGTACAACGATATTTTCTATGTTGCCCGTCGAATAGGAACAACATATATTGTAGGTCTGACTACCATATCGGAGCCTAAGTGATATATGGATATTGGGATTTTGAACAACATACATATAGTATGGTCATTATTTCATCTTATTCTTCATGTATATTTAATATTACAAAGATTTAGTGGTTGGTTTGCATTTAATAGGCTCTGAAACTACGGAACTAATTTAAAAAATTCTTTCACTGTTGGGAAGTTACACAATTCCTGGATGATATAGGCTATATTATAATAATACTAGCTGTCGCCCGCGACTCCGTCCGCGCGGGATTAAAAATAGATGTTGGCCGATTCTCAGACCTACTCAATATGCTCACAAAATTTCATGAGAATCGGTAAGCCGTTTGGAGGAGTATGGGAAGGAAAATTGTGACACGAGAATTTTATATATAAGATATAAGGTATATTAATCACTAGATTTTTCATTTACGCGTTGACGATGTTGTTGGCAACTGTTAGTCCTTTCTAAAATGAGGCGCCGTTTTTAATAATCATTAATTGAAAAGATTTTATTCATATGCATTAAATTATTCAAACTTTTGTGAGACATTATACTATACTGATATATAAACACGGCTAAACACTCACGTATATTCGTCCGTGAGCGACGGGCCACGTCCGCGAAATAATACCAGTACCACTCATCCTGATGAAGGGCCCCCGATGGGCTAGAAACTAGTCGGTGCCACCACTGGACGAATGTACGTGAGTGTTTAGCCGTGTTTATATATCAGTTCATATGCATTAGGTCAGAGTAAAGAATGTTGGTACTAACTGCTTAAAGGAGTCCGTCTGTATCTGCCCTTATGCACACATAAAGCAAAGAAGCAAACATTTAGAATATTCATTCATAAAAAACAATAGAAATTCACTTTACAAACTTTATCGAATAAAACATGATCTTTGTACAACCAATATAATAAAAAACCAATTCTGTTTTCATTTTCAATTAACCAGTACGATCTTATTTCTATTATTTATTCAACGTTTAAAAAAAAACGCATACCTTTTGTCGATGTTCATTCATTAATTTTATTTACTTTTTGCACTATTCAGTGCCTTTGTACTTGACGATTAGTTACAGAGAAAGTCATTGAATACGTCACGAAACTGATTGAAATCTCGATGATACTTCTAGAAAAAGAAAGAGTTTGCCAAATATCGTGCTCGGTTGGCGTGACGCGGCCAGCATAAAATAGCACCGGTGAAAATAGATCTTTTCACCGGCGTCATATCTGTTCGGATAATCTGAACGTCTTACGATTCCAATGAAATTCCACAAGTTTCGCTCAGTGAACGATTTATGAAATGTTCAGTCGTTATATTAAATGATTGCTGAATGACAGTGGTATAATCTACCCTGAGACTAATGCAATACTTTGAGTTTAAACTGTACTGTACTTACTATACTGGAGTATAATTATAACAATAACGCAACATACCCATATACAAGAGAGATATGGTCACTATCATAATCATCAGCTCACTATATGTCCCCACCGAGGGGCTCGGAGTCCACCCCAAGTTAAGGGTGATAAGGCCATAGCGAACCACGCTGGCCCAGTGCGGGTTGGTTGACTTTACACATATCTTTGAATTTCTTCTCAGATATGTGCAGGTCGCATCACGATGTTTTCCTTCACCGTAAGAACGTCGGATAAATGTACATATAAATCAGAAATCGAAAAACACATTTGTACATGGCAGGATTCGAACCCAGGACCTGCAGATTGCAAGTCAAGTGCTTGACACCTGAGTCACCGACGTTCTATGGTCACTATACTAGTCAGGAATCCAAGTGTGACATCCATTCTAACATCTGTTTATATAAACAAAATCAATATTGCAACCGTATCCATTAATTATTCTGTAATACTTAAGCATTTTGGGTCTAATTATTGTTGAATTTTAATGGACCACTCTTATCTTACTTCTTACTAATATTATAAATGCGAATATTTAGAGGGATGGATGGATGTTTGAAGGTATCTCCAAAACGGCTGAACGGAACTCTGAACTGTACTTTACCTTAGTAATTACAGTTAAGGAAAGTAAAAAAAATATCTCTGTGTTTTACCATATCGTCGAAAATATTTATACAACTTTGGTATTAGGTTAATTCCAAAGTTTTAAGATTCAAAGCGCTAAATCCGCATGGCAACAGAATCGAATCGAATCGGTTTTCCTTCCTGTGGATTCGCAGAGCGGCTACTGGAGAGCTTCGTTATGTGCAATTTGTACGCTCAAATCGATTTTTAGGTCCTCTTTAATAACACGCTTGACAAAGATCGATATTTTTTGTATACATTTTATTTCGAAGTTGATTTTTAAAACATCGATTAGCATAATTTTTTGTCTGCGACGTTTGTATCTATTATTCGTTATAATTGGAAAATAATCAAACATCTTAATAATGTTACAAATACGAATGTTTGGGTTAATGTATGGATAGATGTTTCTCTGAAGGTATCTCCAGGACAGCTGAACGGATCTCGATGAAATTAGGCATAGATATTGAACATAGTCTGGAAGAACACATAGACTACTTAATTAGTTTTATTTTAAAGCGCGGACGGAGTCGCGGGCGACCGTTAGTTATATAATGGTATATATAATAGTGAAATAATGAATCTAATTATAGCGCATTTGGCAAACGTCAATCTTGTCAAATTGACATCATTACAGTTGGGCAAACATTCACCAATGTTTGTGACAGATATGAAAGTGAAAGCATCTAACAAATGACGATAAAAAATAACTTGATAAACTTGACACTTGAGATGCATCAAGATAATACGGCCGATAAAAGAAGGTTGTGTGGCAATTCATTCTATTGTGATACAGGGGAAATTTGAAATGTTAGTGTTATCAGGTGTCATCAATGTCAATCTGTAACAAATAGAGTCAACATTCTAACAAGGAGGTGACAAATGTCAGTTTATAGATCATGTTTCAGACGATTTCTTTTCTGTCTTCGTGGAAGCAACTTTCGTTGCTCCGAAATGCATTGCTAAAACTAGAATATGATGATTTTCGCTACAAGATGTGCATTTGAGGCTTCTTATTGCAGCTTGTTTTAGCTTTTTATTACTCTTTCACAAAGAAATAATAGATGCATACTCTTTTATTATATTTTTTAAAAAAAATGACATCTACAGAGTCCTAATGCGTACTCTTTTTTTTGCACATATTCCTTATATTAAACTAGCTGTCGCCCAAGAGTCCATTCGCGCGGAATTAAAAAAAAACATAATTAGTAGCCTAGTGTTTTTCCAGACTATGTTCTATATATATGCCAAATTTCATCGTAATCCGTTCAGCCGTTTTGTAGATAACTTCAAACAAACATCCATCCGTCCATCCATCTGAACATTTGCCTTTATGATATTAGTAAAATTAGTAGTAAGTTCCTTTTTATTTATATTTTTTTTTAGGTATGAACGTTATGGGACTTTACCGATGGGTCTCTTAGTATACGTTCGTAGCTTTAAATAATAATAGCACTTTGATATTTACTACTTACAATTAAAACAAAAAGAAGTTCTTGTATTTATAAACACAACACAGTTTAAATCAAAAGTCTTAAACTTGGACATAATTAAAATGAAATTATTTAATCAAACCATTAGTGAAAATTGCTATAATCTATCGAATATATTAATTAATAAAAAATTGTAATATAAATAAGTCAAGACAAAAGGTCGCAGTCATAAAACGATACTCATTTGTAAGCGTCTTGGAAGTTTTATAGTCTGTATGTAAACGAGACGAGTCATAAATTCACTGGAAACAACTGCACATTGTAAGTAACCACTACCACAAATTCTCGACACAAATTCACTCATTGCAGAAGTGATTTACACTTATATGAAATGAACCGTAATAATTTTACATTAAATACTGTATGAACGATATAATAAATATTATTTAAATAAATAAGTTTTATCGACATCTTAATCATTGGAAGCTTTCGTGGAACAAGTAAGATTAAGATAATTCTTAGGCTATTAAAAGTGGAGTGCTCGAAACTGAGAGGACAATTTGTGGACTGACGGTTAATCACGTTATTATGCCTTATTAATTACTAGCTCTCGTACGATTCCGTCCGCGATAAATAAAAAAAAACTTAATTAGTAGTCTATGTGTTCTTCTAGACTTTGTTTTACATCTATGCCAAATTTCAGCGAGATCCATGCGGCAGCTCTCGAGATTAACAAACATTCATCCAAATATTCGCATTTATAATATTAGTAAGATTAATATCTTCTATTTATATTTTATTTAGCATAGTAACGTAGTAGTTATTTTAGCTTTAAAAGAAATCGATATAAAACAGAAAGTTGTGGTTTTTAAGAATTCGAAGAGTTTTAATAAAGCAAGCTAAAAGGTTCGTGGAACTATTGATTTCGAGATAACGACGGTCCCGAAAATCGACCTATAAACGTTTCGTCCCGAAACTTTCGATCGTAAAAATACTGGCACACCTAAGATATACGTTGAATGTGTTTCTTTAAGGGGCCATATAAAACGTATATCGATTTCAGCTTAAAATGCTTTTGGCTATTATAAAGATATATGAGTTTTGGTAAGCACTAAAATAGATTTGTAGGTTATAAATTATCAAGAACGTCTGTAGCGTTATATCTTTCGCATAATATTATTTTTTGCGTGTCTAATCGTGGGTTTCTTAAACCAGAATACAAACAAAACATGTTATCTCTGTGTTATCAAAAATAATGACAGGGATGACGATATGTTCTATACAGGTCTCAGAAACCAACGATTAATTCATAACTAATATCGTTGGTAACTAAGGAGGTTCTCTCTGTGATTTAGTAAAAAATCTACACTAAGGGACTACTTAGTTGAAGATCTTTATG
>NW_013531716.1:1172163-1220140 GCF_000836235.2 Papilio xuthus | reverse complement strand
TCTTCTCTTTCCTTTTTTTTCAAAAACAATTTATTTCCGTACTCACGGTTTTATCCTCGTCGCCAATGTAGCATTCGTTGTGCTATATTTGGCTCGTTCACGTACCGACACGTGTTGCCGGCTCAAAGGTCTGACATCGACTGACGTCCCCTCTCTCCGGCATGTACTTATGGCGTGTACGCTCGAGACAAACAACACTACGTTTATGCATACACTACAGTGGCAATACCTAATTTTTTTTTTTGTAAATTTTCTAATATTTCTTTTACCATTCCAACTAATCTCAAGCTTGTGCTAGGATATGGTTTACGACAATATTTGAATGGTGGGATTCGAACCTCTGACCTCGTGATCGGAAATCCGTCCCTTTAACCATAAGGCTATTACTGCTTTATTATAAAAATTATTTTACAAAGTTTTTTTAATTTCCTCTAAATTTCATTCTTACTGTTCCTTTTTGTGTCTGTATGTCTAATGTCTAGACATTAGTGTTCCTATTAAGAGTTATTTCATAAATCAAGTCAAATAGACCGCAATGACCTCGTAGTATGGAATGTAGGAATGGCTTCTATAGACTTCAGATAGGAATCTCAGATACGCCCTCCAATATTCTTACCCAGTAGCAGAAATAATTAATTGTATGTTATATTCTCTAGCTATTTTAAGATAATTGATTTAGAACACCAGATAACATATACATCGAGATAGAAGTCTCTGTCCGCCTGGAATTGAAAAAAAACTTAATTAATAGCCTATGTGTCCTTCTAGGCTATGTTATACATCTATGCCAAATTTCAGGGAGGTCAATCGGAAACACCTTCTAACAAACATTCATCTAAACATTCCCATTTATAATATTAGTAAGATTATAATATAGATATGGGTAGACACTTTAGATTTTTTTGAATCTGCCTTTTTATTTAGACTGCAAAGGCAGAGCGATAAAAATTCATTGGAAGTGACCCTTTTTTGTTTATTAAAATGTCTGTGAACTTTTCATATTATACATTTAATAAACTAAATTACTTTAAAAAAAAGTTTGTGTATGTACAAGTGTTTAGGCAGTGCAAACAGAACTACAACAGAATTAATTTGTTTATAATTTGCTGACATATCTAGTGACTTTATAAATTAACATAATTCACAATCTTACGGTGACATAGATTACCTGATAACAAGGATAGAAAATACCAAATAGGGAGTAAGATATCAGATTTATCTTTGCCAGTTATATTTATCTGCACTTGCTATCTTGAATGTGCTATGAATAATACGATGTGATACTTGAAGTATGAAGGTGTCATTTTATAAACTGACTTGTGCAACAATTTAAATAGGCATTTAGTTAATTAATCCCAGACCACTTTCTATATGACAGGGCTGCACCAATGACTTCGCGATGTGGAATATTTTAAACCGACTGACTGACCGATTTGTTTGTGTTTATGTATGTATGAAAGATGGATGAGTAGTAAATACTGTACCAAACCTCGCTCATGAATTATATGAAGGATGAAGAAACGATCGATGGATCTATGGATGGATAATTGTTAGACTCGAGAACAGCTCAACGGAACTCGATAAAATTTGGCATGGATGTAGAATGTTGTCTGTAAGAAACATAGGATACTAATTATTTTTTTAATCCTACGCGGACGGAGTCATAGGCGACAGCTAGTAATATTATAGTTGAGTGAACGATACGACCTATTTTAAATAGTGGAGTATCATTTGGTTCGTTTGATATTGTAATTTCTGTGGAATACTTATTGTGTAAACTCTATTATGTGATATGATATGATATGATATGATAATATGGAGTGATGATGATATGATATAATTAATGTTGTATACAAAAATATCATGTAAATCTTTATATATATAATTCTTCTGTGAGTGTGTATGTCACTGAACTTCTCTCAAACGACTGGACCGATTTTGATGAAATTTTTTGTGTGTGTTCAAGGGGATCTGGGAATGGTTTAGATTCACAATTTTGTCCGCTGGACAATGTTTTTTTAATTAATTTTTAATTTATTAGTAGTTGTTGATTTTGGAATGTTTTACATTGGATCCGACAGACGGCGCTACCATCGCAGTGTCAAATTGTCAGACAACGTCTGTCGGGTCCGCTAGTCAATGTATAATATATGTATGTTGGGTTTGACACCCCTGTATTGTATACATTGAGTTTATGCTAACAGAGTGGTACATTGAAGTCTTAAACACTTTAATATTCCACGATATAATTGTTTCGTTTAATATCAACTTTCATATAGAAAGTGATTACATAAAATTTGCATTTAATATGACCATGTGTGCATTTAATTATTATTGAGGGGGAGTCTCTTTGTACAAATAATTGTTTCAATTAAATGTAATTTTATTTGTTTTCACTTTTAGTAATTTAATTTACATTTAAATTTGTTTTAAACTGGCTATTGTTAAACATAAGTATTTTGGTCGTAGTTTTTTTTTAACAAAATATACCATCGTTAATTTGATCGTAAGTGAAAATAAGAAAAAAAAAACTAGAGGCATCTACAGGTAAGACTTCTTAATATGTCCAAACTACTAAATAATTTGTCATTATAAGATTAATCGTATGTTTCTGAGGTTCACTGTTTTGTCATAAATAATGACAGGGATGACAATACAGACAATTTGGTTTCAGAAACTAGCAGCAAGTCAGAAGATTGTATGGAAGGAATGTAAATAAGAAAGATGGATATGTGAAATAATAACAGCTATAGACCGTTGGAGAATATCCCGACCCTAAGGTATAAAAGATATGCTTAGTTAAATTTTTCCGCCATATAAAAAATATGAAAAATATATTAATATTTAGCCTTCGCATCGTAAATCTTAAATATCTTAAAATTCGTTAACGAAGTAGGTTCATTACAGCGAAGCTTGCTTGACCTAATTTCGGTACAACCTTAATGAACCCGTGAACAATGAACCACATCTGCTCCGGCACTTAATATTAATGTTCATAATAGTAGGTCAGATTATTTACTGATTTAAGTTCCCTATTATTCAACGCCTATTGATAAATGCTATCATTATTCTTTGTTAACACTGAGATATATATGTTAATATCGACTCGCGCCACAATGTGACTAGAAGGGATAAAGTTAAGAATGAGTATATTAGAGGAAGTTTGAAAGCGCCAGTGATTGAGAAATTGAGAAGCAAAGAGCGTGGTATTGACAAGTGATGCGGAGATATGATTGATGACGATGATGATGATGATGATGATGATGATAACATGATTAATACTTAAAAAAGTATGGATGGATTGTGTGAAAGATTAACTATAGATGATAGTAAGTGTGTAAAATTATTAGAAGAAGGAGGTGGTGTTGTAGCTGCTAGAGATGTATGGAGGAGTTGTACATACTTTGCAGATCTTCCGTAGGAACAAAGACTGGCTGGCTATGCACTGTTCTGTAGAGTAGAATCAATTCATTTTAATTGAACTGCGAGTTTAAGAAATAACTATCTTAGGAAATTGACAGTCTCTGTACAATCAAATGACAATTAAGTTAATCAATTAAGAAAAAGTTAATTTGTAATCTATATCATTAAAGTTTTCCGGTATTTAACCGGATAGTCATATCAAGTCAAATAAGCAAGACACTAAGTAATTTTATTCTAACATGGTGGCAATAAAAGCAATTTACGTCTAAACATGGCTAAAGCGCGATAAGTGCTAAGCCTGGCAGCTAGTACGTTTTATTAGTTTTATCGAGTATATCTGTGTTTTCTATAAAAGATTGTAGACGTAAAAGTAAGATTTATGTGGCGATTGATATATTTTTATGTGCGTAAAGATGACATAGAAACACACATTATTTGCGTTATGAGTTTTGACACAGGCCAAAGGCACGAAATTATGACGAGCGATGTGTCGCGACGTGCGGAGCGGTGCAATGTACACAAAACTACGCTCCCGCTTGTATCGTGTGCGTCACTGTGTTGTACTATATTTTTGATTACATCGCCCCGCTTAGCCCGTCCTAAAGGTTTTTCTTTAATATTTTTAATACTTTTATATTTCATGAGTACTGTACTCTTTACTAAGTTTAAAAAAAGTGTACAGTACAGTTTTATTTTAATACAATCTTGTAATGACAGAATTTTGAAGCACATCTCTAAATTTGAAACAACACAAAAAATATACACATACACAGAGACTTTCGTCTGATATTTGTTACTATTACCTCAGTTTTCGCTTTAAGTTGGAAGTATAAGTCCTGTCTATCAGTTTAACAATATCATAAATTTTCTCCATATTGGCAGTTGATTATAATTTCATAGTATTTTCCTCGTGTATATAGCTAGACACGTTTCTACTTAAACGGCTCTCAGGTAAGGCACGATTTGATTAGTTTATTATATACACACTATCGGGTATTGTACCACTGACCTATTTTTGTGATGAACATATGTTTTAAATGAACGCAATAGTCTTGTGTTTTACAGTCGCGTTATATTAGATATGTTTTACAATTAATTTTTATTATTAAACAGACTACAGTCAGCTACATACCTATGTGTGCATTAATAACCCTTTAGAAATTATATATGGCCCACATATTCGTCGATAGCATGTGTTTATGATCGGAACCATAAAGACAGTACATGTAAACAGTATTGTGAAATCGAATGCGTATACATGTTTAAGAAGTTTTGCGAATGTACACATATTTTTGCAGCTGACTGTACTTAATGTTGTATGAAATACTGGTACGTAAATTAAAGCATCAGCTGAAAGAGGTGTATCTCTTAATAGATCTCATGGAACATGTAACTATTTCGCCCCATCAGATGAGATGTTTAAAAAGCATTTCGTTCGTATCCTTACTAAATCAAATAATTAGTACTGTGTTATTAATACTCGTCAGATTAATAATTCGCATTGCAATATGAATATTGATGAGCACATACAATATTAATCTTGAGATGTTTGGAATGACGTCATTAATCAACAATACATTATTCATGAATAAACGTAACACGCGTATCAACACGTTACAATTGAAACAATTCTCTCACGTGTAACATGTAACATGTAACATGTAACAAACAAGGGAAAGTAAGCCATTGATACTGTGCAGCTGTCAATCAAATTGTATGAGAAAGCTTTCGACTCTTTCAACTTGTCAAAATATTATGACGAATTCGAAGAAAGTCTTGAACAATGATGCGATGACAGCTGTATTACGCCTGTGAGAAATGACAAGTGACAGGTTTCATGTGAGTTCTGTTTGTGAATTTATGTGAAGCTTTCGGTTTCCGTTTTCTTTGGGACGATACTTTGATTAGTTCCCACTGTACAATAGCGAACGTTTAATGAAATGTAATTTGATGATTCCAAAGCGCTTATGAAAAGTTGTAGCAAAAATTTTACGTGCGAATTTAAGTATTTGACTGTACCTACCATAGTTAAATTATGAGTTGAGTCGTTTTTTTTTAATAACTTGAATTTGTAATTTTGTCTGACATTTCCAGACAATATGTCATAGACAATACAAAATCTGTATGCTATAGATTTACGTCATGTCTGTAGCAGACATAATTTATGACTGTATTACGAAATACACGTACAGGGTGTGTCATTTACATATGACCCACATAAGTGCATATGGAATATGTATTTTATGTAAATGTTGCATAAAATATCCAGTTACTATGAATTTATCAACTAAGTGTAAGTTATTGTGTTCAGTTAGCAAATATAAACTAAATCATCTTACCTTAAGTACTTTAAGAAACTCTTTCGAACTGTATTCGTTTTGTCTATTACCTATCTTGTTTTATAATTTGCTACCAAAGAGTTTTAGTTGTTGTATTCTTATACCATAACTAAACCAGTATTTTGGTTCATCTCTTCTAAGAAAATATATTTTTAATCTGTTGGTTGATAAATCTTTATCCTATTTTTTATACATCAGCAAATCAACGCACAAAATTGGTTTATTCTGAACACGAAGTATTCGAAATACAACATAAATAAATTAAACCAAAATAAAACTTACTTTTTATTACATCCTATATATAAGGTACGAAATCGTAAAGTTGCTTTAAATAATTCATTTAAAATTCATCAATACAGTAAATATTTCCAATGGAATTACGCGTAAAAAAGAAACATTGTCAGTACAAGATTACAAGACTGCCATATTAAATTCAGTGGAATAGGCCCTTATACAGTATGTTACTATAATTAACTTTCGAATTTGTAATGGCAGTTTTTACGAGTGAATTAACACGGGTTAAGAGTTTTACTTTCGTTCTTGTATCGCTCAAGGCGAGTTTGTAGCGAAAGCTTTTTAATACAAAATATTAGCTGAGTCATGGCATTTGATGTTTTGTTTGAAATGTCTAAATTTAATTAATTAACGACTTAATTAAATATCTAAAAAAAATGCCAAGTTAAGTAAATAACAGTGGAAAATGAAACATAATCTATTTTACAATATCCCCCTATTTTCCTTTCTACACTTTTCTTATAAAGAAAATATGGGATATGGATGGGGATTTGACGGAAGAGGTGACTTATAGGAAGGAGAAATATTCTCTTTTAGTGTCTTTAAGTCTCTTTCCTCCGAAGATTTAATCTACGTTAACGCAACGCGCTAGGCAACGCATTTGCAACTGCGCATTATTTGGGCAGCGGTCGCTTTGTCATTTCGGTGAATTCAGGTGGCCGTTCACTCGTTTGCAATCTTATAATATGTGAAAATGTTAAACTTATGTATTCCCTTTCATAATCATCATCATCATCATATTCAGCTTAAATTTGTTCACTGCTGAACGCAAGAGGACCATCGATGCCACAATGCCTGGTCCTGTGCCTCCCACTTTCCGTATTCCGTTGATATATGACGGATTAAACACCTAATTCTTCGAAGCTGCTAAGGCCTTATAGCTCTCCAGACATTAAACCCTTTTTCGGAAATAGTACTAGTATCTCCTATTACGATCAATTAAAGTCTAGTAAAGTCTGATGGAACTCGCAACGCTTATAATTTGAGTGCATATCCAATAAACGAAAGTACGTTTTCACTTGATCGATGGTTTCGAAATAATGATGGGCCGTGATGTGCAATTAACTTGTGCAGGGGAATCGTGACTAATCGTACTGACATGCTTGTACGTCCGTCAAAAGGTAAGGTTCTTATGGTATACCTAGGCCCTTCGTACACAAGGCAACACAAAGCTTGGAAAACCGACTTTAGTCGCTAAGCGACTTACGTTATACAATTTCATAGAAGATCGAATACAGCGCTTTGCCAACATTTCTAATTGTCCAATTATAGTCGCTAGCAATTTATCAAAATCGTGGTGAGAAAAGTCGCTGCATTTTTCAAGAGTCGGTATGCATCTACTGACCGAATAGACGATTCGCGTCGACGATTCAAAGTCTTGTGTATTGGGCGCACCTTACGCGATTGTAGCGACGCACACTGGGCAAAAATTTTGGCTCTCTAGAAATTTTCCTATGATATTATTTAGTACTTTTTTTTGCTATATTCCGCTTCGTATGACTAACTACATGTCAAATTTAACGTTATAAAACATATATTTAGTCATAAAAAGCAGATTCAAGGAAAAATATCAGAAGAAAATGTCTATGACAACCCAGAAAATGCCCAGTGTGCAACGCAACCTCACAAATTTAGTTATAATAATTTACGTTGCCTTGTGTACGAAGGGCCTTATTTATCTGTTAAATTAGTAGAATAGACGAGAATAAATAATTACCTGTCATTACAATAAATGTGTTGGACAGTTCAAGATTTTAATTCTTGTCGCGAATGTTACACGCATTTTTGTGCGGTTATTGATCGAAGTTACACTGTTTAATGTCTGTCGAGTATCGGTGGCTCAGTGGTCAAGCACTTGACTTGCAATCTGCAGGTCCTGGGTTCGAATCCCGCCGTGTACCAATGTGTTTTTCGATTTACATATGTACATTTATCCGTCGTTCTTACGGCGAAGGAAAACATCGTAATGCAACCTGCACATATCTGAGAAGTAATTCAAAGATATGAGTGAAGTCAACCAACCCGCACTTGGCCAGCGTGGTTGACTATGGCCTAATCACCCTTAACTTAGCGTAGGCTCCGAGCCCCTCGGTGGGGACGTATAGTGAGCTGATGATGATGATACTGTTTAATTTTTTATTTATTAAACAAATAATTACGGTTCTTTGTCACCTATTGACATAGTATACTGATAAACAAGTCATGAGAACAATGCCACTCAATCAGTTCCCGCAAAAACATCTGCCACACTAATGAACGTGTTAGTCGCGTTCCTATTTCTTAAGAGCTAACCTAATCATCTTTTTTAACAATACTTGAATGAGAATTATTAGTAATTTCCGCTAAGGTTCAATCACGCATATAACACTGGTTTTATTTTTAGTTTGCTATTTTTTTTTTTACTTAAATGTTGTAGTTGAGTTTATTAGATATTTAGAGTATATTATTAGAGTTTATTAGATGTTAGAGTAGAGAGATATTTAGAGTTGAGTTTAATAGATATATGTAAATTTATACTGTAGTCGAAATTTTTATTATTTTAAATTATTACACAACTAGTTCTAACATATTAGTAATAAAGCTGTCGCCCGCGATTCCATTCGCACACAAAAAAAAAAATAGTAGCCTGTGTGTTCTGGGCTATGTTCCACACCTATGCCAAATTTCAGCGAGATCCAAACAGCAGTTCCTTCAAACAAACATCCATCCCTCCATGCAAATATTAGTAAGATGTTAATCAAGGATAGTGTAGCTTCCCAACAAAGAAATTTTCGAATCGGTTCAGTAGTTTCGGAGTCTATTCAATGCAAACATAAACAATCAAATCTTTACTCCTTATAATATTAGTATACAAGAAACAAAATTGAAAGGTAAAAGAAAATGATAGAGTTAAAGTTTTAAAGCTCCACTCAATTTCCAGTCTTCTGAATTATCCAAGCGTAGCTTCAAAGGTACTTACTCCGAAGGAACTCCCTGGATTGAGTCTGAAAACAATTTTCTAACGTAATCTACCAGAAATGTCGTTTGTAATACGGTAATAAGGAAACTGTTTTAAGATTGAAAACGTTCATGTTTCTTTTGATATTCTGATGTAATTTTGCGGTCTACTCTACGCTTATTGGCGACACAGAATACGATGAGATGTTTAAATAATGTATGATTTTCTATGTTTTTGAAATAAACAAAATCAAAACCTAATTCAATTGTAAATATTAAGTAAATTCTTCGTGCTGTTTTAGCTGTACAAATTCTTTTAACAAAATTGTTCTAGTATTGAACACTAGTTAAAGTTAGATTGAACTTTGCAATAGTGATCGTTGCTTGTATAAGAAAGACTAACCGTGGGTTTCTGACACCAAAATCCCTCTTTAAAAAATGTTGTTATCTCCGTTTTGCCAATGATAATGACAGGAATGACGATATGTTTTATAAAGAGATTATGTTCTTAGAAACCCATGGTACTTTCGGCAATAGCTTAATTTCTTTAGATAGTTTCTACTCATAGATCCTTTCTAAGTATGACCTATTAACTATTACAAAAATATATGAGACAAGTATTGAAATAAGTGCTCATAAAAACAGACATTAGATTTTATGAGTTACTTGTAAAAATGTCGTTAGTACGGTGAATCAACTGATTTACAATCGTTAACAGTTCCTTTGTTACTATGAGTGCTTTCGTTGGTAACACTGGGGTTAGTGTTATCGCTTAGGTTGGCAACACTGGTGGTTTAGTTGTTATCGCTGTGTTCCACTAAACTAGTACCACAATCTGATAGGGAAACTGGAACAGTGAAAAATTCAACAGGAAAACTTGCATAGTGTTTAGAAAACTACGGTATCTAAACTAGGTATCTCTAGAACGACTGCATAGATCTCGCTGAAATTTGACACAAATGTAGAACACAGTCTGAAACTAATACTGATTGACTGACAGCTAGTAATATTAATGTGATTAAAAAATTCACCATGGCAAAGTCGGGACGTACTTTAGTCAATTCAAAATTTAAAACCATAAATATATTTAATCGTTATAAGACTGTCTTATTCATCCCGTCCGTTGTGAAATAAGAAGCCGGCATTTCTATAATCTCGCAAAATATTTCCATTGCCCAATTAAAAGCTTAATGCAATTTGATCTATATTGATCATATCAGGCTTTTCGATTCGCTTACATTAAGCCTGTTCACACGAGGGTAGGAATCATGAGTAGAAATTGCAGTACTGCTATGGTTTCAACGCACAGGTACTGTCAAAACAATACTTTTAGTATGGACGTGTGACTGCTCTGTGATTCTACCTTCGTGTGATTTGTAATAAGAGTTTAATGGACAGTTAAGTGATAACGTGTAAATGCGTATTACATTTACGATTGCAGTCATCAATATTAACCTTAATAACTGGTTCGAACTAAACCATGCCAATACGATAAAGTTTTGCCTCTTTGAATTATTAGTAGCGCAAATATTAGATTATAAGCATGCAATGCTGACTAACTACACTCAGGGATGTAAAATGGCCACTAAAGCCGTCCTTTAGTGTAGATTAATTACTTAATAGCAGAACTGCTTAATTTATTATTTCATAAACAGTAAAAGTAAGTTTTTATAATTATTTTAAAGCAATTTACAATAACGAAATTTTATTAGAAAGGAAAAATTATGTGGGAAATTATAGAACATGTAATTTTTTTTATATAAATTATATTTGACAATAATTAATCTAGATATAATTATTTCCTGATTTAATTAAAACAATATTAAACATAGGTAAGTCTTAATTTTCTAATGCAAGATTAAATCGAAGATAACGTACACAATACATCCGTCTCTATCTAGGGTTCCTACCTGTCTCTTCCTTCGTGAAGTTCAAACTTCTCCAAACTTATCAACTATATAACATTTTGTATGTTCCAGGTGTGGTTGTGATGAGATGGTGGTGTACGGTGGCGCTGCTGGCGCTGTCCGCGGCTCCACGCCGCGCCGCGCCCCGCGCCGCCATCGGTGAGCAATATTACAGTGAGCATTCCTCTTTGCACTTTATTCTTATCACTAATCAAACGATAACAAATCATAGACGACTTCAATGTATACCTTAGTAGAGGACGGGTATTGCGTTAAGGAGGACGCAGTCTTAGCCTACGACACAAGAGATCGTCAACAATTTCGTTGAATTAATCATTCAATAGTTGCTCATAATATTATACAGATTATCTTAAATAATGAAAAGCTTAATTTTAAAGGATTATTCCCTTTTTGACTTAAGTTTGCGAATAAAAGAAAGCACAACCAAAAAGTTTTGATACTTTACTTGTGTGTATATTTATGCATAATATGAACGAATATGTAAATGGTTACTCGAGTCTTAATAACTTCAATTAGAACATATAAATTTGATTTACTATCGAGTAATTTTAACAATTATATCACGTCATACGAGGATACAAGGCGAAAGTAATAAAGGATAAATCTAAGGGCGGATTTGTCGCTACGTGACAAGAAAATTTAATTTAATACGTATACGTTAATCAATTTATACTCCATTCACACGAGGGTAATAGACAATTCAGTACTACTATTTTTTGAATTCCAACCCTTTTGTGTGCTATCTCTGTTGTTTTCAGTAAGAGTGAGAAGGATGGTTGTAAATCGTAATTTGACAGTTGATATTCAACGTTACCGTCAACAGTATTGTTTCATCTCGGCATTGTCGTACTGTAATACCACACTGCTCTGCCCGTCGTGTGAATCTAGCATTATAATGCGAAATTCGAAGTCTCGTCTGTGATTTGTTTTCTTCCCACTTTTGATCACTAATCACGTACTTTAACTTGACTTAAGTTTTGCATAAGCAGTTTTTATTATGCACATATATTTATTTACTGTATTTTCTCACGTTCCTATTTATTGCTTGTACACGTCTTTCTATCAGGATGCAGATTGACGTATTTTAACTTAATATATCCTTTGAACTTAAATTTTTAAGTGCAAATTAAGTTAAATGCCGACAACCGACTAAGTAGTCTTTAGTCGAGCAGATTTTATTAAGTAATTTAAGATGACTGATAAGCTAAGCGACCGCGCTCCATATAGACATAGCACAGAAAAAGGATATTCCCCTTCCAGTTCATAATCTCCAAATCCACTTCCACTCTTCCTTTCCTTGTAAGAAAAGGAACGGAAGAGAAAGACAACTAAAATAAGGTCTTTTGCCTCAAAAATCGTCACACCATTACAAAAATATATTGTGTTTCAAGACACTTTTAATGTACCTAGGTCTTATCCATTACGTAGTAAGTATTACGTTGTACCTTGTTTGTTGGCAACGTATCCAGTATAAACCTCCCTTGACATTTAGCGACAAAGAAAACATTTTACAGTTCAATCTTTCACTGCCCGTTATCGTTCTACGCTATAAAAGTTGAATTAAGTTTAGCTCTGTTTATTGCTCGAAGCGTACGGAATATTTCAAAGTATTTGATAGCTCTTAACACGAGCATCGAAGCAAATATTGGATCAAAATATATGTTCATATATTGTAAAACAAATGAAAGATATTGCGGATTAAATAATATTAACTTATTTATTTTTAAATTATATATCTGGATGTGATTAATAACTTATTTCTACTATGCGTGCTTAATAAGAAAACATTCCTTCCCAAATTCCTTTTAATTAAATTAAGAGACAGTAATACTGTACACAAACCTACTTCCCTTCCTACCCTAACCTCCTCCTCCCTTCTCACCATCTTCTTAGAAGGAAAGCATGGGAAGGGAAAGTGGATTTAATGGAAGAGAGTATCATAAAATCAAGGGGAAATATTCTCTTTCTGTGCTTCTCCTCCTCCGTAGATTAAAGGTAGGCAACGTATCTACAATTGGGGATATCTTTGTAGCGGTCGCTTCGCCATTTCGGCGAATTTAGGTGGACGCTTGCTTGTTTTATGATATCTCACGTTATAGCTAGTAAATTAATATTTGTAGTAAATTTATCTTCAATCAGGATAATAATAAGGTAAGTGTGGGATAGAAATGTTATCCAACAATTGAGTATATAACCAAGTTATATATAAAATAAAATGGTAAATAGTTATTGAAGGTTCTGTTTTACATAGTGAAAGTCCCGTGTGGGATATAGTAATCCGTCTTGTTTGAATTAATGTTATTTATCTAAGGGCAATGGTAATGTTTCCATGTAACTTATGAGGGTGCTCCGAATTTCCTCTGAATAATTGAACGTTCTCGTAGTGAAACGAATATATAAAATTCTCTTTGTTTAAAAAAAAAGATACGAATATACAATGAAGAATTCGAAATTAAACATTCTATTATTTACGAAATCGTATAAAGAGTAAAAAAAATATTTGAATATTAAAATGGGTAGATTTTTCGAGATATTGCCGCGTAAAAAAACTTGATTTTTGGAACTTAATGTTTATATTAATTATTAGACTGCTAAAATGATTTAATTGGTGTTGTATGATTCTTCGCAATGTCTATAAAAAATGAAGTCTACTAACTACTGGTTTATCTTATATATAAAATACTCGTGTCACAATTTTCGTTCCCATACTACTAAGAAACGACTTGACTGATTCTCATGAAATTTTGTGACCATATTGAGTAGGTCTGAGAATCGGCCAACATCTATTTTTTTTATCCTGCACGGACGGAGTTGCGGGCGACAGCTAGTAAAAATATATAATTCGCAATGTTGTGTAAGCGGCCATTTTAGTAATTCACCTTTCAAACAAAAATAAAATTTAAAACGGTTCATCCGTTCGGGAGCTTCGATGCTACAGACAGGCACACCTCGAACATATAACACCCCGTAGTTTTTGCGTTGAGGGTAAAAAAAAGAAATTAGTAATGTGTCAAGTAATTTTAGTTCGTCAACATTAAATCAAAGACAACTCGTTTGACAAGATTACCAATATTTTTTGTTATTAAGTAGCCATAGATTATAGATTGAAAATGTGGGAACCGGCGTGTCTAATAAATTATATTAATTGTAATTATTTATGTCGTCAATAAAACGAAGGAACGTCATTGAAAAGTGAAAAGATTTCACTTTCCTGCTTCTCTTTACGCTTTATATGACTCGTAAATAGAGATTAGGGTTACCATACTTTGACGTTGTATTGTGGATTAGTTTTTCTATAAAACTTCTGTATTTATTTAGTATTGATAATATCACAATTTAAAACTTCATTTGTTTTATACTGGCACTCTCCTGCGATTCTGTCCGCGCGCAATTAAAAAAAACATCACAAAGTCTATGTGTTCTTTCAGACTATGTTCTATATGTATGCAAAATTTCATCGTGTTCCGTTCTGAAGATACTTTCATACAAATATCCATCCATACATCTAAACATTCGTATTTACATTAGTAAGATAGTAGGATCTATTCAACTATTATAATTATAATGGAACGTATAATTTTATTTGGTTGAAATTGTTCTTTTCACTTTCTAAAGACGTGTTAAATTTTAACGACACGCAAAGAAATATATTTTTCAAAGTAATTTGATTATTTTTATACGTTGAGTGCGTAAACGATTCAATATACGTTGTCGAAAGCTTTCTCTGTTTGTTACTGCGATGTTTACGTCCAAATAACTTTAAAATTTTACGACGCACTTCGCTGTAAATGTTCTTTTATTGTTTATTTTATATCTGGTCAGCGTATTAAGTTTTACAGGCTGAGATTTTAGAGCTTTGTGTGTATTTGCGTAATTATTTTTTTTTTATTATGAAGCTTAAGTAATTTGCCTCATACGTTTGTATCTGATTAAGAAAATTAATTATACTTTTTAATTTTTATGGTTCCGTACCTTGGAAGGAAAAAGCGGAAACCTAAATCTCTTTGTTGACCGTCCGTACCAAGTTAAAATTTATATCAAGTACACAAGAATGAAGTAAAACTTCTAAGCCAACGCAATCAAAGCATAAACCCGTTTATGTCGCAAATTTACGCAAATTTCTAATTTCTACGGCTCGCACGTAAAGGTAACTTGGTTTTTGAGCAAAATTAATATTCAACCTTAAAGTTAGGTTACCTATTATTACATCCGTCACTTTCGTTTGACCTTTACGTCTTTCTGTCATCATCTATACCGCTAATCTGTACAATTAAATAATTAAAATCCAATAATCACGTCGCTTGTAGATTTATTCGGGTCATGTCCGGGAAAGCAGAGTTCAAGTGTAAACCGTGAGAGACGAGATAAAGTGACAGCCGTAAGTTATGTGTAAAAATGTACATAATCTATCCTCTAGTAGTATATAAAAGACGTAACTGATTGACTCACTGGTATGTCAACACACTATAAGACACCCACTTTTCTGAGATGTATTCTACAATCCTAGCGTCACTTCTTCACGTCTTAAGCTTAAAATATTACTAATATAAATGTTAATGTTAAGATGTACGGATGTTTGTTAATAGGTATCTTGGCGAAATTTGGCATAGATGTAGAACATAATCAAGAAGAACACATAGGCTATTATTTAGGTTCTTTTTTTTCATGCGAAAGCGATTAAAAGCTAGAATAGAATAATCATCTAATAATATAATATTTAACGCATCTGCGGTTCCTCTGGTATTGCTGATGTCCATGGGCGTCGCTAAACACCTCGGCGTTTCCGCTGCTCGTTTGCCCACTTCTATTATAAAAAACTTCCGACGTTTTTATATGTTATCTTATACGTTGCCAAAGAGGGACTTTAGCATATTAGGGACCTTAGCATATTAGGGAACTTAGCATATTAGGGAACTTAGCATATTAGGGACCTTAGCATATTAGGGACCTTAGCATATTAGGGAACTTAGCATATTAGGGACCTTAGCATATTAGGGAACTTAGCATATTAGGGACCTTAGCATATTAGGGACCTTAGCATATTAGGGACCTTAGCATATTAGGGACCTTAGCATATTAGGGAACTTAGCATATTAGGGACCTTAGCATATTAGGGACCTTAGCATATGAGGGAACTTAGCATATGAGGGAACTTAGCAAGTCAAGCACGCTGGCCCTATAGCATCGGTGAGTCTTATTAAAACGTTGATCATCTTGCATAGCGGCTTCTAAATGATATGTTTAACCTTTTAATTCCAATTTTGCTATTTTATTTGGTAAGGTTTTTAATGGAAAGTTTTTATGATAAAAGGATAAAGAGTCACTAATGTGTTGCACTGTCATATTGTCATAGGATATTAGGTAATAAATGTTACTTAATATCTCTTAAAAAGACAGTATCTAGGTCACAACGAACGTGATCTGCGTACTGAATTGCCACTCTATGTTTTGACATAAGTATGACAGTATATGAGTCAACGTAATATCAATGTGTCTTAACATTTATTATGCTTGGCAAAGACGCTGAATATTTTATATTATTTTTTCAACGACAACTGGAAAAAAGTTGAATGTCGAAACATAATAGCATCTTTTGATCTATGATTTGGTATTTTTTTGTTCGATAAATGTTAAAATAATTTTTAAAAATCTAGATTTCTTTATTACAAAAAAATCTTGCGTTTTATTACTTTTACATTGTTGTTAAAGTGAGAGTTGACATTTTATTAACCTATATATCACTACTTACTGTGTATTTCTGAGACCAAAATTCCCGTTTAAAACATATCGTTATCTCTGTTTTGTCAGAGATGAAAGACAAGGACGATATGTCTTATACAAAGGTGTTTTATAGTCTCAGAAAACAAGGGTTAAATAACTTACGTAGTTAAAGTTAAAAGTTAAGTGCAACATTTTTAAAACTTCAGTAAGCTATCAAAGTGCATTAAAATTGTTGATTTATGAACCATCAAAGTTTTTATCTTAATAAGTTTGCGTTAAGAAATACAAATAAACAAAATGTTGGTCATTGCACTGATGCGTTGACTCATTGGACTTTCCATGAGTCAAACAAGCGTTTACCTTATTTAAGAAATCAATATCATGTTATGTAACATTCATTTATAAAAATCTGTTATAAAAGAATCGTAGAGTTTGTCACTAAGGCTGAAATTTATAAACGTAGCTCTGACTTAGACTTACCTTACGCTTATCCTACACCAATCTTATCTCAGCCTTTGCTTAAACTTATCTTAAAATCGAATTTATAGTCGTTATGGATTAAGCATGTGCTAAGCCAGAGCTAAGACAAATTTTGACAGTATTTCTATTCACATAATATATTTTTGGTGATTCAAAAATAATATATAAATAATAAACTGGCTTATTGTTTCTTTGCATTTGTACTTGTGAAATAACTGGCTGTCACGACTCCGTCCGCGCGGAGTTAAAATTTGAATTGGTAGACTATGTGTTCTTCCAGACTATGTTCTATATTTATACCATACAGCTAGATCTATGCAGCCGTTCTGATATCTTCAAACAAACATCCATCCATCCATCAATATTGGTAAGATTAGTAAGATATAAAATGTTAACAGGGCTTTCAGTAAACCCAATTGCTAATTTTGTTTCAATATGACCTTTGGATTTTACTGTTTTGTAGCTATTAATTAGTATAGATATTATTTTTTTGTTTCGTTTGTATAAGCCCTTAAAAAGTAGTAGTATTGCTAGTTTAGTAAGCTACGATATAAAGTTTGAATCGATTACTATAAAATCACAATCAATCAATCACCGATCATCGGTTATCCGCTCACCAACTTTCCACGTGTGCAGGTGAAACGGTTTGCACATGCCGGAAATCCTACAATTATGCCCTACGGCCGTACATTTGCGGTATCACCGATCTATACACAACTAGATATGACATTTGACAATAAGATACACTAGAAATGGCTTTTATTTGCAAAATAAAATATGTCACATTTTATATTTTAATCATTATAGTAGTAATATAAAATAGTAATTATTTTTTTAAATCATAGTAAATGTTAAAACACGACAAATAATAATTTAGTACTCAAGCACTTTAGCGAAGCTTAAATAATGTTTATAATCTTATTTTCGAAGTAATAGATGCAATAATTCTTTTATATGTCTTTGGCCTAGTCGCTTCTATTATCTTTATAGCTTTTTGTACTTAGGAGACGAACTGTCTGCCGCGCGAGATTTCACTCGCAATCCAGTCCGAAGCTTTTTAGAACGCCAGACGTATTGCTTGACCTCTAAGCTTTGCAATAAGTTCTAAGCTTTCATATATTTTTTGTATGAAAGATTTCTTTATTGAATGTGACATATTAAGTTTTATGCACATATTTCTGTACATTTTTAAATATCGTAAGTACTATTTACTAATTGCTCTAAGAACGATAACATTATAGTTTTTTTGCATTGAATAAGTTAGGAAGCCCTTGAATCGATTTGAAATATTTTTTCACTGTTGGAAAGCTACACTATATCTTGGTTAGACTTTCAAAGGCTATAGTTTTTTTTTTTAATACTGTGGGAACAAAGTCGCAAGCAACTGCCAAGTTTAAATAAATAGAAATTATGTCCAGACTCTACACAAACATATAGAAACAATCTACAAGAACTTTTAATTTTGAATAGTATACGTAGGTTAAAATAAAGGCAATTGTCCAAAAGCGTGTTAGCTAACAATCACTTTCGTTGACCGACAATCAAGGGCGAGGTACTTTTAAAGTTTTCCTCTTGTATTGAAGTAGGGTGATATCGTCAACTTTCACTGTTTGACCACTTAACTGAGTGTTTATTGATACAGCATGCTATTTACTTAGTTACATTTAACTTTATGTGGGCAGTAAAATTTACTGTGCCATTAACTGCAGATATTTTCCAAAAATATTATCAGTTGTGAAAGATTTGGTCTTTTAAATATGTCCTTTACGAATACTGTGAGGTGTTGATCAAGGAAAATTTAGCGTTTGAAATGATGCCAAATAAAAATATCTATTTTGGTACTAGCTACCACTTTCTTTTTTCGTTTTACTTTTGCGTGTTCACGAAATTTTCATTAAGTCAACGATGAGAGTCTTGACCTTTTCTTACACAAACATTTAAATAAAAAGAACCTCTTAGATGTCAAGAGGGAATTAGTAAATACATCTTCTAATATTGGATTTTTGGAGAACATCCGTATTATTGTATATTCTTTTAGCTAAAAGTGTGCTTGACATCGATTTTTTTACATTCAATTGGTTGACATTTTTTTTCTTTTAATTTTTATGGCTTTAGCAAATAAATTAACAGTGGTAGAGCCCGCTTTAACATCTTCGCACGAATTGGCCCGGCTCGCCCGGTGAAATACCACGACCACACAGAAGACAGACGTGAAGTGGAAGCAATTCCGCGTTTCGTCTGATGAGTGTGCGTCCCGGAGGCCTAATTTAGTCATCTTTCCCTTCCCATCCTTTTTCTTATAAGGAAAGGATGGGAAGTGGAAGTGGACTTTCCGGATGAGAGGATGCATGGAAACGGAAGATATTTTCTTTCTGTGCATCCTCTCCTCCGTCGATTAAAGGTAGGCAACGCATGTGCAATTGCATATGTCTATGGGCAACGGTCACTTCGCTATTTCAGCGATTTCAGGTGGCTGCTCGCTCGTTTGCCACCTTATGATATAAAAAAAAAAATAAAAAAAAAATAAGTTTATTCTTAAAATATTACTAATGTTAAATAATCTTTGCAAAAACATCAGAAATTAAAAAAAAAAACCTTTAAAATTACATACAATATTCGAAATTAAAGTACAAATAATGCAAACTTTTTAATTTAACATCCAAAGTTCACATAAGTAATTTTCTCCGACAATTTTTATTTCATTCCTCACAAAACGATACGGTAATAAAGTTGTTCAAATTAATTCGCAGAAACTCTCATATCCGACTTGAATTTTCGTAACTAAGGAGACGTAGTTGATAAAGTTCGCAAGAAATTTTTAACGAATTCCAAACTTGGAAAGAAAAGTTAAACAAAATACTTTTTAAATTAGGCGTATTATTTCAGTTCTGTAATTAATTTATTATGAGGTTTCTAGTTATGTTTTGTTTGTTTATTAATTTAATAGATCCCAAATATATGATACTACTACTTATGTAACGATTGGTACAGTTAGGGCTTTTCGCGGTGTTCTTTTTTTTTTTAAAAGAAAAAGGCCAATGCCAAAAAAAGAACAATTTACGAAACGTTCAAATGACTGTCGCTTTTAAGGTGGCATACCACCAGATTCCCTTGTAGTAACAATTTTATTAACTAAAAGTCTGTCTGTAACATTCTGTAAATTATTAGTCCATTCCTAGTACCTAAGTTCGTCGACAGAAATGTGCTAGAACCTAATGGTTCTATTATAGACAAGGCCTCCGTAGACTTCGACTATAAAGAAACAGACTACGCAAAGACCCATAATTGTACTAAATAAATTCTGTTACTTTTTGCAAGAATGGGGTAGAGATGACCATCATAACTGCAATCGTGCTGACATGTAAAATCGAAACGTCTTTAGCAAGTTTAGGACCTATTGTTCTTTTTATTTGAGGGGTATTGTAGCACTTGACAGATCCTGTCTCTTAAAGATCAAAGACCATAGGTTAACGTAATGGTTTTTCGATATCGTGATATGGCTTGACGTGATCGATTGTATTTACAAAATTAACCTCGTGTTGTAAGTTTATAATAGAGATTAATTTTATAATTGAATTAAGTTAATCCTCGTTAAGGGGTTTAGTTACGTTGTGTTAACTTCCGAGTTATAATTGGTTATTAATTAACATCGCTTAGCGTTATTAAATATTCATTGTAGTAATTTCATTAGATAATTTAATTTCGTATTAACATTTGGTAATAGAGAAACAATTTTGAACGAAATTTTGAATTTGGACTTATTGTATTTGTGATTTTGACCAAATCTTATTCTTTGGTTCAATGGTTATTCTAAATCATATATATATATATATAAGATTCCGTAGCCATATATATATATATATATATGGCTACGGAATCGGCTCCAACGATTTTCCAAAAATTTAGTATATAGGGGGGTTTCGGAGGCGATACATCGATCTAGCTAGGAATCATTTTTAGAAAATGTCATTTTATTCGTGTCTTATCGATAATCAACTTAAACATAAACTTAACTTTTTCTATCGGTAAGATCGAAAAATATTATTCATATTTCATCATTTTATTAGTAATTCGTACTTAAATGTAATTTCCAAAAAACACAATTGAAAAAATTACCGAGCAAAGCTCAGTCATCCAGATTTTAATTATGAAGCTTAATAGACTATACAGATTTTAGAATTCCCTAATTGACATGTGCAAAGTTGATCCGGGAGAGTTTTTTCAAGCAAATATAAATTCAATTCTAAGTCCTGTTTTATGCAGAATCCATTTGGTGTCGATTAACGGCTACAAAAATGTTCGATATGCAAATTTATTGATGAATACTGAATGAGTGAATTGCAGAGAGAAGCGATCGCGTGAATTTTTTATAACACTTTTATAAACGACAATGTTTTTTTTTTTAATTTATAATTTTTTATCTTTTTTATCCTCTGAAAAAAAAATATAGCATATTTCTGTTCCTTATTTAATTTATAGATATAAATTTGTTTAGAGCCTACTCTAATTTAGGAGTGACTACGCCATAGTCAACCACGTTGACCCAGAGCGGGTTTACTTCACACTTATCTTTTTTTATACATCATAAGGTGGCAAACGAGCGAGCGGCCACCTGAAATCGCTGAAATAGCGAAGTGATCGTTGCCCATACACATACGTAATTGCATATGCGTTGCCTACCTTTAATCGACGGAGGAGAGGATGCACAGAAAGAAAATATTTTCCCTTTCCATGCATCCATAACTTTAAATTTCTATGCCGACATGTGCAGGTCACGATGTTTTCCTTTACCGTAAGAATGTATGATAAATGTTCATTTTATAAATGTCCAATTTCAAATGTTGCTATGGTCATTTGTTTCGTCAACCGCAAAGAGACATCGGATGTCCATGAATCATATATATGTAATCACGCAATGCGTGTATACAGGCTGTTTATTATTTTGAATTCAAACATAAAGTAGGTCACACTTATTTATTATTGTAACTTTATTTTATTCAAGTTTCCTTTTCGGTAGTGCTTGAGTTATCTTAAAAAAAAGGGTCCAACCATAGTTAAAATGTGTAAAAGTTATCTTTTAATTATTAAAGATGTGTTTTGTATTTTTTTTTTCAATTTGTTTTTCAAACCCGTAATATTATAATTTTAAATAACATACTGTATAATGATTAAAAGTAAGTCCAATGGATAGAATTAAAAAAAAACAGGTAATACTTTTATAAAAGATATTAAAGATAAGGCTTATGTCTAAGATTGTAAAGCAGTCTCAAAAAGGTCTCCCTCTCACTGGAGAAGTATCGAGTAGTCACAATGAAACACTGGTTATATCTTGGTGCGAGTCAACTTTATTTAAATCCGATCGGCAAGTCGATAAACATACTAAATAAATCTATATCGTGATCGAAACAATATGTTCTGCCATCTATTGATATAATTATGGAAACTTAATTGACATAGCGTTTGACATTCCGCCCACCATGGACATACCATGTCCATTACTTAATATACTAAATTACAATATATGTACAAAACCTAAACATGCTACCATAAGAAAAATAACCAAACCAATCTTCAATAAAACTATACCTTGACATGTGCCTGTTGCTTCTTAACTAAACCGCCCACCGACAACCTAGGTGGGTTAAAAATTCAGACTTATGTAATCTTAAATAAAGTACATCTTGTATATAAAATTAAAAGTTAAACCAACTTATAAGCTAAATAAACAAACAATAGAGAACTATTCATAAACATAACCTATACATTTAGCTTAAGAGGTAACTGATAGTACAATCAACTTCGGCACAGGTCTTTTAATTTCTTAGTAGTTGAACAATTAGGATATTTAATTTTAACCTTAACCTTATTTATAAATCCTTTCCAGTACGTTCTTTTGATTAATCTATTTAGTTTAGAAAATCTTGACAATATATTTTCATCGTTTATGACTGCTGAATATTGTTCCTTCAAATCTGGATTTCGTGTAAGTTGTTTCCCTAACATGAGAAAACGCCTTAATGCTATATCTCTGGACCCACTATACTTACAACTTGGATCATAAAATTTAAACGGTAAGCGAACAATATTAATATTGTGACAATTGAGGTGAGTCTCGCTATGGCTGATTGCTTTAAGTTGACCAGATA
This sequence comes from Papilio xuthus, assembly GCF_000836235.2. Taxonomy (NCBI): domain Eukaryota; kingdom Metazoa; phylum Arthropoda; class Insecta; order Lepidoptera; family Papilionidae; genus Papilio; species Papilio xuthus. The sequence goes on along the minus strand of NW_013531716.1, from coordinate 1,196,872 downwards.
AGATCCAACCCAGTGTGGTATTCTGAGCAACTAAATGACTGGACGGATCCTTGACTATTCCTTCTAACAATATCTGGCTATAAACTTCAGCTCCAAGAAGCAGATCTATCTTGTTCGGTACATCGAATGAAGGATCTGCCAGGGCCATAGACGACATAAAATTAGTGGACTGTTCTTTAATCTTTCTTTCGGGTAAGAGAGTTGTGAGTTTGTTCATAACAAAAGCTTCAACATTAATTTGAAAGCTGGGGTCTATGCGGGATTGAATTCTAATCGTAACCATTGAAGTGCTCATAATAGATGCACTAGGATCACCGCCTAAACCTGAAATTACTCTCTTACTGGATGTGCGTTTCAAGCCTAGCAACTGAACTGTGGACTCCGTCACAAACGAAGCCTGAGATCCCTGGTCTAGCAGGCATCTTAAATCAAAAAGAGTTCCGTTCCTAGACTGTGCCTTAATTAACGCAGTGGCTAACAAAACTTGAGTGTGACTACTCGAAAAACAACTTACAACATTGGTGGACTCGCTATCGGAGGTAGTAGCTGGTGAATTCTCAACATGAAGGGCTGAACTACCTTCCTTATTACCAATGGAGACATTTTTGAGATGAAGGAGAGTATGATGTTTCTTATTACAAAAGCGACAACGACTCGATTGCCGACATGAGTATACGGAGTGATTGGCACCCATACAATTAAAGCATAAATTATGTGTTTGGACAAACTTACGACGCGCTTCAACATCTTGACGACCGAATTTCTTACAATAGCTTAACCTATGATTTTCTTGACAAAAAGAACATGAGTGTGTGATGACACTAGTTGATGCATGACATGACTTAACCGAATGACTGCGACTTGACATATGTCTTTGTTCCTAATTGTCAAGAAATTCAAGAGACCTAAAACGGTGCTCAAGAAACTCCTGAAATGTTTTAAATTTAGGCAATTCGTCGGGCGACTCACTAATCTTAGCCTCCCATTGCCTACGTGACTCATTATCTAATTTTTGACATAAAATATAAATAATTAAAATATCCCAGTCATCAACTTTAATGCCTAAATTCTTTAACGCATTCAAACATTCATTAGATGTATCAAGAAGTTCCCTTAGTCCGTTAGACGACTCAACATGTATAAATTTTTGATTCATGAACCTCTTTAATATACAATTCGCTAAATATTTTTTATTATTATATCTGGTTTCTAATTGTAACCAACAAATGGAATAATTGCAACTAGTTACAGGTACATGTTTTAAAATACTTTCGGCATCGCCACTTAAATGAGTCTTTAAATAATGCAACTTCTGTACGTCATCCAAAGAATTGTTGTTGTGTATCAAACTAATAAACAAATCGCGAAAACTAATCCAGTCCGCATAATTGCCAGAGAAAATCGGCAGCTCTATTTTTGGTAATTTAACAGACGAATGTATATTTATGTGCTTTGATTGACGTTCAGAATTTTCGACAGAACTACAAGTTGACATATTTAATTTTCTTAACAATTCTTTCAGTTCCGTTTTCAAATCAAGATACAACTCTTTGGTTGTCTCGTGTAAATTAGTCGTATTATACTCCGACCTTTCAAACTCGGTTGGTTTAACCGAACTGACAATTTTGACATGATTGTCAGAAAAAGACGACCATTCCGTTTCTAAATGTTCTAATCTTGTTTCAATGTAAGAAACTGTTATTCTTTCTTTTGGAGACTTCTTAAAGTTTACTTTAGCCTTGGCAATGGTAGAATATAAATTACGTTGCACATTACTTAACGCTTCCATAATGACACTGACGTTGACAATGACAACTTTAAGTCAACGCTTGTCAATAACAAAATTGTTCAAACACTCACGTCACGAAGCGGTCTGACGTCGTCGCGTCAATATATGGACTCCTTTGCCAACACTGCTTGCGTATATGTTCCAAGTCCAATTCCGCTATAGGTTAAGCGGTGTCCTGGTAGCGCCATCTAGTTTGTCCAAGTCCCAACATACTCTTCCTTGTATGTAGTATCTTGAAAGCTTGAAATTTTCCACCGTCGGACCACAGTACACTGGTCCAAATCCGGCTCGAAGGACCATGTAAAGCAGTCTCAAAAAGGTCTCCCTCTCACTGGAGAAGTATCGAGTAGTCACAATGAAACACTGGTTATATCTTGGTGCGAGTCAACTTTATTTAAATCCGATCGGCAAGTCGATAAACATACTAAATAAATCTATATCGTGATCGAAACAATATGTTCAGCCATCTATTGATATATTTATGGAAACTTAATTGACATAGCGTTTGACATTGATATAATTCTTAGATTTCTTTAAATAAACTAATGTTGTACAAGACCAAAGACTAAAAGATTTGTCTTCAACATAAAATAGCTTTCTCTCTTATCTACAATTGTTTTCTTTTAATAAATTTATTACACACGCGTACAAAATTAATTGAATACAACACGGATAATGGATAGCGTCCATTGAAAACATTTAGAGATCATCTGATTATATCCAATTACATCTTAATTTGTGAGTATTTTATTAGCACCCTATTCCATTGTGTTAAAGCATATATTCGTAGTACAAATTAAAGATATTTAGTTGTGATTTCAAGTCGCTTTTGTAGTTTAAGTGGTAAATCTATCATTCGTTTGTTTCTGACAGAGTACTTCATCTTGGCGGAGCTTACTGACTTGATTCTATTTACTGATAAAAGTTTAATGACGAATCGAAACTTTTGACAATTATTTCTTCTAATGTTACTGTGAATTTTCCATGTGAAAACAATTGTGTACGACAATTTGATCATTTCCTAGATATCTTAAAATATCACGATATGTTTAATAACTGTCTTATAAGATAACTTCTTTTAAGTATAAACATGGATAGGCTATAGCCGTGGTGTTTTGTGTCTTTTTGGATTTTCGCCATATTGGCGCTGATTCTTGCAGTTGGTAGTAGTAGTGAGGATTCGAACTTGTAATAGACATATAATTAACTAGCTGTTGCCTTCGAAGTCATTCGCGCGGTATTAAAAAAAAAACGCTTTATAAGTTGCCTGTGTTTTCGAGACTGTCCGGACCTTCAAACAAATATCCGTCCATCTAAATATTCGCATTTATAATATTAAGTAAGAGAAATATTGTTAGGCGCGTTTAAATCAGAACGAAGCAAGTCATTTCCAAGTAACGACCTATCTAGAGGTCAGTGGATTAAATACAGTAGGATTTTAATCAATGGGATATTAACCAATTGTTTTAAAATATCTGCAATTATGTGATAGATTTATTTTATTTGCTTCAAGTTTACGACATTCTTCGTAACCTTTACTGATATTTCGATTTTATTGTAAGGGAAATCTCTTATCAATGGATATTAAGACACGAGCGCACGCGCTCGCCTCACGAAGTGAACAGAAAGGCACACTTCGTATCTAATATACAACTTTAATTCATCCAAATTTATCGTTTGTGCTAAATGTATTCTTCTTTACATAATGTATATTTACATCTTACTTATATCATAAATGCGAAAGTTGAGTTGAATGGATGTCTGTTAGAAGGTATCTCCAGAACTCTGGCACAGATATAGATGTCTGGAAGAACACATTGGTTACTAATTAGGTTTTTTTTCCACTTAATTCCCAGCGTACGGTGTCGCGGGTGACAGTTAAATTATATATCTTGTTGCAAATGTTTGAATGGATGGATGTTTGTTAGAAGGTATATCCAGAACCGCTTAACGGATCTAGATGAAATTTGGCATAGATGTAGATCGTAGAACGCATAGGCGACTTACACATTTTACTTTTTTTTAATTCCGTGCAGGCGAAGTAATATTAAAAAGCTAGTTAGTTTATATTGTAAAATGTAAAACGGTGCACTAACTGTAATATGGAAAGTGAAATCATTTGAGATCATTCAGGCAATGTCTCTGAACTTTGTCTATGGATAGATTAATGTCTGGCACGTATCTATTGTTATTTAGTACCGTTGTCTGGAATATTACTTTTACAATCTATAGTTCTTATATTGAAATTATATTGAAATGGTTTGGTTATTAATTGAAGTATGAAGAACTTTGGCAAACAAATCAAGTGTAAAAGTCAAAGTAAGTGACTGCAAAATAATACGTATCAGATGCGTTCTTTGACATTATGTCTAAGGGAGATGATAATCTAAATCGTTACTAAAGTTTAAATAGATTAATAATACGTGATAAATATTCGCATTTGCAAACGTATATAGTTAGCATCAATAAGCTTTAGTACGCTTTAGTAAGCGTGAAATTAAGCGACACAATCCAAGTAGATTTTCACGCAGGGACGCATCAGAATGGACTCAGCGAGTAACACATAGGTAATGAATGGGCATGATTGATGAACGGGATAATGAACGTTTCTATACCTTAACTATAGTCTGGTTAGAGTTAACTGATTATTTAAAGAAATTTTATATGAAACTAGCTGTCGCCCGCGACTCCGTCCGCGTGTTATTAAAAATAGATGTTGGCCGATTCTCAAATGAACATCCATCCACCAAATCATTCGAATGTATAACATTAGTAAGATTATAAATAGTCACCGGGTGCAAGTTATATTTTTGTTGTTTTGTTTTTGATGTACAACAAAGATAATTCCATTGTATTCAAAATGTAACTCAGCGGAAGATCCACAGATCTGAGTGATGAACCCGGAACTGGGAGATGAACCCGGAACTGCAAAGTCAGGTAGCCGCGTCATTACTAACGGGGCGAGCAAATCATCGCTTAACTGCCGAGTCTGACTATTTAATTAGAATGTAAGTTTCTTGACGCTGTTTCCAAGTAGTCTGAGACGTAAGCTCATTAGCTACTGAGAGAGCTTTTAGTAAAAGCTAACTGCAAACTATATAAGCGTTTGAGTAATTGATATTTGCAGAATTTCCTGACGTTACATGAATCTTAACTTCAAGTTACCTGGGTTTAAAGTCCTAAGAAAGCTTTGATTGGTATTTTATACTAGCTGTAATAAAGTAGCGCCAATAGCCTAATGGTTAAGGGTATCCGATCACGAGGTCGGGGGTTCGAATCCCGCCATTCGACTATTGTCGTAAATCATATCCTAGCACAAGCATAGAGCTTAGTTGGAATGGTACAAGAAATATTAATAAATTTTATAAAAATCTGCTTATATTTAAAAAAAAGTGAACATAGAATGTTTATTTAATATCGAAATCATAGTTAATCATTTTATTCTTTATTAGCTGTCACCCGTGACTATGTTCGCGAAGTATTAAAAAAAAACTGCTACTAATTAACGTATGTGTTCTTCCAGACTATGTTATACATCTGTGCCAAATTTCAGAGAGGTTCATGTAGCCGTTTTGCAGATACCTTCTATAAACATTCATCCAAATATTCAAATTTACAATATTATTAAGATTAGACGACATGACCTTTGTTAAATAAATTCTATAAAATTACAGTCTCATTTAACCACTGTTTATACTTAGCTTGAAATTCATAAAGGCAACGAAATTATTAGAAGTTATATAATTCTTGCAGTTGAGTTGGTTAAACGCTGCGGTTAAGGCTCGAACCGCAACGAAATTTACGAAGCTTCTTTCCTAATTAAATTAAAGGAAAACGCTTTAGTATCCATATATTATTAAGTAATCAAACGTAGCTAGGAATATACAAGAACTTTTTAATAAAACTAATTAAATCAATTAAACAGTGGAATTTAAGTAAAAAAAATCGCACCACAAACGATAGATAAAATCAAGTAAATCATTTTAATATAATCATGAATAATTCTTAACCGGTTCGTTGACCCATTGTTATGAACTACAAGCTGATAAATTAAAAAAAATAATAATTAGTAGTCTATATGTTCTTCGTCCATGTCTATTTCAGCGTCATTACACCCGTTCTGGAGATACTGTTGGGAAAATATGAAATATAGCTGTCGCCCGCGACTCTGTACACGCGATATTAAAAAAAAAAACTTAATAAGTAGCCTCTATGTTCTTCCACACTATGTTCTACATATGTACCAAATGTCATTAAATACTTTGAGTTTTTCCGGACGTATCTTCAAAATAAACATCTATTCATCTAAACATTCGCATTTATAATATTAGTAATCGTGAGAAGGTTCCTGTCTCTGCAGCCCTGACCACTGGTTATTTGAGTCATGGGACTCCGCAGCCGGTGGAGCTCTATTTTTAATATATAATATATTTTGCATAATTTTTTTTTATATCATAAGGTGGCAAACGAGCGAGAGGTCACCTGAAATAGCTGAAATAGCGAAGTGACCGGTGCCCAAGGACATACGCAATTGCATATGCGTTGCATACCTTGAATTGACGGAGGAGAGGATGCACAGAAAGAAAACATTTCCATGCATCCTTTCATCCGGAAAGTCCACTTCCACTTCCCATCCTTTTCTTATAAGAAAAAGGGTAGGAAGGGAAAGAGGACTAAATTAGGCCTCCGGGACGCACACTCATCAGACGAAACGCGGAATTGCTTCGACTTGACGCCTGTCTTCTGTGTGGTCGTGGTATTTCACCGGGCGAGCCGGGCCGATTCGTGCGAAGATGTTAAAGCGGACTCTACCAATGTTAAATTTTTTATATGAAATGTCATATATTAAGAAATAGGTTAATAAATGAATAAGTTTTAGTAAGATGTATTCTGCAATAAAAACTGCACTTAATATTTTAATGCAGATAAGTGTATACACACTTCAGGATGTTTGCGATCAGTTAACGGTTAGATAAAAATGATAGACGATCGTAACAGCAAGCATTTGTTACTGAATTTGAAAACTTCCAGCCATTGTTCCGAGGAAAAGAACGGAGACGCAATTCTTTTGTGCGGACAATAATGTTACATCTCTCTTATGTAACTGTACATTTTCCTTATTATTATTTCATTTCGCAGTGTAATTTGTTAAGTAAACAACGGTTACTGTAAGCGATTTTTGTTTTTTAGTATCGCATAATAAGTAGGTTTCTGAGGACTTTTAAAATTAAGAAAAAAAATGAAAGTATGGGAATGGTAACTCTTCGTGAGCCATTAATACTTATATTAGATAAAACATTAATCGAGAAAATTTTAAATATTAAGTTTATCACAAACATAATTATTTGGTTACTAACCGTGGGTTTCTGAGACTAAAATCCCCGTTTAAAATATCTTATCTCTGTTTTGTCAAAGGTAATGACAGGGATGACGATGTTTTATACAGAGATTTTGGTTTCAGAAACCCACGGTATACTTAAGTGTAGATTTCGCGAGTAAAATGAATGTTAAATGACTGTTTAATTAACGTCTCTTGAGTTTAGTACTTAGGATATCAATAAAGGAAGATTGGTCGTGGAGATAATGTGGTAATTGTAGGCGATTCAGTGACACGTCGATGGCCGATTAAATTACTCTCTTTGGTACATCTTTGATTACTAAAACGTTTATTCATGGACAGAAGTCCATAAATTTAAACCCATCTTCCATGTTTGGGTAAATTTTCTAAATCTATAGCTATTGAATATTGTAAAATTAAATCCTGTCTTTGACTATTTACGTCTTGAAAGCGTATGCATGTTTAGATAACCAAATTTAAATAGCAATAGAATAATAAATTACAAGATGTGATTTAAATTATTTTTTAATTCATTAAAAGAACAACACAACACATGCCTGTGACTCAGAGTAGGCAGAGACCACGGATTTTTATTTGGTGTGGCTCTCCGAAATCCACATTACGTTCTTGCGGGAGACGGCTCATGACGGGTGGCATCGCCGCCATTTTCTCCAGGAAATTCACACATATCTTTGAATTTCTTTTTGCTAATGCTTGCATCACAATGTTTTCCTTCACCGTAAGAACTTCATTAAAAGATCTTGAACGAATTAAAAGTAAGATGATTAAAAAACTAATAAAAAATGTAACTTTGCGTAGACCTAAGTTATCAACTTAATATAGCATTGTATATTTTTTTATGCTGTACAAAAATAAATGTAATCAATAGTGTAGTCAACAAAAAATTGTTACAATGGAAAGAAAAGTTCAAATGAACTGATTTTTAATTCACTAAACACAATGGCGAGCTGTAAAAATAAAACAATGATGGCGAATTATTCATTAATAATGATAGCGTATGTAATCAATAAACATTCCGCAATTTATAGATTGAATCAAAGGCAACCTAACGGATTTGGTTTTTGTTAGAAATCCTGAATATATAATTATTTCGGGTCAATTTCCATGTCCTGGATTCGAATCTCGTTATGTACCAATGTGTTCGATTTTCAAATTTTATTTATTTATTAGGTGAATTATATAACACTATTTGTCGCCAGCGTCTTCATCCGCGTCGAATAAAAAACAAACTTATAAATAGCCTATTTGTTCTTTCAGACTATGTTCTACATCTATGCCAAATTTCAGCGAGATCTATACAGCCGTTCCGAAGGTGCCTTCAAACAATCGTCCACCTATTCACCTAAGCATATATAATATAAGATGGTTTATAAGTGTGTTTACCTATATATGTATATAAACACATAAAAATGTGTGTGTGCGCGTATATTGACATTATTATTACATTAACCGTGGCTGACGGCGTGTAACCGCGCCGTACATCCATGATGTGCTTAGGTGCTGCCATTGTGATAACGGATGTGTCGCTATGGAGATGGATTCTTTTTCAATATAATTAAATTTTGTGTAATTATAGAAATTATGAAAGTGTTTATTAATAACCTTACATGCCGTGAAGAATTCAAGTTAACAAACTCTAACATAGCTCAGAACATCCTAACTAGAAAACCATTATTCAAATATACACTATCTGCTTTTTGTCTTGTTCATGAGATCTTAAAAGAGAAGCAATTGCTGAATTTAACCAAAAAGGCCAAATATCACAATCAACAGTATTATGATTCGTAGGTATTCAAACAAAAGACTATCAAAACTGATCCAAAATAATGCCTAATAAAAAGTGGATAGTAATTCATAATGTAAAATTTAATTGTAACGGTAATTTGAATAAAAAAGCATTCTCCATACTTACCAATGCTCTTAGACAGTAAGTAATGAGTGTGGTTAAGCCGCTATATCACCGCGGTGGACGACCTTATAACCTTCGCTCAATTTACATCACATATACACATACAAACGTACATCATATATTATAAAACAAAAAGTGCACCTAGCTACGCAGACGGTATAACAATTGATGTTTGAAAATCGTAATGATTTTCTTATTTCAAGGTGGCTGCGAGCGAATAGTTTTGGCGACTAAGAAACAAAATGTCGGCGACGCCTGCCTGTTTACGGAACCCTATGACATCGTATATCTTAAGTCGCTAAACGACTAAGATCGGTTTCGAAGATTTACATTGCACATATATCTATTCTAATTTGTGTTACCCTCCATAATATAACGCGTAACATGTTACATGTTATATTAAAATAAATACTGATATTATGAACATACAAAATAATATATGAATTTAATATTTAATTTCATTTTCTAATCTCCGTCCACACGTGTAATATAAAAGCATATTAATGTGCGTCATTTCGTTATAAAATACAGTCTGAAACATTAATATATTTGAATACAGAACAACATATATCTGCTAAAAGCCCGCCTGCCCTTGGGATTAAGGCCCATCTCATTTATTTAAAGTAGAACATTTGCATGACTAAAAACGTGAATTAATTATATTACTTATAGGCTTTCCTTTTTATAATCTGGCAAAGTTATTATTACGTATATCAATACTAGCTGTTTCTACTCCTTAATTAAATTATTAGTATTAAAAAATAGTGGTCGATTTTGTATATATAATTTTTATAGAAAAAAATATTAGCAGATTTTTTTTGTACATTTACTGATATTTCTTTTACCATTCCGACTAAGCTCTATGCTTGTGCTAGGATATGGTTTACAATAGTCGAATGGCGTGATTCGAAATCCGTACCCTTAACCATTAGTCTACAAATAAAATTTCATAAAAATCAGTTAGGTAGTTTCGGTGGAGTATGGTTACTAATATTGTGAGACGAGAGTTATATTCAAACCCAGAACCTGCAGATTACAAGTCAAGTGCTCAGCCCTTGAGCTGCTGACGCTCCTATTATACAATTTATATTTTTTTTTACATCATAAGATGGCAAACGAGCGAGCGTCTACCTGAAATCGCTGAAATAGCGAAGTGACCGTTGCCCATAGACATACGCAATTGCATAAGCGTTTCCTACCTTTAATCGACATTGAAAATATTTTCCTTTCCCATGCATCCTCTCATCCGGAAAGTCCACTTCCACTTCCCATCTTTTCCTTATAAGAAAAAGGGTGGGAAGGGAAAGAGGACTAAATTAGGCCTCCGGGACGCACACTCATCAGACGAAACGCGGAATTGCTTCCACTTGATGCCTGTCTTCTGTGTGGTCATGGTATTTCACCGGGCGAGCCGAGCCAATTCGTGCGAAGATGTAAAAGCTCTACTAGTGTTATAATAAATATTTCATTCGTATTTAGTTGATATCTTTGTCGATACGAAATAGCTATTAAAGATTTTAATCTCATAATAACAGGTGATACCGCCATGTATGGTTAACTGTCAGAATAATTCTAACAACAATAAAAACTATGCACAAAGTATCAATTAAATTTGCCGCACTGGATTAACGGCATTCAGAACACCAATGCAATTGATTAATCGTCAATTGATTATTTTTTGCGAATATGTTTTTTGAATACTTTTTATCTTCAACCTAATATAATACAAAATATAATTTAGCAACACTACACGCCAAAATAGGCCTTATATCTTCCAGATAGTGTTTACTTTAAAGTTTGTGGTGTGTAAAAATAACTTTGTTGTCTATTTAAATTAGTTATGATGACTTGCGAACGTCTGTGCGGAAAAATAGCAAAAAGAATATAACGCTACGCAATTTAATAGCACAATTTTACAATGCGGATTGCGTCATTTTATGACGTCGCGTTTTGTTAGGGTTTTTTCTCGTCGGAGCTTAGAGGAAGATTATCGGACCGTTATACTAACAAACTGAACTTCTGTAGCAGGCTACCGTGGGGGCTTTTTTTGTTAAGGTCAACAACACTCGTTGTGTGAAGGTTCGCGAAATTATTTTAATGATTTGTCTTGTAAAAACAATAATAAGTAATTATATGTGGGATTCGTTAAATAATATAAAAACACTAAACAAATGTGCTTCTACATACTTTTTGCCAAATTTTTGTACACAATAATCGTTTTTAAAGTACTAAATAAAAAAAAACATTCTATTTTTAAATTGGGGTTTTTTCTATTTTTTACAATATATTAACAAATCGTTTACTTCCAACACAATGTCATATTGGTGACGTCATAGTGCTCTAACCAAGAATAGGTTCCCTCCTACTATGATTTCACTTATATGTCTTTCCTTGTGATAAAGCTAGAGTCCATATCTTATGTAGTCTCGGCAGCAGCTGGAGAACTCCAAGCAATTCAAGTTAATTTAGCCGTAATAAACAGGAAGCAATATCAGCAGTGCCAATGAAATAAAACTTTATTATCCTTTTCACTACGTAAAGCCGGTTATACACGGACCCGATAAAAATCTTATATATTAATCGCAAGTAAATGATATTAGCAATCAGAATCTGTATCAATATAAAACATGTTAACATGTCTTTTTATTACGACAACTAGATGTCGCCCGCGATTCCGTCTGCGCGGAATTAAAAAAAAAGCTTAATAACCCAAGTATAGAGTTTAGTTGGAATGATACAAGCAATATTATTAGTGAATTATTAATTATTAATAGTTAATTATTAATAGTAAATTAAGAAATAATCTGCTAATATTTTATTAAAAAAAATTGTAGCCTATGTGTTATTCCAGATTATGTTCTACATCTATGTCACATTTTATGGAGATTTTTTGAGCGGTTGAGGAGATACCTTCTGTTAGGAAGAAAATCCGACATTGTGCCGGTGTACTGACGCAACACTAACCTTACTAAAATGTCAACGATTATGTCCCCTCACTAATCATTCTGACACTTGACTTGATAACGAAAGCATACTATCTTATGTCTAAAACTTCTAACAAACATCCATACATCCAAACATTTGCATTTATAATATTAGTAACATATCGCAGTGGTTGTAATTGTGTTAAATCGGACCTTCTATGTCTGTCTTTATAAGTAATTTGCGCTCGCATTCGCTACATTTAATCACATATCAAAACATTTTATTCGTTATATTACAACAAAAACAGGTTTTCTTTTGAAAAGCTTTAACTGTCGTGTATTGTGAGTTTTAATTAAATTTGCTTTTACCAATGTATTTTTTAATTTTACTTGTCTCTTCCTTTCTCTGTATTTCTTTGATATATGCTGACGGAATAGGATGGTTCCAAATCCCTACTTACTGATTACTGATACTGTATTTGTAGTCGGTGGCTCAGGGTTTTAAGCACTTGAATTGTAATCTGCAGGTCCAGGGTTCGAATCCCGCCTTGTACCAATGTTGTTTCAATTTTCAATTTTACATATGTACATTTATCTAACGTTCTTATGGTGAAGAAAAACATCTTGATGCAACCTGCACATATCTGCGAAGAAATTCAAAAGATATGTGTGAAGTCAACCCGCATTGGGCCAGCGTAGTTGACTATGGCCTAGTCACCCCTAATATAGGGTAGGCTCCGAGCAACTCATTGGAGACGTATAGTGAGCTGATGATGATGATGATACTGTATAAGATTTGTTGGTGCATTTATTGTTGAAATTTGACCTTTCTTTATTGAAAATAATATAATTTAAAAATCATGTCTTTTAAGATACATTTCTACGAAGATTTTTAATGAAAAAAAGCTTGGAGTTTAACGATTTATCTGTCTCTTTTAACATTACGTAAGGCTTTTGTTAGCATTAAAATACTAATTTAAAAATAACATGTTTTTTAGGGCAGAAAGCATTGTGTTCTGACCTTAATAAGTTGCGACATTTCGCTGTATCGTCTTCTTGTTTGGGTTTCGTTTTCTTTGTAACAAAAGACGGAATTATTTTCGTTTCGTAACTGTTTCGTTTGTCTTTGTTGCGTCATGGGTTTATACAATTGAACAATGCTAATATTTTTATTCAAAAAAAAATCTTTCATACTGAAATATCATCATCATTAGCTATACGGTCCCACCAAAAGGCTCGGAGCCTACCCTAAGTTAAGGGTGATTAGGCCCTAGTCAACCACGCTGGCCAAGTGCGGGTTGGTTAACTTCACACATATCTTTTGAATTTATTCTCAGATATGTGCAGGTTGCATCACGATGGTTTTCCTTCACCGTAAGAACGTCGGATAAATGTACATATTTAAATCGGAAATCACATTAATTCAAGGCGGGATTCGAACCCAGGACCCGCAGATTGCTAGTCAAGTGCTTCACCCCTGAGCCACCGACGCTCTCTATCTCTATTATACTGTACTCTGATAACGAAAAATAACCATCTGGAAGAGAGATATAGTCACTATACTAGTTAGGAATCCAAGTGGCATCCATTCTAACATCTGTTATAAACAAAATCAATAGAGCAACCGTATCCATTAATTTTTCTACAATACCCAAGCTTTTTGATATCGGAAATGAGCATGACAACAGAAATATCTTATATTCTATGAGATACAGGGCTACCTAGAATAAACTATAATTCCTATTTGGGGGCGCGGCAGTGCCCTTACACGAGGGAAAATATGAATGGATAGATAAGTGTTTATTTCTCTATACATTACGTTTTATATTGGGAAGAACATTTAACATTGCGTTACTAAGGAGGCAATGTATGCCGCGAGACGAAGTTGATTAGTATTCAAGCATCGTAACATTTGTAAGTGGTTTGAAAGGGAAAGTCTTGGCTCGGGAATTGAACGTCTAGTCCCCTTACATAAGATGCTTCATTCATAAATCACGATGAATAAGAAAATGAGATAAGGATATTTTAACGAAAAAAGTCGTAAAAGAGCGTTGGTGAAAGATGTGGATGAAAAAGGGAACTTATAAAGATAATAATAGTAATTTCAATAACGATTGTTAAGTCATTTGAGTTTGAAGAAATTTAATTGTTTTCATCGAGCATTTAGAATGTGATTGGTTATTGATAAATTTTATATTAGTATTTGTGGAAAAAAGATACGATTTTTAAAAATGACTAAAAAAATATTTTGAAAAATTCAGCGAGATTTTTTTTTCGTTTTTACTATACTTTATTTTGGTTCGTGCGATGACATCGTATAGATTATTTTATTTGTATCGTCTGAGCGTACATTTGAATGTAGGATTGTCATTAAGGGAACGTCGGTCGTTAAAACTAAAAGCTGTGGTGTTCTCTCTATTACGTGATAACATTTGACGCACTTACAACGCTCAAGTTTTATAAATACACCATCTTTTTCTCTCAGTTCTAATTTCCATTATTTTAATTGCAATTTTTAATGAGATTGTCTTTTGTTTTTAAATTTTATTTGTTTGAAATTTTAGAGCTTTTAAATGTCTTTTGTCATAATATTTTTATAATTGTGTAGTTTTTATTATTTCTAAACTATGATGTTAAACACAACCTTCTATTTAATATCATAGTTGGTGGAAAAGCTAACAAATACTTATGTGTACTAGCTGTCGCCCGCGACTCCATCCGCGCGGAATGAAATAAACCTGTGTTCCAGACTATGTTCTATATGTGAGCAAAATTTCATCGAGATCCATTCAGCCGTTCTGGAGATACCTTCAAACAAACATCCATCCATCCAACCAAACATTTACATTTATAGTAAGATAAGAAGTAAGATTTAAACATAAATAAAAAAGGTTTTATATAAAATTGAACTGTACTATAATTCTTTTACAATATTAACTGATAAAATGTTTCTCACGAAACATTTCTATTTTCCGATTGACACTATTCGATGTGTTTCCTTGTTATCGCCTTTTCAACAATAACGTTGGTTCGAAAGCTTCTATTTCCCGTTCGGAAGAACGTGCGAGTACCTTGAAAGCCTTCGCGACGGATGCGAATTTAATTATTCAGGAGATTGTAGTCCCGTTGCCCGGTTTCTTACTGAAAATAGTTTGATACACCCAAAAGGTAACTTCTTCAATATATCGTAATACATAGACGCATACATAATACATATATAATGTATATAACAAGTAAAACATAAAAAAAACCAATAATTAAAAAGGTAATACACGCGTTACCTTTAAACGGATAGAAGAGAGGGAACGTGTAGAAAAGTGATAATTCCTTCTTCCAGAAAGAAAGGTTATGCCTCCTGCCAATCCTTTTTTCAGTACTACTTTAAACGTAGGTCTAAGACATCAGGCCTACTCCGGAATAACATTAATAGTAAGGTATAGACATATTTGAAGAAAGAAGAGAAATTTATAACTTTCGAGGGGGTTTGTTTAATTTTTTTTGTTTTAATTTTTTTTATATCATAAGGTGGCAAACGAGCGAGTGGTCACCTGAAATCGCTGAAATAGCGAAGTGTCCGTTGCCCATAGACATACGCAATTGCATATGCGTTGCCTACCTATAATCGAAGGAGGAGAGGATGCACAGAAAGAAAATATTTTTCCTTTCCATGCATCCTCTCATCCGCAAAGTCCACTTCCACTTCCCATCCTTTCCTTATAAGAAAAAGGGCGGGAAGGGAAAGAGGACTAATTTTGGCCTCCGGGACGCACACTCATCAGACGAAACGCGGAATAGCTTCAAATTCACGCCTGTCTTCTGTGTGGTCGAGTTTTTTATGTATTCGACTTTCTTTTATCTGAATATATTCTTCGTGTCAAGATGATTTCAAAGTGTTAAATTATCTCATTTCGTATTAATTTTGTAACATATAAGAGCCCATTTCTGTAAATAAATGCTTGAGGTGTACATTTATATCCCTAGAGTATTGAGGAGAAATTTCATCGAGAAATAATATCCAATAACGATAAATCGTTTGAAATACGATCGTCGTATCGAGCTACTAGTTTATAGAAAGCCTACTTCAATTTGCTACACCAACTACGCATAAGATCTAATAGGTGTTTCGTTTGCATTAATTATTTTTATTTATCTATCTATAAATATATTCAAAACAATATTTTTTTTAATTCCCTAAGGACTTATAAACCAGAATATAAGTAAACTTTGGTAGGATGTTTTTTTGGTTGTTTGGTGGTCCGAAGGTTATGCGCTCTAAAAATTAAAAAAAAAAGTTTTTTTTTCTTATAAAACTTGGTTGTACTCTGAGCATACAGGAGATAAATAAATACTTTGTAATTACATTAACTTTTGTAATTTTTCAACAAAAAGAGTTAGATTTTTTTAGTATTTTCTCCGTGGAGTTATCCATGTGGCTATACGCAATTGGCGTTTTATCGTAGAATTTCGGGACACCCTGTATACAATTAATAAAATTGGAGTGTCTGTATGTAATATGGAAAAAATCAATGTTTCTCGAATGAAAAATCAAATCCAAATTTTGTATGTATGTCAGAAAGGCATGGTTTGTTCTGGGACAGCTGGAACGATTTTGACGGGCCTTGCGCTGGAAGTAAGCTGATGTACGCAGGAATGTTATGGACTAATTTTGTTATGTTTGCCGTCGACGTCGCGGTCTACCACTAGTAAATCAAAAATTCTTATGCTTATTTTGAGAAGGAAACTGTAGGATATTTATCATATGCAATTAAAACACTTCAAAGTAATTTTGAGTACTTTGGTACAAGTGTATGAAAACACAAAAACCCTTCAAACACTTTAAAGTATTTAAGCCCGTTTTAATTGGCACAAACTTCTCTCATTAGTAGGAAATTCTAAGTGAAGTAGGTTAAGCCATTTTTAACGAGATTGTTAAGTCCAGAACCTCAAAGTTTCCTTGTTCCCTGGTCCCTTTTTAAAACAATCTTTTTTTAAAAAAATTGTGACCAAACCTTTTCGATCTGTAATTCTATATATTTGTTTTTCCTGATTGTTTTTATGGTTTGTGATATTTGTATGTATATATAAGGTTGAATTCATAATCTTTTTTACGCTGAATATTGTTTTCTGTTAAGAAGGAGAACGAAAATGTGGCTGTGTGACGCAACACTAGCCTTACTAAAATGTCGATGTTTATGTCCCCTCATTATTCATTCTGACACTGGACTTTGTTATGAAAACACGTCACTCGCGTCAAATGATAATAATAATGTCTAAAAATACATATATTATAATAAGAGTATCATTTACTTTAAATAAGACATGCATTGTCATGTTTGCTCGAGTAATATATGCAAATTACATATCTAAAAATTAGAAATGCTATCCATAAGATAAAATAACATTTAACTATTTTACCCCTAAAAAATGAAACGTTAGAAAAATCAATCAATCAATACTTAATAGTCGAATGTCTGGTTGTAATGTTATGAACTAGAAAAATAAATGTGCGCTAAATGTTAAGTAACCCAAAAGCAATGCGAAATGTGAATGTTGCGTGTCGCTGCGGACCACAATGAACATTTTTCATCTATCTAATGGTTTACAAATATCAAATACAAAAAGTCATAAGTACAAAGATTTGTCATCCGAAATGCAACTGTTTGTCATAGTGGTATGATTCATATTAGCTCGTCCTGTGTTATGAGATGTGGTTTTATTGAATTCAATGCGCGTAGTCCGCAAGGAATTTGGCAATAGATTGGGATATATTGAGGGATTCCCTGACCTCAGTTTATTAGGTGAGAAATACTACGTGCTTTTATATAAGAATGTATTTAATGTTCACGTCTCACATATTTAATTCAGAACACACAATAATATCAAGTTATGTACTGAATTTAATACAAATTATCTGAAATTAAAATTATCCGATGTCCCATAAGTCCGAAAATAGTGTTTTTTTACTAGTGTGTTGTATTTTGGTTTGTATAATTGTTTTTTTTATTTAGTAATTTTAGCCAACCAGTGCCTTTCATATCTTATTGATACCACTAACGCAATCTGTAATTTTTTATTATATAAACTAGTATTCATTTTCTAATTAGCAAAAATAGATGGCACTGTTATAATATAACGCGCAATGTTTAATTTAACGCCATCTATTTAAAAGACTTAGACATTAATTTTTTTGTTTTGTTTACAGGTTACCAGATGTCGCGCAAGTCGTGTGCGGTAGGCGGGGCGCGGGGCGCATGCATGTGGGTGCAGGAGTGCAATCGAGTCGGTGGAATACACGCCGGAGTTTGTGTCGATGGCTTCATGTTCGGTTCCTGCTGTCGATTGCCGGACAAACCTATTCTCATCGAAGGTATCACGTTAAAATAACTTATATTGATTTGAATATTACGCCATCTATTGCTGCTAATATCAAAATATTTATTTTCAGAACCACAAAATCCTACAACTATAACCGACCGACCGTACGCAGCGCCATCAAGCGCCGCTACCACGCAACCGCCCGAGACAACACAAGCATCACCGCGGCCAACATCGCAAACACAGCGGCCGTCGTTTATGACGAAGCCGATAGATGGCGCACCTTCATATAACTATAGACCGCCAGAAATTAATTTACCCTCATTAAGCCTAGAATCAAGTAGCGAACAAAATAGTGATATAGTTAATAAAATACCATATAACAATGTAAATAAGTATCAAAATGTAAATAGGCCAAGCGGCGAAATGGAAACTAGTCCCCATAACAAAATTTCGTCTAGTCTTAGCATATTGGCCGGCGCGCGGCCCATGGCGGTGTCGGAGCAACATCCAGACAACAGTATTAGTGGAGGTAAGACAGTTATTTATAATATCATTCTAATATTAGAGATGGATGGATGGATGTTTGTTTGATCTCCGGAACGACTCTACGGATCTTTATGAAATTTAGCAAAGATGTAGAACGTTGTTTGAAAGAACACATAGGCTACCCAGTATTTTTTTAATTCCACGCGGAAGGAGTTGCGGGCGACAGCTGGTAAATTGTAAACAATATCTATTTCAAAGGTCATTGCGGTAGGTTACCCATCGGTACAAAAATCTTAGTTATGTAAAAGCTTGAATAATCTTTTTTAACCATTCCAGCGCACATGATGTCTCGACCTAACAATGCGAACACCCACTGGCAGGCAACAACGGAGCCGACCTTCGTGACCAAAACGCGACCTGGCAGCTGGGAGAAACCTGGCAAGCCAAAGCCGACCAAGAAGTTTACTACGACTACGGCTAAACCACATAAAAGTCATAAGCCTAAAGACCCCACGCTTAATATCATTAAAATGGATGAACCAACACCTCCTCCTATCCAAACTACAGCTGCTACTGATAGCGTAGGTCAGTAAATTTTACCAATCGATTTATTCCTACGGGACCGTAAAAAACTACTAAAATCGGAATATGTGAATTATACAACGTTACCCAGTTAATTTAAAACGTAATGTTACTAATCTTACTTCTTATTATCTTCCTTACTAATGTAAGAAATGCGAATGTTTAGATGGATGGAGGTTTGTTTGAAGGTATATCCGGAACAGCTGAACGGATCTTGATGAAATTTGGCACAGACGTAGATCATATTCTGAAAGAATACATAGACTCACTCACATAGATTCAATGTGTTTTTTTTTATTTCGTGCAGGCGACAGCTAGTATAATATAAATTACTGAATGCTATTACGTTTGTATTTCAACGATAAATAAAGATTCCCATTTTCCATATAACATTTTATTTTGTTTATCAATGTCGAAAAATCTTCGTCATTTTGATATTTCTATAACAAAAGGTCATATTACTAAAAGTTTTCCCCAAATCATTTCTTATTACGTTTATTTCGGGCACGAAATTGACGGTTTGTCAAATCCCTTCTGATTCGTACCATTTCCCCGCTGATGCTTTAGTGGCCTTTCAATGGCTTCGCAAAAAATACTTTTAAGAGAGATAAGAAAAAATATTTATTTTATTAAGAGGCAGCTTGATCAAATATTTCTATCTTTTCCAATGAATTCGATTTTAGTCATAAGTTATTTAAGTTCAAACTAGTACCAACTTCAAAATAGGTTTTTCTGACCGTATTTTCAACTTTAACGATTTGGAAAGAACATTTTCTCAATCGAGTCCCAGTAGTGGGAGTAACTTGCACGTTGATTGTAAAGATTTACGCGATGAAGGAGGAAAGAGAGAAGTGTCATCCGAATCCGTGTTCTTCCCCAGAATGTCTACTAGTTCACTATTTCTTTATTCCAGAGTGTGGTGTGACGGCCATGTGGCCGCGTCCCGAGACGCGCATCATGGGTGGCCAGGATTCCAGCTTCGGGCGGTGGCCGTGGCAAGTCTCTGTCAGAAGGAATTCCTTCTTCGGATTCTCGTCTACCCACCGTTGCGGTGGGGCCATCATCAATGAAGGATGGATTGCCACAGCAGGGCACTGCGTTGATGAGTAAGTTAAATATTCTCGGTTAACTTTAAATGTGTTTCTGTTTTTTCTATCAAGTTAAATTAAGAAACTTTGAAAGTTTAGTAAAAGTGGAAAAGTTTCAAAAGCGTATAGTCATTGGTAAACAAAACAATGTTGGGAAGATAAATCATAAATTTAAATAAACAATAAACTGTTCTCCAATACAATGTTAGTAAGTAGTATAAATACACAAATAAATACAAAACAACAATTTATTTACATCGTTATGACTAAAGTTCGCATATCTGAAAATGTCGTGTTGCGCGCGCGAACGCATATTGGTTGTATTTCAAATTTTTAATCTGTAAAATGTATCTACGGGCTCATTCCAGTTTCGTTGGCAATAACAAAACACTATTAGATTTAAGATAAATTCGCTCCAAGTTGTTTATCTTACCTTTATTGTCGATAAAATTGTTACTGACCGCCATTTGCTTTGTTTTAATGTTTTCAAATAAATTTCAATGCAGTGAATTACTTGGCTTTAAAATTACGGGCAACGCAAAATTCAAAATGACAATAAAAGATATATACTCAATAATTTATAAAATATCTTTACAAACAATTATATTTATATATATTTTTTTATTTATTTTGCAACGTTATCTTGAATCGTTTTGAAAAAATAATTCTTTTACTTCTTATTATGTTATTTGTGTGGTTATCCTCTTCTTCTTTGTATACTTCATTACTGTAGTTCGTGCTCGTCTTGATATGCCTTCATGGATGCGTCGATCAGCTGCCTCAGAAAACCTCTTTGCCTCCTTCAAACTTATTTTGATGGTATATTGTTATCGTCATATACCATCATAATTAATTTGAACATTTTTATATGATCTTCATTTGTTTCACAGCTTGCTGACGTCACAAATAAGAATACGTGTCGGCGAATATGACTTCTCGTCTGTATCCGAACAATATCCCTTCGTGGAGCGCGGCGTCGCTAGGAAAGCGGTACATCCAAAGTACAACTTTTTCACATATGAATACGACCTGGCGCTCGTGAAATTGGATTCACCTGTGCAGTTCGCGCCTCATATATCGCCCATTTGTCTGCCCGCGACTGATGACTTATTGGTTGGTGAGAATGCGACGGTCACTGGATGGGGACGACTGTCAGAAGGCGGTGTGCTACCTTCGGTGTTACAAGAGGTATGCTACTTTTATATCTGTCGCCCGCAACTCCGTCCGCGCACAATTGCCTATGCATACTTCTAGACTATGTTTTATATCTGTGCCAAGTTTAATCAAGATCTGTTGGGCCGTTCCAGAGAGACCTTCAATCATCCATCCATCGCATTTATAATAGTAAGATTTAATAATGTTCTTACATATGCGTAGTAATAGCAATATGTTGGAGGTTCAATAGCAGTATCAATGATCTCTTCTTGATAATTGTTTACATTAATAATTACTTATTCAAAACAACCTCGGCTTACGAGTCGACTTCGAAATCATAGTACAATAGTAATCAATAGATTATGTTAAAAAGTACTATTCTTGCCAAATATTGGATTAAAAATTAGATTGTGTTTTGCAGGTACAAGTCCCGATACTGTCGAACGAGCGCTGCAAGTCGATGTTCCTGCGCGCGGGACGACACGAGTTCATCCCGGACATATTCTTGTGCGCGGGACACGAGAGAGGGGGACATGATTCTTGTCAAGGAGACTCCGGAGGACCGCTACAAGTAGGTTACATCTATTGCCTGTTACAATACTTTGGAAATACTGTATTTTGGGTGTTTGCATTTGGAGACACCATGTTAACGAATGATGATGTTATCAGCAAAGCTCATTGAATTATTGGCTTATGATATTGTAAGTAAATATACGTGGTCATAGGTAGGAATAGTTTATACAGATAACACTTTATTGGCACCTATTAATGTCGATTATTAGAATGTTGGAACAATTGTCGAAGTAAATCTGAATATTCATGTTAAACGTCAGTTCCAATATGTTCAGTTTATTAGCCAGTGTGAACGTCTTCAGTGAAATTAGATATAACATATGAATTCCACACTTCCAGACATCTTGCTTGGTCTTATCATTTCAATACTGAATTTGGCTTCAAGCCACAATCATTAAAGCACGTTACCAACGTTACCTATTATACTGTAAGTGCTGGGAGACGCCAAACGACGTCGTTCATACACGCGCACTTATACGTGACGAGGAATTTTAGTTTCCTGGTTAACTTTACTGTTAGATGAAGTCATTTCGTTTCGTAAGATCAGAAGTCCAGCGCTGGTAGGACTGATTTTTGCTGCATAAGGCTGTATATATTTCTCTGAATTTTCTTCTTCTATTAATTGTGAGTTTCTGAAACAAAAACCCCCGTTTACAACATAATATTATCTCTGTTTTGTCAAACATAATGACTGGTGCCATTATATGTTTTATACATATTTCGGTCTTAGAAACCAACGGTAAAACGAGTTGATTTTCTGAAGATGTTTTAGTGAATTTGACTTTGAATCAAATTTAAGTTACGAATTAAAAACAACGCCATCTATTTTATTGAGACATGCATTATTTTAATTTTTTTCATTGCAGGTCAAAGGAAAAGATCAGAGATATTTCCTAGCCGGCATCATAAGTTGGGGCATCGGTTGTGGAGAAGCGAACCTACCCGGAGTCTGCACTAGGATATCTAAATTTGTACCCTGGATATTACAGACAGTAAGCTCGTAAAGTGTTTTAAGTGTTGAACAATATGTTTATGAACAAATTTAATTCAAAACGATCGAACTAACGACAATGATACAGTGCAAGTTACCTTCAAAAATGTTGATACATTCAACGTTTTCTGAGGCGTTTTATTTATGGAACAGTCTTAGGGTTGCCAAATTAAAGACGATCAAATCAATATCTACTTTGTTGAAAAGACCCAAAACGTTGCTGCTGAAGCAGCTCTATTGGGTGCCAAGTAACTAGAATATTTCGTGTCAAACGAAGAAGTGGCAGCCCTAAATTTACCGGGAAGCTATGCAGGACTTGCTGTTGCAATGCTGCATAAGCTTTAATACGGTTCAGTAATCAGGCTTGGACCTATAATAAACGCCCTTACAATCCCAGCTTATATTTCAATACACGCTATAGTTTTAAGATGTATTTGCAATTTTTTACAACTTTTGTAAATATTATTTGTGTATATTACCTGTAGCATTCGTTGCATTATATTTGGCTCGTTCACGTATCAACACGTGTTGCCGGTCCAACGGTCTGACGTCGACTGACGCCCCCTCTCACCGGCATGTACTTATGGCGTGTACGCTCGAGACAAACACTACATGCATACACTACATTACCTATTTTGTAAATATATTTTTGTAATTATAAATACAAAACAGGTAACTGTAACAAAAGATTAATATAATTTTATTTAGTTTAATGCCAATGCATTTAAGTTGTAAATATTTAAAAATTGCAATTTTTCTTGCCTTTTAGATATTCTTTTACAGTATTATTTATTTGTTGTTTTCGAACAACAAACGATTTTGTAAATAAAATGATTATTTTTATCAGTTTCTAATACTCTGTACAACTGCGGATCGTAGAGCGTCGGTGGCTCAGGGGTCAAGCACTTGACTTGCAATCTGTAGGTCCTGGGTTCGAATCCCGCCATGTACCAATGTGTTTTTCGATTTCCGATTTACATATGTACATTTATCCGACATTCTTACGGTAAAAGAAAACATCGTGATGCAACCCGCACATATCTGAAAAGAAATTCGAAGATATGTGTGAAGTCAACCAACCCGTACTGGGCCAGCGTGGTTGACTATGGCCTAGTCACCCTTGATTTAGGGTAGGCTCCTAACCCTGAGCTGATGAGCGAATAACATCGTTTGCATAGTTTTTGTATAGTTTAAAAAATATCTTTTATAACAATAAAATGCTTTGTATTTATTTGCAAGTTTAAATGTAACATGTTATCTTTATATGTATTTAGTATAGTTTAAGTTTTTCATAAAGTTTAAAAAAATAGGATAGTTTTAGTTTAATTAAATAATATTGTGAAATGAAATTACCAAATCGCAGTTTGTTGAAACATGAAGAGCGTTTAGTTTGTAATTTATTATATTAATAAAGTGATGTTTATTACTAATGTATATTTTATTATAATTTTGTTTGAATGAATAGTTTATAATAACGTTGATTATATTGTTTGCACATAACTGTATTGTTAAATAATTAAATATCGAAACGATTT
>NW_013531716.1:1137493-1171661 GCF_000836235.2 Papilio xuthus | reverse complement strand
TATATAAAGGTCAGTAGGTGCTATCGTCAAAATGCATCAAGTGGATTAATATTATTTTTATAATTTAAAACAATTTATTAATTTAGTATCATTAAAAAGTACGTATAATTTAAGAAAGCTAAGGTAGGCCCGTTAATGATAGATAGTTAAGAAGCAAAGTGTTAGGTTACCGAAGAATGGTGTATTACAAGAGTTTTAGATAAGTGTGGAATAGTTCTAAAATTATGGAAGACTAGCTGTCGCCCGCGACATTTTATGCATGGGATTTAAAAAAAAACTTAATTAGTAGCCTATGTGTTCTTTCATGCTATGTTCATCATCTATGCCAAATTTCAGCGAGATCCGTGCAGCCGTTCCAGAGATACCTTCAAACAAACATCCATCTATCCATAAAATATTCGTATTTATAATGTTAGTAAGAAATAAGATTTAAAGCGATGCGCCGTACAACAACTTGATTCACTAGTATAGTGGGAAATTATCAAATCTGATTTTGGAAAGAATGAAATGTAGTAAAAAAGTACTATTTAAAGCAAACGCAATAATTTCAAATTGATAAAAAAATTTATTCCATTTTCATATCATATTTACAATTGCATATTTACAAAATATTGGCCATCGCATGCGTGTTATGGCCAACACATTCCAAAAACTTGCATCGCCTTAAGTAACCATGTCTGGAAATTCTTCACGGACGTGTCATTTTTCATTGCGACAAAACCTTTATACCAAGTGGATACGATACAATCATAATAAAATAGCAACTCTCTTTTGAATCCTTTATTGCATCTTTCGAATCCTGGATGTATTGCACTTGGTGTGTTCTTACAATGTATACTATTGAACTGCACATCATAAATAGGTATATGTCTTGTGACAGCTACTCTGGGCAATCCAAATTCCAGATCTAGTATCCAAGGCGTATGGTCGCTTATATCTTCCTGATTACAAAATACATCTATGATTTGATTTGGATCGATTGTAAACATTCTTGCGGTAGGAAATAATTCCTTCGGCAGTCTTAGATAGTTTTCTATTGACTCTTCTATTCCATCTGAATTGGTTGATTCAGTTGGTGTCAATTTGGTATCTGCTACTTCTTGGGTTGCGTTAGCATTGTTATTTATGCATTTTATAATTTCAGGCTTATAGTTTACTAGTTCATAGTAATTTTCTGGTATTGGTACTTCTGATATAGTTGGAGAAATAGGTATTATAGGTTCAGCAATTGCTGTACCACAAAAACATAATGATGGAGCAACTGCTGTATTTATAATTTGTGGACTTATGGTTACAAATGGTACTTGTACAGTTGTGTACAAAGATGTTGGTACTGTTATTATTGGGTTCCAATCGTTGATTGTAATTGGAAAATTATAAATTTGTTGAGGCATATACTGAGCATATGTAACCATATTTGATGTATTCTGAATATCTTTGAAATAATTGGAGTAATCTTCGAATTTATATTTTTCTACAAAAGTTTGCTTTTCGTTTATATAATCGATATTATTTTCATTAGTTTGATTGGAAATTTCATGTTCAATTACATATGGTTTAGTATATTTTATTTTTTGATCGTTTTTGTAATTTTCTTTATTGTTTATTCCTTCTTGTTCTGTTGATGAATACGGAGCCATTGTTCACATTCTGATTACTATCAATTACTTCTAAAGCAATTCAATCTTACTTACTGTTTGACTTGACTTACTGTTTTTCCTTTAGATAATGGAAATCTTCCATTATAACACATTTGAACATAATACCGAAAATAATATGACCAATGTAACATTTGAAGTGTTAAAAATTTAAATCATTTTTAGTAAATTTTGAATACAAATGACGGTATTTCGTAATATACAGATTATAAATGTTTATTGAAGTTTGTAACTACGCATACATTTTGATGTTTTAATTTTATAGTTATAAACATAACAATAATTTTAGTAAGTGTTATATTAGGGAATAGTAATATAAAAGGTATAAATTTTCTATAAATTAAAAGTAAAATTTTTAAACTTAAGTTTAGTTTTGTCTATTAGTTGAAGGTAGAATGGATTTTTATTTCGAAAGACTGCAACGCTGCGAATTGGTTTCCGCTTCTCACGTCGCGCCTAACGATATCTATTGTGTGTACAGTTCATTTCCGTTTTTAAAAAATTCTTAACTTGAATTGAGGATTTTTTTGAATGAAGTTAAAAGATGGAGATAATTTCGTATATTAAGCGAAATATAGATATTGTTAAAATGTAAACAATCTGTAAATATCTTCTTTATTTCGTTCTTAATTTACTATTTACAATAAATTCCATGAGAGTAATTAATTTAGTTGTGTTGTGTGATAATTCGTCTTACAACTTTATTTTTCATTCGCGCCAATTCCATAATTTTTTTTATCTTTATATTTTTTCTTAGTGGTATGTCGGTGGCCAGTAATACTATTATTTTAAACGTGGAATATGAGTGTTGTTTATATTAAGAAAAAGTAAACACCAAAGTATTAGGATTTTGGAACGTTTTATGTTCTTATATTATGTTGCTTTACACACGTTCACTTAGCGTTAGTTCCTCTGTAACTTTAAGTAATTCAAGTGTTTAAGTTAGATGATGACATTAAGGTCCCTAAAATTGTCTTGTCTTGTCTATGGTAGAATAATTAAGTTTACTTTAATAATTTAAACAATGACGCTTGTCTTCATTGTTGTGGTTTTGATTTAATTATTCATGTTTGTTTGTGAAAAGGCTTATACATATAGAAATATATTTTTAATCTATAAACAGGATACTAATTGGTCACCATACTTCATACTAAATGCAAAATATATATATATATATATATATATATATATATAAAAGAAAGTCGTGTTAGTTACACTATTTATAACTCAAGAACGGCTTTACCGATATGGCTGAAAATTGGTGAGGAGGTAGCTTAGAGCCAGGAGACGGACGTAAGATACTATTTATTCATTTTTTTCGAATTTGTGCCTTGAAGAGCTGCTTTATATTTAACTTACTAATATTAACAATGCCAATGTTTCGATGGATGATGCGAGAATAGTATAATGACTTCATTGTTCAATGTTTTATTATAAAAAGTACAAATTGTAGTATTATGTTAAACAAACTCCTTACAGCGTCTGGTCTTTTATGAATAAAAGTTTGGAATAAAATATTCTTTGATACAATCTTATTCTCATTTGAATAATACGATTGCAGTAACTTGTTTTTCAAATTAAAGATAAGGTTTGTTCTTGATAATATTATTGTTACTGAAGCCGATATGAAACCCTCCGATGTGAACATTTAATTTATAGTATAGAACATTTTGTTGTTATCGAATACTGATATCGAATACTAATTTGAATGCATTTTATGTTGATTTCTTTTCTATAATCGAATGGTGAATTATGTGGTTCTAATACTTGAAATGTATAGGCTTGCCTAATGACTTGCTTTTGCCTTTTATTTTTCCTTGAATTTTAACCATGTCGTACTTATATTATAAAT
Organism: Papilio xuthus; assembly: GCF_000836235.2. Classification (NCBI taxonomy): domain Eukaryota; kingdom Metazoa; phylum Arthropoda; class Insecta; order Lepidoptera; family Papilionidae; genus Papilio; species Papilio xuthus. Next base: position 1,168,151 of record NW_013531716.1, on the reverse strand, counting down.
GCTAATGTTTGGATGGATAGATGTTTGTTTGAAGGTATCTAGGGAACGGCTGAACGGATAGGCTTAGGAACACATAGGCTACCAATTATGTTTTTGTTCCGCGCGGACAAAGTCCCCGGCGACAGTTAGTATTGATATAATAATTAAGATAGGGTTAATATTTTTAGGTCAGATAGAATTTTGTCTATACAAATATCAGACATGTAAAAATTCTAAAGCTACAAGAAAAGTAGTTATTATAGATGGAGTTTGAAGAAACTAATTGGGATTCAGTTGAGTCGAACTAACTACGATTGTTGTTTGAAGTTACCTCTCATATTGCTTCTTACACTTCTAACATTGTATGAGATTCATGCAGCATCTCGCTATCAGGCATCCAAGTTTAACGACCAGGTATAAGTATCATCACCATCAGCTCACTTAAAACACTGAGGGGCTCAGAGCTTTCCCTAAATTTAGCGGTGGTTACACCCTATAAATGTACCTATTCAAATCGAAAAACGAAAAACACATTCGTAATTGAATGGTTTCGCACTCAGGACCTGCAGATTACAAGTCGAGAGCTTAACTCCTGAGCCACCAACGGTCTATAGAGCGATTGATCTCTTATCGATATAATAACTGTGTAAATATCTAACACGTTTTTTTCTAATTCGTAGTGTTCAATTCATTAAGTTTAAACAAATAAATGCTGACACGTGTCACATGATAACATCAGTCACACGTTTGTTACGACCGTATATTATTGTTAGCGGTTAGCGGAACGATAATTATTTAAGAACTATTACGTACAAGTATTGTATTGGTTTCGGATGAAAGAAGTTTGCATGCAGCTGAAACGCCTATGCTATATATATTTCAAGAAGAATAAGAGTGATAATAAAAAAAAGAGTGATATATATATATAAGTGTGTGTGTATAATAAATTCTATGTACATCTATAAAAAAAAGAAGAAAAAAAGCAAAAAAAAAATAAGAGTGATTGTAATATATTCGGGTTTTTTGTACGAGGTACCTTTTGAAGTCTTACTTGACTTAGTTTAGTTGCCCCATTTAACGAAATTCTTAACAATTTATTCTTTATAAAATTAAAGGTCTTGGGTAAACATTCGAATTTAATACTCTTTTGTTGGTTTACGGTATTCGATATTCCCTTTTATCGTATTGTTGAATATCGACATTGCAGCGTCCCTTTGATGTAGTGAATTCAACAAAGCGGATAAAGATCCCAAAAATTGAACTAAAAAATTGTGAGTTTTTATTTATTAAAAAACTACAAAACGCTAATAATTTATCTAAATAGGAAAATGTTAAGTTAAATATATTTACAGATAGCATTATGTCAGGGACTGAACAAGCTTTGTAGTTTCTTGCATTACACGGAACATTGCGCAATCCATTCAGATCTTTCATACGAAAATACAATATGGATACGGTATAAATATGAATTCCATATTAAATGCTTGAAATAATATGCGTATTTAAAAAAAGCAGAAACCAAAATAAACATTTTACCCCATGTAGTAACATTAGTGATATTATGCTTTGATTATTTCCACACAAACTCATGGAAGCAGGATCTGAAGATTACATTTTAAACAACTAATTTACTTCCATCTATAAACGTATACGTTAACAATAATCCAATTGAACACAGACTGAGGTAACCTAATTAAAAAATTGTCCTTTTGCACTTTTGAAATAGGCTTTTCATCGCGGTAATTTTACTAATATTATAAATGCGAATGTTTAAATGGATGACTGTTTGTTAGAAGGTAAATCCAGAACGGCTGCATAGATCTCGATGAAATTTGGCATAGATGTACAACATAATCTGGAAAGTCACATAAGCTACTAATTAAGGTTTTCTTTTAATTACCCGAGACGCAGTCGCGAGCGACAGCTAGTATTGCTATAGAAGAACAGTGTACCGCATCTAACTTGTCAGCACTTTTCATAGTTCACACTTAAGTCTAACAGTGTACTTTGCATTGAATAGTATTCGAAAGACATTACTAATACACGAGAGAGGCGTTATGTAAGCAAAATGCAGCGTAAAACACCAACTCACGAGTGCACTTTGGGGATAAAAACGTCGAATCCTTAACTGATAAGTTTGGTACACGCTTCTGAGTTTTGTTACACAGCGTGTGAATGTATCCATATTGAGTCGGAGTAGGAAAATGTTTGTCGAATTTGACACCTAGAATCTAAGTGCTTACTCTAAAAGACTAAGACTTTTAGGACATTGAAAAGACTGCTTTGATATTATTTTTAATGAATATCTTAGTAAAATTATAAATGCGCATGTTTGGATGGATGGATGTTTGAAGGTAAGGACGGCAGTATGGATCTCGTTGAAATTTGGCATAAATGTAACATAGCCTGGAAGAACACATAGTCTATTATTATTTTATCCCACACGGACAGAGTCACGGGCAAAAGTTAGTTTTATTATAAATAAAAAAAATGTGTGAAATGTAAAATATTAAAATTTAAAATAATAGTAGTAAAATAAATAACGGTATATTAAAATAAAGGCATTGAATGGATTCGCTTGTCCAGTTGCTAGTGCGTACATTTTTCACAATAATCGAAGTCAATTATTCACTGACATAGTGTCAGGTCGATCATCATTAAACTCTTCTGACACTATAATGCCACTTTATTGTGATATATTTAAATACCTAGCTGTCGCCCGCGACTCCGTCTGCGTAGTATTAAAAAAAACTTAACTTAATAAATATTGAAAAAGTGCTTTAAAATATACAAATTTGCTTTCCAAATTATGACGATTTGTTTGTGAATTGGTAAACAAAAAATACTGTTTGGTTTTACAATTTTCAGTTACGAATTGGAAATATCGCAGCTTGCACAAATATAAAATCTGATTGGCGATAAATCGGTATTTTACGTAGGTACATATTATACATTTTTTTTTGTTACCAAAATGTATGATTTTATTGTTGGTATTGTTAATTTTTATTAAAAAGGACTTGATATTTTGTTGGTTGACTTAACACATATTTTTGAATTTCTTCTCAGATATATGCAACCTGCATCACGATGTTTTCCTTCACCGTAAGAACGTCGGCTAAATGTACATATGTAAATCAAAAATCGAAAAACACATTGATACATGGCGGGATTCAAACCCAGGACCTGCAGTGCTTAGCCACTGAGCCACCTAAGCCCCTTATAAAAATAACTTATAAAAATACATAGCGTGATACCAAAGTTGATCGGTCCGATGGGATATATCCCATTTACAAGTTGGTCGATCGGAACAACTGGAAACATCGCTTGATTACTAAGTAATATTCGTGTAATATTATATTTTTTTATATTTTTAAATTTTTAATAACAAGTATATCTAAAAGGAAGTTAAAATATCACATGCAATTTCCTGTGAAGTACAGCAATACTCGAGCGCTTTCACATTTCAAGCCTCTTATAGTTTTATTGAAATCATAAATTACACATATTTCGTTCGAGAAAGATACATTTTAATAATGAATTTATAAAATACTTATTTCTGTTTTAAACAATGTATTATATTATGTCATCTATTCACATTAATTAAAGAAGTTTTTGCAAAATAACTTTATTAGGCATTAGGTATTTTGAATATTAACGTTTTTTTTTTGTTAACGTGGGGAATGCGTTTATGCACTTCGCCGTCCGTGCTGCGGGGGCAGCAGGAACGGTTTCGTGTGAGACTCCCGGTCTGGGAACAAGACCGGACTACCCACTAAACCCTGCGGTGTTCTCCTACGCCGAACCGAACCGTAGCATCTACGTTAGTTTATCCACGGCCCGGGGGAGCCCCTGGTAGGGGCTCGACTCGTGTAGGGAGGGGTCATATGTTAGACCCCTCCCATCACCTTATGATGATGATACCCTCAGAACACAAGAGGGGGGCCATCCGCAACAATCGGCGCGACAGGTCCCCCGACCCGTCGCGCGTGGCTCTTGAATATTAACGTTAGTTTTATTTAGTTAAATTTCTAAAACCTCATTAATTAATCCTTAGTATTTTTGTTTTACTGAAGAATAGGATATTATAATTATACAAACAACTTATATTTCAACTTTCATTCTTAACATCATCATCATCAGCTCGCTATACGTCCCCATCGAGGGGCTCGGAGCCTACCCTAAGTTAGGAGTGATTAGGTCTTAGTCAACCACGCTGGCCAAGTGCGGGTACTTCACCCATATCTCTGAATTTCTTCTAAACATAGAAACGTAATTATTTTTTTTTCACATTGTAACAATTTTGTAGAACTGCTCTGACACGGACTAGATTCTTATCAGAATAAAGATGTGTGCGAACAAAATGAAATTGCCGGGGAAATGTGGTAACCTTTTAACAGCCGTGGCACATTGCCAGGTTCTAAAAATGTACTTATCCAGTTGTGAACATTTCACACTGTTTGCTATCTAGTCTACGAGTTCGAAATTCAGTTGGTATTTATTAAATTTGAGACTAATTCAGTAAAATATATATTTCACAGGGTCATCGCATCATCAAATTCAGCCTAAACTTGTCCACTGCCGGGCGTAGGCTTCCCCCATCGATTGCCACAATGCACGGTCCTGTGCCGCCCGCATCCAGTGCACTCCCGCAACCTTGACCAGGGTAAAGAGTTGAAATTACACGTACAAGTGTTAGGAAGAAAATCCTTGCTAAAATGTCGAAGTTTGTGTCCCCTCACAAATCGTTCTGACACTGGACTTGGTAACGAAAGCGCGCCATTCGAGCCAAAGGATTCTAATAATGTCTACAACAGGAAACGTAAAGCTGTCAGTTTCCTGCATTGTAGCAAATGTAAAAAACATACAGACAAATTGAGAACCTCCCTCTTTTGAAATCGGTTAACAAAAATATTTCTATCATTCTCTTTGAAAAGTGTCCTTAAATTAATTTTAAAAACACAAAACATCCGACTGACTATAAAACAAATCACGCTCGTAACCCGGAGACAGAGACTACGGACTTCCATTTAGCCCTGTCTTGAAATACCTCTATCGATTCTTATACATTCGTACATCAAAATTATCACGATAGTGTATGATAATTACTTTTCGTTTGCCACTTTTCCTTCATCAAATATCCTGTTTTCTGGTATTTGATTTTCAGTTGAAGCAAATCAATGTGTTAGCATAGTCAAAGCCAACAACAGACTGATTAAAATTCAAGCCGCGAACTTCCTCTCCCGTCCTGTTTGTGTGCAATCCACTGGAATTAATTTGTACTTGATTGCTCTAATTCTAATTGTCTCTCACATGTTTACAAGGTTTCTGACAATTTTAAACTATTCTAATTATTTTTGTGATGTAAGTAATTATTAAAACATTCAAATTAAACCTATTAAATTATTGCATTAATAAAATGCTTATGATTTACTGCAACTTTGATGAACTATTTACTAATTAAAGACCGCACAACTACATTTTCTAAGTATAGTTAAGTTCAAGTACACTATTTCGCAGATGATGGCGGCTCTTAACTTCGAGCGAGTTGCTGCGCAGAATTCTAGGTGTAGCGGGTCGTAGCGAGATTCGGGGGGAGAGTGCTGCACAGCGCGTCGATGACCTTGAACTGTCAAGATGTTTGAAAAGAACTATACGTAGTCCCACTATTTTCAGACTCGTCGAGGGTTACTAGATGAGTCTGACTTAATACTCAGTCGCATTACACTTCGGAGGACGACTTAATAGTCCTAATTGTTTTTGCATTTACATATTTTATTAAAGCTAGCAAGTATTTTAAAGTTTATTTAAATAAACTTTAAAAAACTTTTCTAATGAAGTCAAATTCGTAACTGAATCAATGAACGAACCCTTTTCACTAACAAATGTAAGGTAAATAAACGAAAGATAAATGTTTGTTCGAATCAATGTCAAAAAGATGTAGCCAGTTCGACTGACTACGTGACATAAATACAAAAACATAAAACCCTATCATAAAGTTAATTTTCTTTGATTATTAATATAAATAATTGATAAATTAGATGATACTTTAATTGCTAACTCTAGTAAAACTGCTTACAATTTATAGATAAGCTCCGAAAGCTCATAAATTGTTGAGAAAGAATTGTTTTTATAAAATACCTAGCTATCGTCCACGACTCCGTGCGCGCGGAATTAAAAAACATTATTGGTAGCCTAGTTAAACTTATATAAAAACGGCTAAACACTCACGTATATTCGTCCGGTGGTGACACCGACTAGTTTCGAGCCCATCGGGGGCCCTTCATCAGGGTGAGTGGGAATGGTATTATTTCGAGAACGCGGCTCGTCGCTCACTCTTTATTGTAATGTCTCACGAAAGTTTGAATAATTTTATAGTAGCCTAGTTCTTCCAGACTATGATCTACATCTGTTGCAAATTTCAGCGAGATCTATGCAACTTTCTGAAGATACCTTTTAACAAATGCATCTAAATATTCGCATTTATAATATTAGTAAGATTTAGGACAGATTATGAACTGACATATTTACGTGCCTTTTATCATAAGCCTTTTATATAAGTAGCCACTATACAGTGGAGAACCCTAGAATTACAATGTACATTTTAAATATCAGAACTTAATCTCTTTAATAGATTTTTACTTACAATATTCTTCGAAATAACTAAGTATATACATGTTCAATATCCATTAGACCATAAGAAGTAGTTGACTCTCGCATATTTGATACGAGCATTAAGCTGTAGGTATGTCGACCGCAAAACTGGAGCTCAGCTCAGCTTCTCAAGATTCACTACATTCCTTTAAATTACTCGATTACGTTTATATCCTGATATAAAATAGGGAACTCATTTCAGTTCCTAGTTAGTTTTATGGGATGAATATTAATTTAAGTATTACTAAAATTCTAAAAATAATTATTATCAAACATGAGTTTTCTGAGGTTTCTGAGACCAAACACTTCATTCAAAACATATTGTTATCTCTGTTTTATCAAAGATAATGACAGGGATGACGATATGTTTTATTTTGGTGTCGGAAATCCACGGTTAATTATTTTATTGCTATTATTAAACACATTGTATGATTGTCTTACTGTGCTCCGAAACCCCGGGCTAAATTTGGAAAAAAAATTGCTAGGATTTTCTGAAGACATCAGCGCTGGAGAAGGTTTATGCCTAAAAATATATGAAAAAGAAAACAATATAAAGACACTTTAAGTAAAATTTAGTTTTAAGGCATTTAATTATTTATTAGAATTAAGAGTCAAGTTCAAGATTCCAAACTTATATAGCAAATTCACTCAAACTCTAGTATCTTATTTACAAATGCGTTGTAGATTGTTGTAAATATAGGAAAGAAAATAGTACAAATAATGTCAAAACAAAAAAGTATAGAAGCAATATTAAGCATTCGCAACATTCCCACGGTCATTAGCGGGATGGGCGTCAGTAAACGAATTTTCCCACGCTCCACGAATGCCTCCGTAATGTCCTGTATTACGTGTTATCACCTGCGTCCGTCCACAAAAGTTGCCTGAATTTTACTGAAAAATACCGTCGAACTGAAAAATCAGAATGAATTTTTTCTTTCATGGCGTGGTTTCAAAAATATAGTAGAATTTTAAATTAAGCATTACAAAAGTCCGATGCAAAATAAAACGGGAAAGTCATTAGTACAAGCAGATTGGAACTGACCATAGACATCCGTTTTAAATCATAAGGTTCATTCATAAACAAACTAAGAAACAGATCTGTGTTATCAGTTATGTTTTTATCTATTCATTTGACTAGATTTAAACTTCCGTGGAAGCTGATATTACAGATCATGTTAATTTAAAAATCCGTCCGCGCAAATTAAAAAAAAACTTAAGTAGTTCCCTACTTGTTCTTGCAGACTGTGTTTTACAACGATGCCATATTTCAGTGAAATCTAAAGAGCTGTTCTGGAGATACTTTCTACAAATATCCGTACGTAAAACATTCGCATCTTACTCCGCTGGCGTCTAAGTGGGTCTTGGTCTACTGTCAGTCCATCGCTTGAAGCTCTAGAAGTATCTAGGTCGGCCGATGAGTCGGAGGACAATACAAATATAAGGATATGCTGCTTATAATTATATTAAGAGAAATTCATATAGTTCATGACAGTGCATCCGCCTTGTTGAGCACTGATTCTTTGCTCGAAGTGACAAGGTATTATGACTGAGTGCAATTTTGCACTTAACTGTATCACCTTTAACTACAGTGGAATGTTCTCGTAATTAGGAAAATAATGACATCGAAGCTTTCTTTGTTATCATTGCACTTGCAGTTAATTGCACCATTTGAAAGATAAATAGTATAGGTACGTTTCTACATAACTGTGAGTTTGCTTTAGTTTGTAGTTTAATTCTTCTGTTCGTATGTTTGAATATTATAAAGGTAAGCGCGTGGATTTTAGTTTGCTCTGTATAATTTTAAATAGTGCTTCGTCCATCATCCGCTCCTTCCACATCGCATCAAGACAAAACAAATCCTTGTATCTTATATAACGCACGTTATATTTACCTATGTCGCTTGCAGTACAGTCAGCAGCAATAAGATGATTACACTCATCAAACTTTACAAACTTTTATAGGTCTTCGATTTAAAAAAAAAGTATGTAAGAATTCGTCAATAATATGTATTCATGGTCGGAAGTATACATACATGTACGTATTTTTTAAACAGTAGCATATACTACTTTTTAAGCTAAGTAAATGTATACATATTATTGTAGCTGACTGTACAAAGTACACTTGGGTAGGTTATAATAGTGCTTTCCTGTCGAATTCCATGCAACATTGTTTTTGTACACGCGTAATATTATCATGTTTATTTATATATCAAGAAATCGGATACGTAACCTCAGACAAATTATCTGTTCGTATATATAATTTAAAAACGTAATGAATTCACTTTCACGCCATAAACGTGCTTTGGGAAATTATCATTTGGTTTTGTTACGTCACTTAATTATGTTGGCATTTTGTTTTCTGTTTTTGGAGCATTCTTATAAAGAGTCAAATAGGATGTTGGTATATCTGCGAGTGTCCACTGTCGCAACGGCTGTATAATAACATAATTCTGTCTTTGTTTTTTCAAGCAGAGTAAGAGGGATAACAATATATTTTATGATGAAACCCAAAGAACAAAGACATTACGCGAACACCCTATGTGACTTAAAGAAGTTTTTTTAGCACAATAAAATGATAAATTTCAAGCAAGATTGTTTTACGTATCCTTTATTTAAGTATAAAAATTACTTACTTAATTTTTGTTTTTAAATTCCACTGAATAAAAAAAAATTACATTTTAAACTTCTTACATCTTACTAATGTTTCTAATATTATAAATGAGAATGTTTAGATGGATGGATGGATGTTTGTTTGAAGGTATCTCCAGAACGGCTCAACGGATCTTGATGAAATTTGGCACACATATAAAACATAGTCTGTAAGAACTCATAGCCTACTTATTATGTATGTTTTTAAACTGCGCAGACGGAGTCGCGGGCGGATGCTAGTTATTATAATAAATACAATATTGATAGTAGATTTTTTGTCAAAGCACAAACTTTGTCAAAGCAATTTAATATTGGCTTCAACTATGCCAATATAAGCTTTTAATAAACCAATATCCCTGTAAGCCGCTGTCTGTGTTTTGTTTTATTGAAACTTGCCAAATAAAATTACATGTAAATTGGATTTCGCGTGGCATTTTATCAAACCTAATAAAATCACAGTCGTATTGTTCAGACAATTTTAAAAACATGAAAGTTTGACTCTTTAATCTAAGACGTAAGAAATGCTAAAGTATTACTAATTAGGTATACACGTCATCGTCATCATCAGCTCATATGTCCCCACCGAGGGGCTCGGAGCCTATTCTAAGTTAAGGTTGATTAGGCCGTAGTCAACCACGCTGACCAAGTGCCGGTTGACTTCACACATATCTTTGAATTTCTCAGGTATGTGCAAGTTGCATCACAAATAATTAATTACTTTAGACAAACCTTAGGATTATGTATAAACTTATAAAATTCGTTGTCTACTTAACAAATAAACTATAGTCTTAACTACAGTAGGAATATCATTCTCTAATTAATATTATGATATACTAATGTTGCTTCACAAAGACTCTGTCTAGTGCGGTTTGTTCAAAACTGTGCAACACTAATGACAATTTAATTAAAACTTTAGGTGAGTGAGTACAAAGTTTAAGAGACATTAATTATGAACGTATGAATTAATATTATTCATACACATCAGGGGAGCGTCGGTGGCTCAGTGGTCAAGCACTTGACTTGCAATCTGCAGGTCCTAGGTTCGAATCTCGCCATGTACCAATGTGTTTTTCGATTATCGATTTACATATATACATTTATCCGATGTTTTATGGTGAAGGAAAACAGCGTAATACACATATCTGAGAAGAAATGCAAAAGCTTTTGATCAGCATGGTTGACAGCCTAGTCACTCCTACCTTAGGATAGGCTCCGAGCCCCCCCGCGGGGACGTATAGTGAGCTGATAATTATATCACAAAAATAAAGCTTGTTTTAAAGATTGAGATTCCCCGTAATGTAATCACGCTGAAATGAAGTTTTTTTAATTATAACCTAATTATGTAATTGATTAAATGAGTTATTATTATATTATAATTGCTGCAAGTGATTTTAATCCAAATTAAAAATATCAGTGTAAGTTTTCGTTACATTGTGATCGGAACGTATTTTGTGTGATACTAAAAAAAACAATATTTTCAGCTCAGTTATATGATTTTAATAATTAAATAACAGGATAGATTGCACATTGAGTAGAAAAAGTGTTAAATACTATTTAATCAACGATGTTAACTTTCACTTGTTCAAGTAGTTTTGATTTCGTTCTGTTGATTTTTTTATATTTCGGATTAGCTTTGACTGATCGTCTGATACTACTCCTCGTCATAACTCGATCGAAAATCTCTTCACTGGTGTCTTCACTACCGTCGTCTGAGAAGTGATTATTCATACTTTCGTTTAACTTCTTCGGTTTGATTAGAACAGGCTCAGTTAAGCTGTCAGAAAGACCTGCATCTTCACCAGTGTTTCTTTCATCGTCACTTGTTACCTTACCATTCCTAAATTGTGGTACTAAAATTCTATTTTCTGTGAATTGTGCATCATGGTGTTTCTTTTTGTCTTCCTTCTTTTTGACTTCCCTATTACTTGGTTTGTATTTCATTGGTGAGAAATCAACCCTGCGCAGGAATCCTATTGGATCTGTAAATTTTCGACTGCATTTTCTAGTTGCTTTTATCTCAGCTTTAGTTTCGTTTTTACTTGTTATTGTTTCTTCTAATGCTACACCTGAGTCGGAATTCGAATCGACTATGTTTATGTCTGGGATTGAGAAGTTATGACTTAACTTTTTGTTAAGTTCTTCTATTATCTCAGCTTGTTTACGAATTATTTCATCTTTTTGTGTCAGTTGTACGGTGACAGATTCCATTCTTAATGCTAAGTTAATTTCATATTTTTGCAACTCACTAGATAAGAATTCCAATTCCTTTTTTCTGTTTACTTCTAATTTTTTAACTATTTCAGATTGTTTATGGTATGCATCTTTCATTTTTATCATCTCTTGCTTGTGTGTTGTTTCTAAAAATTTTATAACATTAAGCGCTTCTTGTAATGTTTTCGGTTGTGTCATATTTTCTTTGTTATCGACGGATGCCATGTTTATAAACTGGATCTGGAACAAAGAAATAACATTGTTAAGTACTTGCAAAATGTTAAATTAATACATTGGGAAAAGACGGTGAGATGATTCTTGTTTTATACAAAGGTCTTCAATGATATAGAAATGAACTGTCAGGCTAAATTTAAATACGTCCAAAAACAAATATTCGTAGATTTTGCAATATTTTATACATAAAACTATTATCTTATTCATGATAGTTTTAACTATAGCTAATATTTGGTACACATAACTTTTAAGTCTAATGAATATTTTTAAATATTTAAATTACTCCAGACTTGTGTTTCACGTTACATGAACAAATAACACCTGCTTTCCACATTCCGTTCCGCATCCTATCTTATTTCCCACATGCCGCAGGCGTGTGTTTATACATGTAGACTTACAGACCGGACCAGTATTATTATAATGTCGCATTGTCTTCGACACAAACGACCTTTTCAAAAGTAAACAATCGCTTCTTTTGTCCCATATGTTATTTGTAATAATTTTCTACGTTCATACATCGTGTAACGTCGCCTATCTTTATACAATTCTGTCTATGTATCGCTTCCATTGTTCTATAACTCAAGAATAAGCTAATGCAACACGTGTAATAACTGAAATAGCTTCATCATTTTTAGGGTTCTGTACCTCCAAAGGAAAAAACGGAACCCTTATAGGATACTTTGTTGTTCGTCCGTCTGTCTGTCAAGACCCTTTTTTCTGAAATACGTGTGAAGGTAGCAAATTGGAATTTATTTATAATAAAACGAAACTGTAAATTTTGTTTGGAATCATCATCATCATCAACTACGTCCCCACCGAGGGGCTTGGAGCCTACCCTAAGTGATTAGGCCATAGTCAACCACGCTGGCCAACTGCGGGTTGGTTGACTTCACATATATCTTTGAATTTCTATTGTTTTGAATGTTTGACGATAATGATTTTTTTGTTATGTTTACGTATTTAATAGATATATATAATATATTATTGATATAGACTATTTAATACCGGTAAGGGATTTGGCTTTGTATGTAGTCACACCGCGTTTCAACTTTTTTTATCTTCGATCTTACTAATATTATAAATGCAAAAGTTTATTGGATGTTTGTTAGGATGTATCTTTGCAACGGCTCAGGATATTTTGATGAAATTTGGCACAGATATAGAACACATAGACTACTAAAGTTTATTTTAATTTAGCGTGGACGGTGTCGCTGGCGACTGCTATTTTAGATATAAAATAAAACTATAGAAATTACTGAAAAGTTTTATTATTTTGCTTTAACTTTAAATTGACATCTTATAAATAAAGTACAATATTTTTAATTCTTTGAAGTACAGCTGTAGGTTGAAAAAGGATCAGTTAGGCGTTCAAAATAATTTACACTTCCAAGAAATTTCAATGGACATACAGAAAATTTAATCCTCAAAAGTAAAAAAAAGGTATAAGTTGTTTTAAGACCTTTTCAAGTTATCCCTTTGATAAAAGTACAAAAGGTATTGTTTTCACAAGTTCGTTATTTTATGCCTTATAAAGTTTAGTTGTAAAATTATAATAATTTAATAATTTCTTGTAACACTTTTAAGCTGTTATGTGTAAATAACATTTGCTAACTAAAAGCGGTATTTTACGCTGAATGATATTTTACCCTTGATTTGCAATCTCCAGGTCCTGGGTTCGAATCCCGCCATGTACCAATGTGTCTTTCGATTTCCGATTTACATATGTACATTTATCCGACGTTCTTACGGTAAAGGAAAACATCGTGATGCAACCTGCACATATCTGATAAGTAATTGAAAGATATATGTGAAGTCAATCAACCCGCACTTGACTAACTTAAGGTAGGCTTCGAGCTCCTTGGTGGGGACGTATAGAGAGTTGATGATGTGATATTTTGTTAATTCTTTTTGATACCCACGTGGTATTTTAGTATACCAATATTGATGACAATATTTCTAAGGAAATTCTTGATTCAATTCGTCTTCTTTGGTCTAATGTTTGGATGTTTGTTTGAAGGTATCTCCAGAACCGCTGAACGGATCTGCATAAAATTTGGCAATTAGAACATAGTCCGGAAGATAGGACAGAGACACATAGGCTACTAATTATGTTTTTTTAATAGTGTGGCAGAGTCGCGGACGACAGCTAATAGGGAATATATTTTAATTTGTAGAAACTATGTATAAGAATATTTTACCCACAAGAAATTACTGTTTTTAATTTGTGAGTAATAAACCTGTATTTGGTTAATTGTACCGTAAATGGTTAATGTGTTAGATTAGGTTAGTAACGTCCGTAACTACGTAAAATCCGTATTATGGTCAGAGTTGATGATTACGTTAATAAGAAAATAATAAGATTGAATTAAAAACAACGAAAAAGGTAGAGAAAAACCAAAGTATAGATTGTGTTAAAGAAGGGAGTGAATCCAGTTGTAGTGGTTGATAGATATGTATGGAAGAGTCTTCCATACTATGCCAAATAAGGATACGTTGATGAGTCAAATAGCGGGATTCTAACTCACGACCGCTATACCCTTAACGATTAAGCTGTCGACGCTTCTTTTTATGTTACCCTAGTGTAAAAACATGTTTTTCTTTCATAAATTATGTTCTTTGTGTATGATTGTTTCAGTTGAATTGTTGGTTGCGACTTTTATCGCGAGGAATAAGAAAAAACTTAGTAGCTTATTGTTCTTCTAAGCTATGTTCTACATCTGTGCTAAATTTAAACGAGATCCGATGAGCCGTTCTGGATATATCTTTTAACAAACAATCTTTCGGATTAGTTTTTGTAAGAGACAAATATAGGACTGTCTTGTCGCTCGTATTGGTCTAGTATTTTAATCACAATGTTATTGTACGATGACACTAAACACTACAAGCTACAGCAGCAAGAGTCTTTGTACAGCCGTATTCATAATAATAAAAATAATTGAACATGCACCAAAATAGACATTCATCTTCCAGGAATTCCTTTGTTATAAGAACCAGTTTTTAAGAGTAAGTAAACTCAAGTAAACTTTACTGAGATTCAATATTACCATGAAATTAACTAATTAATATTCGTCTGTTCTCATATTATTGTAAAGTCGGTAAACTGTTTCATTAGTTATTTTCGTTAATCGAGAATTTTTACTTTTAATAGAAATTATTATGAACTCTATATGAAGTCTTTAGAAATTAAACTTTAATTTATAAATATGTGAACCTTGTTAATTAATTTAATAAAGCATCTTAATCTAATCTAACAAAATTTAAAATGTAATTCAGTTTGAATAAAATCTTGATAGAAATACGTTAATGTGATTAGGCACTTAGAGAACTTTAATTATCCAGATTAAATTAAATTAAATAAAAATAATAATAACAATAAAATATTTGTGCCTAAAACTTTGTAAAATACTATTGTATTAATTTAAGAATTAATTTAACTAAAGCAATTATTTTTAATTAATTAAATTACGTTAATTAATTTGATCGGTTAGAATAAATGCTAATAATCAATCTAATTATAACATAATTTAATAATAGATTTAATTAAAATAAAAATTATTTAATGTAATTAAGAATTAATTGAATAATTAATATTTACCTGTCTTGATTGATCCTTAAAACAAAGGCCACATTAACTTAATTCACACCCTTTATTTCACTTTATTAAGTTTAACATCACATAACACTACCTTGGCCGGTGTCCCGATACTTACTGAACACTAAAGTGACAATAATAAATTTACTGCTCACAAGACCCATTTATTCTCTACATTTTTACAAACAATACACCTTTGCTGCAATTCAAATAAAATACAAAGGAAAATAACTTCTATTGCGATGTAATAAGGTGCTTATAGGATTATATCAGCTTAGTAGGCGAGGTGAATGACTCACGCTAAGGGCCAGTCTACCTGAGTTCTTGTAAGAACAGGTATTCCAGAAACTGGTTTCGAAGCTCTACGTATTGATAGCTCCTGGAATTAATTAGTTTGAAATTGCTTTTTGTTGAAACATTCCTGGAATTTTATTGAATACTTTCAGGAATCGGTCTCACGATTTTAAATATAAATTAGAGGATAAGGAAATGTGATATTTTCCGTTAATCTAATTATTTAGAGAACGGTATAAGCTGTTGTTCAATTTCTAGAGGCTTCTAGAACCGGTTATTTTAAAACTTTATTTATAAGAGGGGCAAACGATCAGCGGGAACACCGAGGTGTTCATCGACGGCCATGGACATCTGCAATACTAGAGGAAACGCAGATGCGTTGCCGGCCTTTGAGATGATATGCTTGTTACTTTTTGACAGAGGAAAATTTTTCACGAGGGTGTTAAAGTATACGCATATGCCTTGAATCCTGTAAGTATTTCCGTTAAATTATAACCTCATATAGCATAAACTGGTTTATTAATTTTAAACTGTAGGTATCACTCCGTTCGCCTTCTTCACTAGAGTGTCAGTAACCGTGGGTTTCTGAGACCAAAATTCCCCTTTAAAATATATAAACATATCTTTATGTTGTCAAAGATAATGACAGGGATGTCGATATGTTTTATATAGAGAATTTGGTTTGAAAAACCAACGGTAAGTAAAGATTGTAGGTTGTTAAATAAATCAATTAGATTTCTTTCTAATTGTATTGATTCACGCGACCTTGAACAAATCGTGGCTGAGTTATTCAATGAATGTTTATTTACAAAAACGTTGTTTAGCCTTATCGTTACAATAGTTTATTGTTATTTATTTCTTTTGTCTAAATTTTTCAGTATATTTACGTTTGTTTATAAATCTTACTAATATTATAAATGCGAATGTTTCGATGGATAACTCTATGTTTGTTTAAAGGTATCTAGAACGGCTGAATGAATTTCGATGAAATTTGGCAAAAAAGTACAGCACACTCTCTAAAAACACATAGGCTACTAATTAAGTTATTTTTTAATCATGGGTGGACGGAGTCGTAGGCAACAGCAAGTACAATATAATTAATGATGTTACAGCAAATAAAAGTTTACACGTATTAATTGAATACCCTGTCCCTAAGACCGTAATTTTTTTTAACATACTTTTTATAAGATCGCTTGCTGTTCTTCTTAAGCGTAATAATTATATCTTTGTCACAAACAACCACAAAAACTGGAAGTGTCATGTATTTATTAAAACTGTTTATTTATAATTATTTTGATAGGAAATATCCTATCGTTACAGGATTGGTTGGAACCATCTCATCCACCATAATATCAAGAATATCATAGAAGTCACTGGCAAATTGCGTATTCAGCCTGTTTGTAATTTGTCACAAAAAATGAACCTGGTTCATTTTTAAAAGAAATCATTCGATTACGAAACTTTCAAAATCTTTAGAATTTGCCAGGACAAATTACAATCTATCGGCTTACACAATTTGATGGTGACATAGGCAACAAAAATGCTTAGCAAGTGTTAGATATTTCTTTCACGTTGCAATTTCATCTACAGAGTTAACTAACAAAGTTTACGGTAAACTTTTACAACGACTACATTTATTTGCCCAATACGATACAATTAATAAAATTGGAGTGTCTTATGTCGAAACAAATTTCATGTTTCGCAAACAGAATGTATTTACGTTGCTTATATCGAAAAATGTTGTCTGTCTGTACGCAAATCCGAGTACGCCCTGGGTTATTCTTTACAATGCTTTGAAGAATCTGTATCCGGGCTTACAATAAGTAATTTTTTTTTTAATTAAAAAGTATTCTTAATTAAGTAATGGTTATCTGTGATACCTCTTCCAGTATTATGACAGACTTTTATTTTTATCAGACATCTACAAACCAGGAGAATGAAGAGTCAAAATTTAGTAAAATATTTTTTTTAGTTTATTCAGTAAAAATTCTCTTTCGAAGAATTAAATCTATCGAAGCGAAAAAATACGTTGAAAAAGTGTGTTCTTGTTGGTTCTGTCTGATACCGAGCCGTTTCGATGTGGTTTTTGTTGGTGGAATTCCGTATTGTCAAGATCAAAACGAAGGTACCCTGTGATTTGTTCCGTGAAATTCACCAAAGAATCTTTTATCGGATTTCTGCTAAATCGAGCACGGCAAAACATTTGTACTGCCTGGGGTGTTTGGAAATTATTTGTAATGGCGGAATTCCACCGCAAATTGTGCTTAGAGCGAGAGAATAATATAAATAGGAATAGGCCCGAGATTTCGTATTGTTGGGCAAATGTCTGCAAACACAGACGCGGGTCTAAATTCTTAGACGAAATATGTAAGATATTTTACGATTTAGATTTAATTATTTTAAGGCTTTTTGGTGTAATATCAGTCAAATATCCTGGCTTACCCATTAACGGACGAGGCTAAGTTGGTGTTTAAGTTGACTGACATATGTTTAAGAAATAATATAGTTATTAATTAGTAAACTAATGGGTCTGTATCCATTGCGAAAAAGTTTCTTTAATAACTAAAAAAAAATATTCGGCTTAAATTGTTGTAAATTTTTCTAAAAGGTAAATGTACGACATTAGAAGTTCTACAGATGTATTACAAAACTTTTTTTTAAAGAGAAAGACTAAAAAAAGCCTGAGCCTGGAAAAACAAATAAGACTGAGCTGGCTTATTTCAAGTCTAATTCTTATACATGCGACTTTGTGAAACATGATGCCCGTCGAACGGCAGCAGACGGCAATAATATATATCAGTACGCCAGACAACATTAATTTGCAGTATTCATTTGGATGATACAGATTCCGATACATTCAATTAAACTATTTTATGTTGTTCCAAAACTATAAAGAAACTAGCTGTCACCCGCGACTCCGTCAGTGCAAAATTTTAAAAAAAGCTTAATTATTAGCCTATGTATTCTTCAAGACAATTTTCTACAATTAGCCCACATTGAATGAAGATCCGGTAAGCTGTTCCGGAGATACCTTCTAATAAACATCCATCTAAACTATCACATTCATAATATTAGTAAGATGTCCAATACCGTTTTCAAATAATATGACATTCAATTGAATATAATAGGAAATAATCTTAAGTCAGAGTTCAACTCAATAACTTCAAGTTCCATTTTGATGCGTATTTATAATTTACATATACGGAATTCAAGTAAACTCGTAATATTTGCTCTAATAACGAGCCAACAATGGACTCAATTATTGCGTTCCATTCAACTGAATATTTTAACAAAGAGTTTCGAGTACGGTATCGGATGTGAGGGCGACTGTTTATTTTATAATAAAATACTTGTTAGAAATATGTTGTTATTACTCTATATCTAAATGAAATAACAGTATACAGATATAATCTTTTGGAAGACTAAATTAAAAAAAAAAGATCTAGTTAACATCGTCACAAAGTTAATTGCAGTTAAGAAAGCGTGGATTCTAAAGAGCTTTTAAGGTAGTTTTTTTTCTTTTAAATTATTTATGATTTATTTGACAACTAGCTGATGACCGTGACTCTGTCCGTGCGTAATAAAAAAAGCTTTAAGAGTAGCCCATGTGTTTTTCCAGACTTAAAATTTTATCAAGATCGTAATTATTCGTTCCGGAGATATGTTCAAACAACCATTCATCCATCTAAACATTCGCATTTATAATATTAGTACGATTAAGTAAAAGAGTAATCGTTGGTTTCTAAAAATAAAATCCCCGTTGAAAACATATCGTCATCTCTATTTTATCAAAGATAATGAAAGGGATGATGATATTATATAAGGATTTTGGTCTCAGAAATCAACGATAAGTTTATCTACGTTACGCAACAATTAATATATTCATAATGATAATAGCAAATTAGTAATTAACACATTACTAATATTTCTAATTTACTTTTAATTCGTTACGATTTTATTAAGTAGATGAGTTTTTATTTAAATGGGAATATACAAAATATAATTTCTATAATACTTATAACACAAATATAAGCTGTTTATTATTTTTAGTTCGATATCATATATATAAAAGAAAGTCGTGTTAGTTACACTATTTATAACTCAAGAACGGCTTTACCAATATGGCTGAAAATTGGTGAGGAGGTAGCTTACAGCCAGGAGACGGACAAAGGATTAGAGCTGCTTTTTATTTAACTTACTAATATTATAAATGCGAATGTTTAGATGGATGTGATGTGGATGGATGGGTGTTTGAAGATATCTCTAGAACGGCTGAACGGATCTCGATTAAATTTGGCATACATATAGAATATAGTCTGAAGGAACACATAGCCTACACTTATAAAGTTTTTTATATATCCACGCGGACGGAGTCGCGGGCGACAGCTAGTTTAATATAAAAAATGCCAAACATTTTCCAATATCCCGAAAAACTGAAACAACAAATATTGAAACAGGTTGGTTTTGTGGCAATAAAGCTCTCAGAAAAAGCAATTTCATCGCCTACACGACAACAGTGATGCAAAACTCATACTTTTTGGAATACGCTTCTGAAATATTTTTGAAAAAAATATGTCAAAATCAACACAATTTATTAAAAAAAAAAATGTTTCAATTTTCACTCCGATGTCCGGACATTAGTACAATAACAATATGACGAAATTCATAATCTATTGGTAACATACTAGTTACGGAAATGAATATTATCTTATATCAGATAGGTCCGCTTTATATAAGGATAGACTGTCGTTGACGTTATCATTTCTGTGGGTTTCTGAAAAGGCGTTTGCTATTAAATAGCCGTTTTCAGATAAGAGCCACTTCCATTTGATCTTATGAACTACGTAGAGTAATATTTGAGGGTTACTTTACGCAACAACGATACCGTGATTATCTAGTTATATGTATTTTATTTAAATACTGACTGTCGATCGTGACTCTGTCCGCGCGGAATTAAAAAAATCATCAAGATCCGTTGAGTCGTTACGGTGATACCATCCATCCATCCATCTAAAGTTTCGCATTTATAATATAAGTAACATTTAATAGCAAGGTAAAAGAGCTCGAATCTTACTAATATTATAAATGCGAATGTTTAGATGGATGTTTGTTAGAAGGTAGCTCCCGAACGGCTGCACGGATCTCGATGAAAATTGGCACAGATATAGAACACTAATTAAGGTTTTTTTTTAATCCACGCAGACTGAATTGCGACTGACAACTTGCACATTATAAGATTTAAAAAAAAACCTCATAATGATGGATAAGTTGACATTACATATTTAAGTTTTTAATACGCTTACAATACTCTACTTCCATATTAAAAATGTAAATCTAATGTGATCAAGTATGCCTTGAAAGGTAATTTTCCAAAGGTAATCGTATAAATCACTATACCGCTTATTGGCAAGTAAATTTTCCACGCAGCAAAAACCCGCTAACTTCACAACTACAGTTTTAAAACTGGAAAACTCGTGACCCAATTCAGTACTCTCATATTACGTGACTGAAGCCGTACGCCGGCGGCTAAGGAACGATTTGGTTGAAGCTTGTAGCACAGAGCCGTCAAAGCTAAGCGGAAGCGAGGCCTATTAAACCAGAGGCTAGCAAACACATCTGTTGCACGAATTGCTCGGCTCACC
The DNA here is from genome assembly GCF_000836235.2 of Papilio xuthus. Lineage (NCBI taxonomy): Eukaryota > Metazoa > Arthropoda > Insecta > Lepidoptera > Papilionidae > Papilio > Papilio xuthus. The sequence goes on along the minus strand of NW_013531716.1, from coordinate 1,146,900 downwards.
TAGTCGTAGTATTGTACGACCACACTGAAATCAGCTGTGAGGTAGAAGCAATTCCGTATTTCATCTGATGAGTGAAATATCCTCTTTCTGTGCGTTCCATCTCCGTCGATTAAACGTAGGCAACTCACGATATCTAAGCATAATTACAGATGACGCTCGTTCATCTGCCACCTATATTTAAAAAATCTTGTTTTTCTGAGGAGATGGGGGCAAACGAAAAGTCGACAAGTCCAATGACAATGGAAGAAGAAGCCCCCCAGGTAACTGCAGCTTTTGTGAGCTTTTATGAGAGACAACTGGAATAGACTTGGTTTGTTTCATCGAAGCGTTCAATAAAAGAGTTTTCGCTTCGTACTCGGTGGGTAACAGGCATTCCGATTCGCTTCGGATTTGTTTCGCTTTCGCTGCCACTTTTCTTAAATTTGAGACCGTTGTGACCTAATTACATTAACAACAATAGCTGCTTTTGTGGTAGTCGAAAATAATCAAGTCATTGTTATAAAAAATGAGCCCTCAATTCTTTTCATTTTAGTTCTTAAGAATAGTTAGTAAATTAAAAATTAAAGCTCCACTTAGCTTATTTTTTAAGATTTGTAAAACATTCAAAAGCTTCTTTTTATTACAAGCGAAGCTAACACAGATTAACTATTGGTTTCTGAGATCAAAATCTCTGTAAAAACGGTCATTACTGTCAATAAACTGATATAAACACGGCTAAACACTCATGTATATTCGTCCGGTGGCGGCACCGACTAGTTTCGAGCCCATCGGCGGCCCTTTATCAGGATGACTGGTACTGGCATTATTTCGCGGTCGCGGCGACGCGGGCCTGATGAAGGGCCCCAGATGGGCTCGAAACCAGTCGGTGCCGCCACCGGCCGAATATACGTGAGTGTTTAGCCGTTTTTATATCGTTTAGTACAATGTCTCACAAAAGTTTGAATAATTGAATTATTGTCATTATCTTTGGTCTCAGAAGCTTACGGTAAGAGATAATAAATTGTGGTAAGAACATAATAAATATCCTTCAGACAAAAAAGACCTTGGGAAATTAGATAAATTAATGAACTTTATCATTTTCAATTAGGCGACAGATTATATTACACAGAGAAATTGTGGCTGTCAGGAACATTATCTTATATTATTTTGATGGAAAACATCACTAAGTAACAAATTATGTAATTGCTTGGTCAGATATGTTCGCAACAAAATATTCAACATTTGTGTCAAAAATAAAAGCATCAAGGGTGATAAAATTCCTTTACATCACTGGCCACCGGTGGCTGTGGTCGATGGCCTGTCTGCGCCGAGCCTTAGATATGCTATTTCAAATATTGATTGTTCAGATCCTTTGCTGAACGCACAATGAACGTAGATGCAAATTGTTATGCATGTTTCTAAAGAGGTTAATTTTTTCGTAATCAAATGTTGTTTGCAACTAATATTATTACTTTAGTAGTTCGAAGCTGTTGTAGACTTTATGTTATCCTATAAGGAAGCAATTTGCATGCAAATAGAAATGCAAATTCCAAAGATGTCCCCCGTCAAAGCTACACGTGTCCTCAGTCCGTTCAGATGCAAAGCTCACTTGATACACTTTCATTGTTTACAAGCAACACATATGAATGGACTCACATACAGTTGGTTTCTGAGATCTCTGTATAAAACATATCGTCATCTTTGTTATTACCTTAAACGGAACAGAGATAGCAATATGTTATAAACGAGATTATGGTGTTAGAAACCCACTAAAAATGTTTTTTTTTATCTGATTTAAATTTGGTTATAGAAGGGAACAAGTCTACGACTAGACATTTGTAAGAACTAGAAATTAGACATTAATGTAAAAAAGAGAACATGCCACGAAGAAAGAAGAAGACAACACACAGGAAGCAAAAATAAAGCTTCAATGGCTGTACAACTGTTTTATGAATGCTTTTATAAAATTCTAGCAATATCAAATATTCTAAAGCCACATCGAGACGATAATAGAGACTTATAAAATACTTCCTAATAACCATTGATGATTTTTTTTAAATATAAGCAGATTTTTCAAAATTTACTAATATTTCTTGTACCATTCCAACTAAGCTTTACGCTAGTGCTAGTATATGGTTTGACTATATTCGAATGGCGGGATACGAACCCCCGACCTCGTGATCGAAAATTATTACCCTTAACCATTAGGCTATTGGCGTTTTTTTAAGGATAGAATTCTCGTAACATTAATAAATTTCTTATTACGAAATTTTCCGAGAAAAGTAATTCTTTATTTAAATATAACATAAAATTTTATACAGATGGAGGAAATACTGAAAGATTGAATAAATAACCTAATTTAGTCGGCCACGTAGATACGTTTTTACATTATTAGAATACTTTCGGCACTGTGGTGATTTGAATTTATAAAATCAATTTGAATAAGCTTAAAAAAATCAGTGTTTACTTAAGAAAATGCAAAATATTCTTAAGGAGGATTAAAATTTTAGTTTCCAAGTTTTTACTTGACATACATACTCTGCAGAATCTATATTTTCATCCTAGATTTTTTTAAGATTTAAATTAGACGTTAAACATGGAGAACATGTGATGGCATGACATTGGTTCTGAGACTTTAGGTCTGACTGTTTAAAAAAATATTGTTATCTCTGTTGTTGTCAGAGATAATGAGAGGGATGACGATATGTTTCATAAAGGGATTTTGATCCCTGAAACCGACGATGACTGCTGTAAATTATTTGAAAAGTAAGATAAATAAACTGTAAATTAGTATCCTCATCATCAGCTCACTATACGTCCCCACCGAGGGGCTCGGAGCCTAGGTTGATTAGGCCATAGTCAACCACGCTGACCAAGTGCGGGTTGGTTGACTTCACACATATCTTAGAATTTCTTCTCAGATATGTGCAGCATCACGATGTTTTCCTTCACCGTAAGAACGTCGGATAAATGTACTTATGTAAATCGTAAATCAAAAAAACACATTGGTTTTTCAATTAATATCCTAAAGTAAACAAAACAAATATTACTTTTTAAAAAGTATTAAAAACATTGTTATAACAAAACATAGAAACATTTTAACGGACAAAGGATTACGTAATCAAAATGTAAACTCCCATGACATATTACGTGATGGTAAATTACAAAAGTTTGATTGAACGTAAGCTTTAGGAATTCATTAGCGAATGTGAGTAGATAGAACTTTCCTGTGATACGTGCCGTAAACCGGATTCACAACTTTACTTCACTTTGAGAACACTAGAGCGTCGGTGGCTCAGGGTTCAGGCACATGTCTTGTAACAGATCCTGGGTTCGAATCCCGCCATGTAGCAAAGGGTTTTTCGATTAACATATGTATATTTACACGACGACGTACATATATCTGCGAAGAAATTCAAAGATATGTGGTTAGTCAACCATCCCCCATTGGGCCAGCGTTGTTGACTATGGCGTGTTCACCTCTAACTTAGGATATGCTCTGAACCCCTCCCTCGGGAAGTGTATTGAGCTGAGGATGAAACACATAGGAGATTTATAGCTATATATTGTCTGAACATTAAACACTGTATATTAGAAACATTTGTAAATTATTTAATTTGTTCAATGTACGAATATTTGCGACAGTCACCTTTGTATCGTCATCGTTATTTATGTAAAAATTTGTATTAAATGTTTGGTGTACTATTCGCCCTATAGGGGCGTAAGTATAAATTTTCGATACATAAAATCCAACAAAGCCATTACGTAGCTTTATTATGGGCTAGCTAGCACGATAAGAGACATCGCAGGAAATTACACACAGTAACATCGCATTGACCCAATATTTTATACCCGGACAACGATGTCGCTTGCAAGATTTTGTTAATTACATTTATTCACAAGAGATTTGTTGATTATTTTAAGAATGTACTTAATTACATGAATAATTCATACTAATTGAATTTGAAATTATCTCAGGAACGGATCAACGGATATTTATGAAATTTGGCACAGATGTAGAACATAGTATGGACGAACACATATGTTACTTATTAAGGTATTTTCATTACGATCGAGCAAAGTTGCGGGCGACAGATAGTATTAAATAAAATATTAAATAGTAACATATAGAATATAATATTAATCTTAACTTCAGAACTTAACCTTGAAATTTATATTCGCAGATCCATATTGATCTGTTTGTTATTCGAAAACAGCGCAATAAAATAAAGTAATACCGTAAGCTCCTGCATTGTTGAAAAGTTGTTTAAACAGAAGATTCAGTACTGAATTTCACGGCACATTAAACTAAACAACGATGCATGAAGGAAGCAATGGACGCGGTATTCTATGAAACTTTTTACGACTTGTATTATGTTACTGTAATAGAAGACAGTAAGCGTCCTTTCATATTGACAGGAAATCTCTCTGTTTCCTTCTATATTATTCAAAAATCAACAAACTATAGTATTTTTCCAGTTTTTTTTTACCATCAGTGTAGCGTTAATTTAGACACATACTTTGTACAGTCAGCTGCATAACAGAAACTTGTACATTCCGGTTGCTGACAATTTTAGGTCTTATCCATCCTTATGCTGTGACCATGAATACATGCTAATGACGAATACGTGACGTATTTTTGAGACCAAAGGCATTAACAATTTTCTAAATGTGTACATTTGTATTTATGCAGTTGACTGTACTATTTTTATAATTTTTGAAGTAAAATGGTTTTTTATTATGAGGCATTGATACAACTATAATAAATCTATAATTTTCCAGTTTGATACAAAAACTAAAACTTGACTACAGCCCAAGTTTTGTTAATGTAATGCTAAAATGCCACATCCAAATTACTGTTTAACTTTGTTTCGATCATCCTAAATCTTTTGTAGCGATTTGCCTTTGTATTCAATAGCATTGAAAAGACGTAGCAAATACGCAAGAGAGACATTTGGAAAACAAGATGCTAAGGTGAATGGAAAAGTTTTACTCAAATGCGAATTGCGTATTATAGTAAAGAAATAAAAGAAGAAACATTGCCTTCATTTCAACAGGAAATGATTAACTGAAAGAAAGATGTGCGATTTTCAAGCTAACGAATTGCAGATGTATATTCTTAAGAGATACCAAAAATTATAAATATAAAATAATCCAGTTTTGTTAATTGTTGTAAAGTTTGCGTTCTCAAAAAGGTTAAATTCCACGCAAGCTACAAGTTGAGAATATAAGACAAACACAGAAAATGTTGCATACATGGTTTATTCCGCACGTGTTTTGGAATGTTGTGCAGCAGAAATTTTTATAAGAGCAAAATTGAAAACACGTCTTACTAGTTCAATTATTGCATCGTTTATATATTTTTTAATTTCGCAGTAGCAATTATGCTTCCGTCCAATGAATGGTTAACGAATGAAACCTGTTCTCGGTACAGTTAATCCCATTCATTTGCGGTTTAGCGGTTACACGTCGGAATTCATATCATCTCGGTAATCATTAACGGTATTATGAACATTTTAATGAAATTTAACAATATGCACATTAAATTAATAATAAACTATTCCTTAGATAAATTTCTGAAAAGGTAAAACAAAAGAAAGCAGAGAAATTTAATTTATTACGAATGCTTTGATGGATAGATGTTTGTTAGAAGGTATTGAAGAACGGTTTCATGAAATTCGTTGAAATTAGATCTCGTAGGCTATTAATTAGGCTTTTTAATTCCACTCGTACGGAGACTCTAGCAACTAGCTAGACAGCTAGTTGGAGTATAAGAAGGAGAACTGAGAATTTTTTTTTTTGTAATTCAAGTTCCTATCATGGATTTTCATTGAAATATTCATAGAGTATATTGTCGTTTAATCTCTGAGACACTAGAATATATTTTAGCACATATATTTTGCACGTTAGTTGATGGACACATCAAACAACAGGCTTAGATAAACCGGCCACGTGGAGCGAATGGATGAAGCTAGTACCTAAGTGCGTTATGTCGAGTAATCCCGAAAGTCGTGGAGTTCGAATGAGACCAAAACTTTTCGATAGATGCCGTAAATCGAGACCGAAAAAAAGTTAGCATAACAATGGACCATAGTTAAAGCCCACAAAGGGCTTTAAAAATAGAAGAACAAGAAGACCAAGAAGTATTGTTTATATGAAAAAAAAATCTAAAGCGGTAATTATAAAACCATGATCAAAGTTAAAAAGCAACTAGTCAACGAATGAAATAATACAAATTGTTTTAAGATAAAGTTTTGTCTATCTTATTAACTGATACTCGACCTGTCTACAAAGAAGGTACTTTTATATTGACTCAGAGAGCTCTTTGTAAACTGAACCAAGTTCCGATACGTGCTTTAACAACAAAACAATAGATCCTCTTAAGTGCGTTCAAATTGGATGCCCTAAGCTACTAAAAGAAATTCCTTTATTACTTTATAAAATTCTAAGTAATTGTTCATCGTTGTTTTAACTTCTTCAACAGAAAGTAATGCTTATGGTTCAGGGGCTGATAAGTTGTTTTTTTTTACCTTGTGGTACGTAGAAGTACCCTCGTCCATTTCTTTTAAATCTTTTTATAGTAACGTGATCTGGTTTAAGAATTTTTATTTGCCCATTTCCAAATGAATGTTTTAAATTGTGATAAATAATTTATCACAATTTGAATACAAAACTAAGTTTCCAGACGTTACTAGTCATTTTCTGTTTTCTACGAATCATCAATCTATATGCACGGATCCATAAATCCTCTAGCTCGCTCCAGCTTACTTCCCAAACAAGCTATCACGCCAAATCTGCGAAAGGGGAAGTCAATATAAATCTTATTTTCATTCGCAATGTTCGACACTTGTTGGATTTATTGCATGCTAAACAAGGGCTCAACGGATAAATTATACGGAAAAACAAGGTTTGAATTTAAATTTAAACATTGGGTCAGTTTTACAATTTAACTGCACAGGTAATATGTTTCAGTTTTACTAAACTGTACATTAAATATATGCCTGTGTATGTAATATTTAGCTATATAAATATTTTACAAGTATTGTTAATTGATCTGAATTCAAGCAAGGATTAATTCTTCTAAGTGATACATGGATTGGATTGGATGCGGCAGTAACCTGAGAGTTATTACAGAAGAAAATGAAGTAAATGTTAATTTAATAGCTGCAAAAACTAAGGTAGCTCTATTAACAAATATCCGTTCAATAGTAATTCTAATTTCGTAATCCTAATTTTTAAGTAATCCATTTTTAAATAGAATAGAAGTAATGGATAATAGTCTAGATTACAAGTCGCAAAATGTTTTCGAGTGCATACTGGGCTGTCCTTCCATCATTCCATTCTTGTCTAAACAAACGACGCCGTCTATTCCCTTCTTCTTTCATTTTATCTTCTTTCTTCTATAAAGAAGAGATAATTCTGCTTCATTTAATAATAGCGCTGTAAATATTATGTCTATGTATATCTTTAATCTCTGCAAGTTATTGCTACAAGTCGCTATTACGCCGTCTATTACGTCGTCAGGCCATGTCCCTTTCAAGTCTGCAATAAGAAACTAATCTTTGACATCGTTAGGTTAACTTCAGACAGTCTTCAAGGGTGAGCAGAGAAAGAGGACTAAAAAGACTGGTTACAAAGATATAGATGAAAATGATATTACACAAGTATTTCGACAATGAAAACCCACTGTTAAACGCATCCGAGTGTAACATAAATAATGTTTATACGTGCCTACTGAATCGTGACGTAACAAATTATACAATAAGTGTTGTGCGTACACAGCGAGTGATGAGATCTCATTTACTGCTTTGTACTGACTGACGATGGACATTATTTTGATTTATACACATAACAAGATAATATTTGTTCATGAGTACAATTGTTTTGTAAATAAAGGAGGAGAGAGGAAAGGAAAAATTATGATGGCGACAATCTATCACAGTTTAATGTTATATGAATTGTTTTTACAAGTCTAGGTAATTAAGTGTATTTGGAAAAAGATGTGAAGGGAAAGAGGACTAAATTAGGCCTCCGAGATGCACAATCATCAGACGAAACGCGGAATTGCTTCCACTTGACGCCTGTCTTCTGTGTGGTCGTGGTATTTCACCGGGCGAGACGGGCCGATTCGTGCGAAGATGTTAAAGCGGGCTCTACCACTGTTAAAGGAGTCAAGGGCGATAGCTAGTAACTGTATAATTTTAGTAGTATAGAATATTTATAGGCATAATTCAATAAAGTAAAACAAAGATGAAATTGCTTCGCCAAATTCATTAGCGTGTGAGAGCCATAGTGGCATATTACTTGGACCTGTCACAAAAACTTCTGATGAATAACTTTGGCGTCGCGCCAACTGTTCGGATCAGATGATAGACAAAAACTAGGCCTGATGTTACTTATTGATTAATCTTTTTTATGTATTTATAATTTTAATACAAACATAATCAATATAAAACAGCATAGGTAGGGAGATTTGACTAAACGAGTAGATTTACAATGCATCTGCAAATGCGTATGTCTATGTGCAGCGGTCCCTTCGCTTATTTGGCGAATCCAGGTGCAAATTTATTCGTTTGCCACTTTATACCACAAAGGAAAATATCTAAATTAAAAAACCTTATCGTCAATAAGTTTCTGTAAGCTTTTGCGCTCTCTTTTTCTTAAACAATTTAATTTTTTTTTTACGTTTTTGTTATCGAAGTGTATTTTGATAACAGACACATAATAAGACACAGATCATAAAACATAGTATAATCCATTTAAAATAATATTATATTATGATCTTAAAATGTCCTTTTGCATGTCGTTATACGAATCATGTTTGTTGTTAATTTCCCCGGGGCACATATCTTTGACGTCCGACGACCGCATCCAGAGGTAATTACCATTTGCTTGATCGGATTGCAATACCTTGTGCTTAGTGCTTGAGTAAATGTCGTATAACTTGATTAGGAACTTTAGTACCTAAGATGATCAACACTTAATCGCAGTACTACGTACAAGTTCAAAACTCTATTTATGACTAACGATTGTCCGCAACTTCGTCGCATGGAATTTGTTCTTCTAGGCTATGATCAACAACTATGCCAAATTTGAGCGAGACCCATGCAATGCAGCCTTCCTTAAGATATCTTCTAACAAGCATCCATCATCCACCCAAACTTTCACATTAATATATTAGTAAGATTAAGATGACAAATTTTACATTGACTTTTTCATTTATTTGTGCAGTAGCTGTGCCTGCGACTTCGTTCGTTATAAATTATAAATTAAGATATAGAATAGAATAGAACAGAAGAGAACAGAGAAGAGAACAGAAGAGAACAGAAGAGAACAGAAGAGAACAGAAGAGAACAGAAGAGAACAGAAGAGAACAGAAGAGAACAGAAGAGAACAGAAGAGAACAGAAGAGAACAGAAGAGAACAGA
>NW_013531716.1:1129279-1137327 GCF_000836235.2 Papilio xuthus | reverse complement strand
ACAGAACAGAACAGAACAGAACAGAACAGAACAGAACAGAACAGAACAGAACAGAACAGAACAGAACAGAACAGAACAGAACAGAACAGAACAGAACAGAACAGAACAGAACAGGACAGAAGAGGACAGAAGAGAAGAGAAGAGAACAGAAGAGAAGAGAACAGAAGAGAAGAGAACAGAAGAGAAGAGAACAGAACATAAGAGAACAGAGAAGAGAACAGAAGAGAACAGAAGAGAACAGAAGAGAACAGAGAAGAGAACAGAGAAGAGAACAGAGAAGAGAACAGAGAAGAGAAGAGAACAGAAGAGAACGGAACAGAACAGAAGAGAACAGAGGAGAACAGAAGAGAAGAGAACAGCACATAAGAGAACAGAAGAGAACAGAGAAGAGAACAGAGAAGAGAACAGAAGAGAACAGAGAAGAGAACAGAGAAGAGAACAGAGAAGAGAACGGAGAAGAGAACGGAGAAGAGAACGGAGAAGAGAACGGAGAAGAGAACGGAGAAGAGAACGGAGAAGAGAACGGAGAAGAGAACGGAGAAGAGAACGGAGAAGAGAACGGAGAAGAGAAGAGAAGAGAAGAGAAGAGAAGGGAAGAGAAGAGAAGAGAAGAGAAGAGAAGAGAAGAGAAGAGAAGAGAAGAGAAGAGAAGAGAAGAGAAGAGAAGAGAAGAGAAGAGAAGAGAAGAGAAGAGAAGAGAAGAGAAGAGAAGAGACGAGATATATGTACATACACCAAAATCACATTTTTTACAAAAGTAATTCCAAAAATAAAATTTAGCATAAAAACAAATCAATTGTCGACGAAAAATACTCAATTATGGTAGAATTTAATTATTCGTGGAACTATAGAATATTGTAATGTAACATTGACATTATCTGAAAGGCTGCAGAAAGGCTGCAGAAAGGCTTCTGAAATATAAATCATCCAACTCCGTGTGGAAATGTATAAATCTCCCACGAGTCTCAGAGCGTCAACTTACTTTAAAAACAAGTTTTCACGCCAAATAGTTCTACACTAAGGCATAGCCAACATAAATCTTATTTTCGTTAGCAATGTTCGACATTTGATCGATTTACTGCCTGCTAAATACTCTAAGAGCGTCAGTGACTCGGTGGTTAAGCAGTTGACTTGCAATCTTCAGGTCATGGGTTCGAATCCCGTCATGTACCAATGTATTTTTCGATTTTCAATTTACATATGCATTATACATTTATCCGACGTTCATACGGTGAAGAAAAATATCGTGATGCAACCTGTACATATCTGAGAAGAGATTCAAAGATATATGTAAAGGCTATGGGCTAGTTAACTTTAACTTAGGGTAGATTCCGAGTCCCTCAGTGGGGACTTATATTGAGCTGATGATGAAATCTAACAGACTAATATTCAACTTATACTATTCAAAACATTACGCGATATTACAAATTAAATCAAATATCAGTCCTTATAACTAGTCACTTATTTTTTTTAATCAAGCGATTCTAAATTGTTTAAGTCCATTGTTTATTTTGTGAATTTCTTTCTAGAAATTTAATCTAAGCTTTTAACACAAGACGGACCCGTCTTGAAGAATTTAATTAACACCCGATCCTTGTGAAATCTGAGGTCCTAGTGTTTTGATTTAAACGCTAAGAATTTGTGAAATCTTTGATCAGAGAAATGCATTTAAATTATTAATTAATTTGTCTTTCAAATGAATAATGCATTAAATTGAAATTAAATTGAAATTGGCTCAGTGGTCAAGCACTTGACTTGCAATCTGCAGGTCCTGGGTTCGAAACCCGCCATGTACCAATGTGTTTTTCGATTTCCGATTTACATATGTACATTTATCCGACGTTCTTACGGTGAAGGAAAACATCGTGATGCAACCTGCACATATCTGAGAAGAAATTCAAAGATATGTGTGAAGTTAACCAAACCGCACTTGGTCAGCGTGGTTGACTATGACCTAATCACCCTTAACTTAGGGTAGGCTCCGAGCCCCTCGGTGGGGACGTTTAGTATGCTAATGAGATGATTAAAAAAAGTTTTTTTTTACGATTAATCTTTATTTCAAAATAAGATTTCACAGTTGAAAATGTAATTGCTGTTATTAAAAATTCAAGAAGCGAGCATACCATTTCCTTAAAGGCCGGCAACGCATCTACAGTTCCTCTGGTGTTGCAGATATCCATGGGTGTCGTTGATCACCTCGGTGTTCCCGCCGCTCGTTTGCCCCCTTCTCTTATTAAAAAAAAATACACATAGTTGTTTTTAGGATTCCGTACCTCGAATCACTTTGTTGTCCGTCCGTCTGTCTGTCAAGATCTTTTTATTAAGTAAACCTAACCTTTTGTTTATTGTTCTTTCGCATAAAAAAAAACAAACAAAGAAACGCATATAGCATCATATAAAATACTTATTAAATCATAAATATGTTACATAAAAATATAACTTATTATTAGTATTATTTACTGCGAAATAATTTCACCTAAGCTTTTGAATTACTCAGAGATTATGTCAAAAGACCCGAATGTGATAAGGGTAAATGTTAAAGGATTCCACTAACTTTTACGTACAAAGTAACTTGTAACATGTTACATTAGAGCCTTTCAAGTTAAATCATACACGGTATTTATTTAACAAAATTATTTACAGTTGTTGCTAGTACCTACAAGAAAACAAGCTACTTGACGGTCTATACGAATTACCATTGTTATGAGGATTAAAATTATATAAAGGAAACATAAAACAAGGTACATATAGGTCTTAATTTTATTAGAGTAAGGAACAAACGATCGACGGGAACACCCATGGACATTAACAACACCAGAGGAACTGCAGATGCGTTGGTCTTTAAGGAAGTTGTATGCTTGCTTCTTGAAGCACCCTAGGTCGTTGGCTTGCTAAGTAACTTAATATAACAGAATAGAGACGTGATTCAAATGTAATATAAAGTAGCTATGAGATTAAATAATTAAAAAATTTCTACAAATAGTTTCTTACGTTGTCTGTTAAATCTTCAAAGGTTATTTTCTTATTTAACACGAAAAAAGATAAATGTTCTTGCAGCGTCGTCTCCCTAATTGCTTCACTAATAACGGTCTGGCGAAGAAAATACTGCCAAGATTAAAACAATAAACAACTACTACTTACAAAATGTCGCTGTCACGATATAGAGGGAATTTAAGAAAAGTTTCTTGTCAATTTTAATCTAATAAAAACAAAAGAAAAACACAGTAACACAGAAGAAAAAAAATATTAAGAACATGGTTCCTTCCCTAATAAAAGAGCAATTTAAAAAAAAAACCAATAATCTCACGCCTTTAACCCCGAGGGAGTAGACCGATAATTATGAAGTTATGTACATTGACTCTTAACCTACTTCATCTAGTACTTACTAGCAGTCGGGCGCGACTCCGTCCGCGCAGAATTAACAAAAAAACTTAATAAGTAGCCTATGTGTTCTTCTAGAATATGTTCTATATGTGTGCCAAATTACATCAAAATCCATTGAGCCGTTCCGGAGATACCTTCAAACAAATCCACGCATGTAAACATTTAATGGATGAATGTTTGTTTGAAGGTATCTCCGAAAAGGCTGATCGGATCTCACTGAATTTTGGAATACATATAGAACATAGTTTGGAAGAGCACATAGGCTACTAATAATGTTTTTTTTAATTCTGCGCGAACAGAGTCGTGGGCGACAGCTAGTCTATCATAGAAAGTGCCGAACAGAAACTAATATCATGATATTTCACCCTATTTCTATTACTTAAAAGCATCTTTGTCGTGACAAACACCGTGTTAGTTCTATTGTTTTGTAGCAGAGAACAACAGATAACAACCGTCAAACAAACTTCTAATGGATTAAATTTCAACAAGAAAACTCCCTAACTTTGGCAAGACAAAGTGCAATCGTGTTTAATCAACAAAGAAATTGTTTTCGGAAAATGTTTATCCAGTAACATAATAATAATAATTGCAAAGCAAAAACAAGTGTGAGATTAATTTAGGAAGAAACTGGATTTATATAAAATCAATAAAATTGACAAAAACTAATATAAATTCTAGAAATTGATAGAATTTGATTTTTTTTAAGAAATATTTTCCCTCCCTCTATATCCTATCCAGTTTGCAAAATCCTATTAATCTTTGTATAAATGGCAAAGTTTACATGAATGAATGGATGAATAGATGTTTGTTAGAAGGTATCCTAAACATAGAACACGAAGAACATAATCTGTAAGAACACATAGCCTACTTATTTAGTATTTTTAACTCCGCGCACACGGAATCGCCGGCAGCTAGTCAGTCTATATAACAACATAGATTAATAAAGTTGCATGCATGCATTAAATTTGAAAAGCATGAAATCAGTCGCTTGATTACAAGTGACCAAATGAAACCGCATCGCATCTTTGTGCAATCACTAGAGATTGCAGAGGCGAGAATATTGTATGGACCGCATCGAGCCATTAGCCGACATTAGCATCAAGGGAACTCATGGCCCATATTCGATATAAGGAGTAATGGAACGTACGATCCAATCAAGATAACTAACACTGTTATTTATGTGTGCTATTCGAGCAATAAGATTCATTTTATCAGCTGGACAGGAAAAATTTAGATGTTACTAGCTGTCGCCCGCGACTCCGTCCGTGCGGGATTAAAAATAGATGTTGGCCGATTCTAAGACCTACTCAATATGCTCACAAAATTTCATGAGAATCGGTCAAGCCGTTTCCGAGGAGTATGGGAACGAAAATTGTGACAAGAGAATTTTATATATAAGATATTTTGTTGTCTTTTACGATGAAGGGCATACATAAATGACAGTTCTTATGTTATATATATATTAGGGGAACAACATAAAGGTTTGTTACTTTTATTACTTTGTAAAATCTTTGTTAAAATCGCAACAACACAACTCACGCCCTAGACGCGATCTAGATATTTCCCTCTTATACAAATAATGTTATTTATTTTTAAATACACATAATTTACTAATATTAAAAATGCGAATGTTTAGATGGATGGATGTTTGTTTGAAGATATCTCCAGAACGACTGAACGGATCTTTATGAAATTTGGAATACATATAGAACATAGTCTAGAAGGACGCATAGGCTACTAAGTATGTTTTTTTAATTCCGCACGGATAGAGTCGCGGGCGACCAGTCGTATACGCATATTATTCAAGGTTCATTACTAGTAAGATAAGTAAGAAAGGATGGAACGAAAGTCGATTTGTCGAGTGAGGAGACAAATATCAAGGGAAATATTATCTTGCTGTGCGTCCCCTTCTCTGTCGAATAAAGGTAAGCAATGTATTTGCAATTGATGATGTCTATGGGCAGCGATCGCTTCGCTGTTTCAGCGAATTCTATAAATCTAATCTATCTATTTTCCCACACATAAAAATCTTGATTAATATATTGACATTTATTTAATTTAATTTCGATTTTTAACAATTCATATCTAAGTGGTTCTTTGTAGAGTAGAATTTAAAAATATTTCACTTTTGTATGTTTTTATTCTCGACTAAACTAATATCGAGACCGAATGTAACCAGATGGCCGGGAGTTAGAATAAAATATACGCTTTTTGACGATACCGCGTCTGGCTTATGGTCTTCGTTTTATAATATCTGAAAGTTTTAATATATATATATTTTTTTATAAAACTCGTTACAGCATAATATTAGTTAAACAGCCAATTTAAAATAATAAATAACCAGAAAATGCAGACTATAAAAATACAAAACATTTCAATAGAGCGGACATTAACGAAAAATTCCCTTATAAATACTTAGCACGATATTTAGTGACCTTATTTAAAATATTGATGTCAATTCTATTTCTTCTTAATATGTTTTTGAACAAAAATTAAATTAAAAACACTTTCCAGTACAAAACAGTGTGTTAAGTGAAAAATTACGAGTACATAGAGTTGCATACGACATTTACAAATTGTTATCTTGCAGCGCCGATAACGACGCTATTACTGAAGACTCGTGTGTAGTTTTATTATAAAATAAAACTTTTTAAAGAGTTTCAGGAAAAATGTGAGAAAAAAATCCATAAGCTATACTGACTATATACCTGACTCTACCTTGGAGAGATAGAGTACAAAATGAAAGATATTCAACTCCCACAAAAAATTCCAGAGAGTAGGGGAGAATTAAAGATAACATAAAATGCATAAATAATTAAATAAATATGTGTATTGTTTGTTATTCATCAACATCAGTTCACTATACTCGTACGTCCCCACCGAAGGGCTCGGAGCCTACCCTAAGTTAAGGGTGATTAGGCCATAGTCAACCACGCTGGCCAAGTGCGGGTTGGTTGACTTCACACATATCTTTGAATTTTCCTTCACCGTAAGAACGTCGGATAAATGTACATATGTAAATCGGCAATCTAAAAACACGTTGGTACCCAGGATTTGCAGTTTGCAAGTTAAGTGCTTGACCCCCTAAGCCACCGATGCGCTCTCCTTATTATGTTAATATAATTAAAAACAAATCTGTAATCAAAAATTAATAGTATCCATATAGGTACTAATGACATCTTTTGGATTAATTATTACATGATTCTTCACATTTTTAACAAAGCAAAATAAATTAAATCAAACATTAATTCAAACGTTAAATAAGTTATTAATAACGTTAAATATTATTAAAACAAAATCATTTAACATTTAAGTGACAAAATAATATTTAGAAAATCGATTCGTTTTAATATCATCATATTAATTATATTTATAAATTTAATTTATTTGCCCAAATATGTCACATATTGAATAAATATTTAACACGTGAAAACCAATTAATTCTAAAACCACGCTACTACTTAACCGCAATTGGTTCCAAATAGGTGTAATTCGGATAGGTCACATTTTGTTGTGCAAATTTAAATACATTTAGCCGAATGACACACACATTTACACACGCGCACACTCACACACGCACGCACTCACACACGCACACACTCACACACTCGAACACACACACGCAAACACACACACACACACACACACACACACACTACGTAACATTGACTGCAACGATAAATTTATTATATTAGTGTATTTCTTAACTAAATTTTAACAGATTTTTTGTAAGTATTCCATTACTTCTTGTACCATTCCAAATAAGCTATAAGCTTTTGTTAGAACATGGTTTACGACAATAGTCAAATGGCGGGATTCGAACCCTCGACCGCATGATCGGAAATCCATACCCGTAACCATTAGGCTATTGGAGCTTTAACATTTTTTAAAATTTAGATTTTGTATTAGTTTAGTTAGAGTAGTAATTATCGATAATAATATTTTTCAACACTTACAGGTAACATTTTAGGCCAAAATATTTCTTCTTCTTCTTCTAGTGCCTCTTCAGTTTTGAAAGTCGGCCGCTAACTTGGAATATTTGGTTCTGTCAAGCGCAAGGCGAAACAGTTCCTCTGCTGACCTAATCCCCGTCCACTCCCTAATATTACGTAGCCACGATTATAAGCCAAAATATTTGGAACTCTCAAACGATAGGTGTAGTAACTATTCTGCGTTTGTTTTAATTATTGAAATTAGCCGAAACATAATTCAAATCCTTTTGCTTTTCCATTCATTTCTATTATGAAAGAAAGTGAATTAAATGAGATTTGATTCCCAGGTTTTACGAACAATAGATGTCAAATGTTATGACATTTTTAATTTCAATAGATGGCGGACCGTATTACTAGATCGCGGTAACAATTTATTTGGTATATTTATCGACTTGCCGATTGCATTTTATTACAATTGACTCGCACCAAGATATAACAAGTGTTTTATTGTGATTACTCGATACAACTCCAGTGAGAAGGAGAGTTTTTGAGACTGCTTTACAAAAGATATAAAACTAATTACCAATTTTTCCTCTTCCCCCTTACTTATTCTATTTAAAATGGAATCCTGAACATAAATAATAAAAATATTATCTTCTATACCACTTAAATTAAATCTGGTTTATATCACACACAACACAATTGAGTAATTTAATAAATTCAAATGTCTAA
>NW_013531716.1:1103410-1128816 GCF_000836235.2 Papilio xuthus | reverse complement strand
CCCGACCGCATGATCGGAAATCCATACCCGTAACCATTAGGCTATTGGAGCTTTAACATTTTTTTTAAATTTAGATTTCGTATTAGTTTAGTTAGAGTAGTAATTATCGATAATAATATTTTTCAACACTTATAGGTAACATATTAGGCCAAAATATTTCTTCTTCTTCTTCTAGTGCCTCTTCAGTCTTGAAGGTCGGCCGCTAACTTGGATTATTTGGTTCTGTCAAGCGCAAGGCGAAACAGTTCCTCTGCTGACCTAATCCCCGTCCACTCCCTAATATTACGCAGCCACGATTATAAGCCAAAATATTTGGAACTCTCAAACGATAGGTGTAGTAACTATTCTGCGTTTGTTTTAATTATTGAAATTAGCAAAAACATAATTCAAATCCTTTTGCTTTTCCATTCATTTCTATTATGAAAGAAAGTGAATTAAATGAGATTTGATTCCCAGGTTTTACGAACAATAGATGTCAAATGTTATGACATTTTTAATTATAATATTATATCAATAGATGGCGGACCGTATTACTAGATCGCGGTAACAATTTATTTGGTATATTTATCGACTTGCCGATTGCATTTTATTACAATTGACTCGCACCAAGATATAACCAGTCTTTTATTGTGATTACTCGATACAACTCCAGTGAAAAGGAGACTTATTGAGACTGCTTTACAATAGATATAAAACTAATTACCCATTTTTCCTCTTCCCCCTTACTTATTCTATTTAAAATGGAATCCTGAACATAATTAATAAAAATATTATCTTCTATACCACTTAAATTAAATCTGGTTTATATCACACACAACACAATTGAGTAATTTAATAAATTCAAATGTCCAATTTCACAAATCCTGTATCCCATTCCGTGACCGTAGTAGGAAACAATAAAGCAAACATATCCTAAATAAGGGTTAGGTTAGTTTAAAATGAATTGAGCCCTGAACCCCGGCTTACGCTGGGTTAAACGTGATATCTGTTTATCCGGACCCTACAATGGCTTAACTTTTATTGCTTAATAACGGTGACAATAAAACCTTTATGTTTAACTTCGTATTTATTATCATATCTGATATCAAAGATAACAGAGACGGAATTCAGGTGACCGCTTACTTGTTTGCCACATTATGATATAGAAAAACCAAACAAACAAAATAAGAATGTAAGCCATCTCCATTCACACTTATTCCTTTATTTCCTTAATAGATATATCAAGTAATTTGAATGTTTACTTATAACTATCTTAGTAAAGATAACAAAACACTGTTCTAAATTAGAATTTCACTTTGAAGTTTCAATTTTCTATAAGTACTTGTTCACCCTAATGAGTTTCCACGTCTATTCAAATAATAGTATTGAATACAAAAGCAAGTGGTTACAAAAGGTAACAAAAGATAAGGTTGGCATAGTAAAGCTTCAGATGCGGATTACGATACGAGTTAATTTACTTAAATTAAATTAGATTTAAGATTTGATTTTTGGTTTTTATTATATTTATGTAAGAGCAAATAACAGTTTTATATTAACACATGGATAAATAAGTTTTAAGAAAAGTATCTTTTTATTTAACTTTATATTTATTTTAATAAAATAATAGTAAAATAAATTATGTACATCTTATCTTATAAAATTCTCATGTCACAATTTTCGTTCCCATACTCCTCCGAAACGGCTTGACCGATTCTCATGAAATTTTGTGAGCATATTGAATAGGTCTGAGAATCGGTCAACATCTATTTTTCATCCCCATAAATGTTAAGGGTAGTCCACTCCTAAATTTTATTTTTTAGACAAACACGCGGACGGAGTCGCAGGCGACAACTAGTATTATAAATGCGAATGTCTGGATGGTTGTTTATTTTTAGAAATCTCCGGAACGGCTCAACAGATCTTAATGAAATTTGGCATAGATTTAGAACATAGTCTGGAAGAACACATAGGCTAGTAATTGAGCTTTTTTTAAACACCGCGTGGACGAAGTCGCGGGCGACAGCTAGTTGTAATAATAAAAACTCTCACTAAACGTAACAATGTAAAACCTTACCAATCAAACTTTTGTAATCTACCTTTATAAAATGTTTTAAGAAAATTTACATTTTGATAGTCGATCCCTTTTCATACATAAAGTGATAACTTTTAAATGTAGTCATTTAAAAAAGTATATTTTCATCTAAATACTAAATTCAAATTAATCTTTGCTCCCAATCAAAGTCACTCAAAAGACTTTAAGGGCCTTTTAGTATTTAATGAATGAACAGTATATACTTTTGTAAGTTCATCGCTTTTCAGATTCGGTCGTTAAATTTATAATTAATTGTCATATCAATTTGTCCAATCCATTTTATTATAAATGCTTTTATTTAATGTCTGAAATAACATTATATAACATGTTTACAAATGAAAGAAAGAAAAAAAAACTTGGCGGCTCTCAGTAGCTGCCGACCTGAAGGCAATCGGGCTGACATGGCCCGAGACAAAACGCAGAGCCCAAGATAGAACGAACTGGTGGCGCACAGTGGACGCCCTCTGCCCCACTACGGGGACATTGGAGTTTAAGTCAAGTCAAGTCAAATGAAAGAAGGTCAAAGTGGTCATTTCAAATGTAGTCAGGAATTAGTTTTAATTTTCTTAGTTAAAAAATATCATCTTTAGCAACTGTTCATCATCATACGTCCCCACTGAGGGTCTTGGAGCTTACCCTAAGTTACTGGTGACTAGACCATAGTCAACCACGCTGGCCAAGTGCGGGTTGGTTAACTTCAAGTTCTTTGCATATGTGCAGGTTGCATCACGATGTTTTTCTTTACCGTAAGAACAATGGATAAATGTACATATGGAGAAATACATTGGTATATGGGGGGATTCGGACTCAGGACCTGCAGATTACAAAACTTAACCTATGAGCCACCAGCGCTCATGCTAAAGTTGCTGATATATATTTTTTTCTATATTTCCACTTTCATAAATAATCCCAAACATAAAAATATGTAAGTCAGCAAAGTGCACATCCGTTTTAACCCTTGTCAGATTTGGGTCTCCCTGCCTCTCTACAATCTACAACTAATCTTAAAGTAACATGACGTTTCGCGGCTTATTTTTGTGATTTTCCTTCCCCAAAAATGTATTTTTTAATAACAAGCGGTCACCAACGACTTTTACCACGAGGAGAAAAAAAGTGGTTTTTATTTCGATGCCGAACGAATACCACTAACTGTCAATACTAACAAGAAACGAATATTTCCTCTGATATGCATGTTTGTATGTATTTTAAATATTATTAATTAGAATCATTTGACGCGAATGGCGCGCTTTCGTTACAATGTGAAATGTCAGATCGATTAGTGAGGGGACATGAACGTTGACATTTTTAATAAGGCTAGTGTTGAGCCTGTACATCGGCACAGTGTCGGATTTTCTTCCTAATATTTAAGTCCGTTTCTTCGTGATCTCTTAGCTTAAACAGCTTGACCAATCTTCCGAAAGTTCCTTTGAAAAGCTTTAGTAGCAGCTATCGTTTGATTCGCAGTCATCTTCTCTCAATTGGACTTATTAAATGACAAGTAAATTTCATATTTTGTATTTTAGTATCATTTTGAATATTTCTAAAACCCTTTTATTTGCATAGTTGGAATACAGTGTTACAAAATGAATTTACTATTCGCTGCAGAATACATTTTAGCCGGCTTGGGAATCGTAAAGTATTTTCTGGTGTGTAATAAAGCACTGCTCTGTGGCTTTGAAAACTTTCCTAGGTATTGTTAGTTGCTAGACTTAAAACATGACCTAAACATATAAAACTGATATATAAACTCGGCTAAACACTCACGTATATTCGCACTCGCGGAGTAATGAGTGGTACGGACGCGGCCCGCGAAATAATACCAGTACCACTCATCCTGATGAAGGGCCCCCGATGGGCTCGAAACTAGTCGGTGCCGCCACCGGACGAATATACGTGAGTGTTTAGCCGTGTTTATATATCAGTTTAGTATAATGTCTAACGAAAGTTTGAATAATTTAATGACCTAAACATATCTATATTATTACAATGATCTTAGAACAATTTTAAAAATGTAAGTCTAACGGTGCTAGCGACAATTTATTTTACAGGGCGATTGGAGTATACGGACCTATTCTGGCTTCTTAGGGACACTCTTCCTACATTGTGTTTCATTTGTCCGCCCTAGCTACATAAGCGTAGGGCGCTGGCAAGGCGCAGTACCGAAAGGGACGTCATAAGTCTTCGAATTACACAGACTCAGGTCACCCTCACAGCCCTCCTCTCCAAGTCCTTGTGGAAATGGGGCGGTATAGAAATCTCACCAAGGTTGCTGGTAGGGCTATAACCGGCACTATCTATATCTGTCGGTCATAATCTATGCCAGTCTTTCCCAAAGTGGGCGATAATGCCCCCTTGTGGGCGCTGCAGGTCTCAAGTTGCGGGTTATAGTAAAAGTTTCCTTTAGAATTCTCCGTTAATATACATACATAGGTCACAATAATTAGTTAATTTAATTTGAAGTTATAGTGGCTTTTTAAATATGTGAAAATATGGGGGCGCTAAAAAAATATTTATTCTCAAAGTGGGAAGTAGACAAAATAAGTTTGGAAACCACTGATCTATGCAGTTGTTGAATTATAATAGAAGAATGCAAAGGAGACGAATATACAAGCTTTGAATTTTATTTACAAAGTTATAGATCACCACCATCATCAGCTCACTATACGTCCCCACCGAGGGGCTCGGAGCCTACCCTAAGTTAAGGGTGATTAAGCCATAGTCAACCACGCTGGCCAAGTGCGGGTTGGTTGACTTCACACATATCTTTGAATCTCTTCTCAGATATGTGCGGGTTGCATCACGATGTTTTCCTTCACCGTAAGAACGTCGTATAAATGTACATATGTAGATCAGAAATCGAAAAACACATTGGTACATGGCGGGATTCGAACCCAGGACCTGCAGATTGCAAGTCAAGTGCTTGACCACTGAGCCACCGACGCTCCCCAATAGTTATAGATGCATAGTTTAATTAGCAATTAATCAAAGGTAAACGTATTAAAATAAGATATTTCTTTGTAAAGTGTCCTGGGTTGTAATTTATTAGGAAACTTTCTATCCATTGTAAATTGCTTGTTAGACCTACGTCAGCATTGACAAAAGACGAGGTGACGGGAGATTTCAATGTAACAGGATACAAAGGAGCCTTATTTATAGGCGTATAAAGTTATTCAAATTTCATACAAAAGACTACTTCATGCAAAGTACGAGCTGTAAAATGTATTATGGTTTCTGATTTTGTGAATATTTTTATGATATTAATAACAATTATTTTTATTATATATTTTTATTCAATCTAAGTTCTTTTAGATATTTTTATTAAAATCATTTGGCGCGAATGACGTCCTTTCGTTACAAAGTCCAGTGTCAGAATGAATAGTGAGAGGACATAAACGTCGACATTTTATTAAGGCTAGTGTTGAGTCAATGCACTGGCTCATTTTCGGACTTTCTTCTTAATAATTCTTGCTAATATTATTAATGCGAAAGTAACTCTGTCTGTCTGTCCTTCTTGTACGCAAAAACAACTGAAACAGATTAGAAGAAATTTAGCATACATATAGCCTAGAGCCTGGGAAAGGGTGTATGCTACTATTTCACGCCTAAAAGGGGTTGTAAGGGGATGAAAAGGGGGTTGAAAATTTGTTTGGAAGTATCTTCATTTTTACAGATAGAAGCTTGAAACTTATTTTTGAGGCTGTTAGTCTTACTAATATTATAAAAGCTAATGTAGATAGATAGATAATATAGACGTACATATGATGGATAGATGTTTGTTGGAAGGTATCTCCTGAAAGGCTGAATGACTCTCGATGAAATTTGGCACACATAGTCTGGAAGAACACATATCATTAAGTTATTTAGGGTTCCGTACCTCGTAGGAAAAATCGGAACCCTTATAGGATCACTTTGTTGTCCGTCCGTCTGTCTGTCAAGACAATTTTTAATTGAGCGCGGACGGAATCGCGGGTGACAACTAGTACTTTATATAGCGAAGGACGAAAAAAGTTCACAGAGTACAAAAAGTTAACTTAATAAGTTAACCTATTTAAACGTTCAGTGAATTCTTAACATCAAATTGGAATTTCGTTAAGAGTTGTTAATGTTGTCCTTATTGCTAAAGTTTACTTATTTGATAAAGTTTAATTTGAGAGCGTCCCATCTTTGATCTTCATTCCAATAAAATGAGATTTAAAAAGTTGTCACTAGATGGCAGTGGCGCTGTTTTAGAACACGATTATGATTTGTTGAAATTTAACACATGACTTACCATTGATTTTAATTCGTATCGAGATATTACTAAGAAAGATACTTTTGATTTATTAATTTAAGGCAAGTTTCTGAATGCCTCCAGCAAATTGTATTAATAATGATGTACAGAATTGGTTTTGAAAGCTTCTATATTCGAGTTGAAGATGAAGCCAAAGTTAAACAAAGTCTGCTTTCGGAATATTTTATTGAATTCATTCGTTATAAGTTGTGAGATTATTTGAAATCATTATATATATATATATATATATATATATTATTAATTAAATAAATAATTAATGAGTTTAAAAAAAATGTTGTTTTTTCCTTCATTTCAATCTTGTATTTCGAAAAACCCTAATGGTCTACTATCACTCCCGTTATTTTATTTAATTACAATGCAATACATGCTTTTAAATTAATAAACATATTAAAATAGTAATTTAGTGGTGAACTATTATTATTATTTTGTTAAATATTTTATAAAACAGTTATTAATATCGCGTTAAACGCGTCCATTATTTTCAATTACTCCGATAGTTTTAATGAAAATAATCAAGTTATAAAACATACCGCAAAATTTCCAATTTATGCTTCGGAATTTAATATAATATTATTACGAGATTTTGTTAAACCGAATCTAACCACAATCATTTAACCTATGCTGTCTAAAATTAGGAGCGTTGGTGATAGGAGTCAAGCACTTAACTTGCAATCTGTAGGTCCTGGGTTCGAATCCCGCCATGTAACTATGTGCTTTTACGATTTCCCATTTACATATATACATTTATCCGACGTTCTTACGATGAAGGAAAACATCGTGATGCAACCTGCACATATCTGTGAAGAAATTCAATGATATGTGTGAAGTCAACCAACCCGCACTTGGCCAGCGTGGTTGACTATGGCCTAATCACCCTTAACTTAGGATAGGCTCCGAGCCCCTCGATGGGGACGTATAGTGAGCTGATGATGATGATGAATAGAAATATTTACCCGGGTAATGTTTATCGGATATAATGTATTTGAATGTTTAACCTTTTATAGATTTAATCGATTTTCAATCGATTTGATTTATTCGATTTATACTTAACTATCCCGTACACAAAATCACAATTAAATATATAAAAATGTACGTATAAATACCAGACTTACTTCTATGTTTCTGTGTGAGTTTATGAGAACAAAATCCCCGTTAAAAATATATTGTTATCTCTGTTTTGTAAAAGATAATGACAAGGATGACGATATGTTTTAAACAGAGACTTTAAGATCAGAAACCAATGGTTATAAGGCGGCTAGCTAATACAAAAACAAATAGAATAATTTTGTTAAAACTTGCGTTAATTTACTTTTTTATAATAAAATAAAAAGGTAATTAAAACAGAGTAATTATTAAACTATTATTATAGGACATTTCATAATTTTCAGTATAATATATTAACAATTTTACAAAATGTACGTTTAAGACAATCAAAGAGAAATTACACTTTAATGAATTCTGGTCACAGAGCTTAGTAAAGTTTAACTATCTCAAATTCCGAGACATTAACTTTAAGACCCGCCTTAATATTCAAGTCATCATTTGAATACTTTAATAAGGCTTTCAAATAGGAATTACAGCAGGTTGCAATAAAGACATTTTTACCTAATCTTTGAAGTATTGTAACCTTTTATTTAAATTTTTTGTGGTTTTGGATCACCCCTTATTTTATTAGGAGTGACTTCTGCTTCACTTACGGTTGGTTTCTGAGACCGAAATCGAAAAATAAAATTGTTTACGTCCTAACGACATATTAATGTTGCTAATCAAATTTAACTATTGTTTAATTCGATATTAAAATTTATGACTAACTCATTATATAAAATACAGACAATATGAGTTGAAATTCAAATTTATACCCGTATCAAATCTGTCCGCTGTTTAAGAGGCACTTTCTTGCACCAGTGAGCGCATTAACATTTTTATGAAACTTGCAGAACGATGTAGGGCTTGTAATCCGAGAGGATATTATCAAGGAAAAAATGTACAAACGTTTTAACGATGAGAAAACTTAATCGTCAGTTACCTTGAAAATATTTTAACATAATATAAATCATACTTTTAAGAATATTATGATGATTACGCCAGTTTATGCTATAAAATTTAATTGGCTAAGGTACACCCGCCATTTGTGTGCGAAGAGTATTAACATGTGCCCACACCCCGGTAAACAGTGAGTCGAGGGAACCAGAGGGGGTTTAGTGGGTAGGCTCCATGTTCTTTTAGGGATGTGGAGAGAGTCCCACATAACCGGAGTATCTTTCCCCGAGGCACCCGGTATGCGTAACGCATTCCCCTTCTTAAAAAAAAGGTACACCCGCCATTTTGACTCTGTTTTATCTTGTAGTTTTATTTGAACCAACTGTATCTTTTGGTAGGTCAAATAATAAGTTTATTTAGTTTGCTGTTTATAATTTAAACCAATTGCCAGCGACTTCAGCATAGAATTTAAAAGTCTAGTAATAAATAAAGTCTATGTCATCCGGGAATAGTGTAGCTTCCCACAGTGAAAGAATTTTTCAATTTGCAGTACTTTTGGTGCCTATTCAAAATAAACAAACAATAAAATCTTTCCTGTTTACAATATTTGTATAGAAAAGTGATAGGATTAAGTATAACATAAACAGGTACAAAGTAAACAGGTATAACTCAAATATCGTCAATTTTCCAGGCGAATTTAAGTACATTGTTATTTCCGGTACATATTTATAAATCTTACTATCAGCCGCCGCGACTAAAATTAATTATCCTGTGTGTTCCTCCAGATTATCTTCTATATGTATGCCAAATTTCAACAAGATTAGTTCAGCCTTCTGGAGATACCTTCAAATAGATCCATCAATGCATCGATCCATCTAAACATTTGAATTTATATAAGGAAGTAGTGGGAAGTAAGATTGAACATTTGATAATTTATAGCGATTTATGTAAGAGCATTCATTATTATTGCTGCTTATGTTGCGGTGAATATTCATTATGTTATTTTAATATTCCGTTAGAAACCAAAGCATTTGATATGTAAATACTAAGAATATACTAATTAAGTTATTCTGTGTTTATTTAAGCTTCGTTTATGTTAATATTGATATTTAAAGAGTTTAATTATTAGTCTCACTTCATTGTATTTATTGTCGAGAATCTTCTGGCTTCCTTTGAATATTGCTTAAGAATTGCTGTAAGGACATTCTTGAAACCTTTAGTATAAATCCAAACTAGTGTCTAATCCAGTCTGGAAAAAATCAAAATAAAGGTTGGCAACGCATCTGCAGATCGTCTATTGCATAGGTCCATGTCGATGATTACATTAATTTTCCCGCTCTTCATTTGACTCCTTATCTTATAAAAAAACATAATAAAAATATTTTTTTATTCGAAAATAAAACAGACATCCTTGATCGCTAGTTTATTTACGACTTTGTCTAGTTTCAGCAATATTCAGTAGTCATGTATTGTTTGACGTACATAAAATAATATGAATTGGTGAATCCCCAACAGGCTAAAGGTAATTTCCCACACCGGGTAGCGGGTTAGATTGGCAATCATTTCATATGAACGTTATCGACATAAATAATTTTATCGCCTGATGTATTGCGCTTTAGGACCCAATAAATTTACTGACGAAACACGCATACAAAACATTTTAGATAATAGTATGTGACAAAGCAATCGGAATTCGCCAAAGTAGAAAAGACCGCATGCCCAAGGACATGCAGATTTGCAGATGCGTTGCACACCTTTAATCTACAGAGGAGGGGACGCACAGAATCAGGATGTTTCCCCTAACTGTGTATCCACACATCCTTTTCTTGTACGAAAAGCGTGGATAGGGAAAGAGTACATATATTAGGCCTTTGACGAACACACTAATCAGACGAAACGCGTAATTGTTTCACTTGACGCATGTCTTCTGTGTGGTCGTGGTATTTCACCTGGTGAGCCGGGCCATTTCGTGCGAAGATGTTAAAGCTGGCTCTACCACTGTTAAGCCATAATATAATGCCAATAAAATAGAATTTGCATTAAAAAACAATAACACGATTAAATATAAACATTATGTTAATGAAACGATCGATCAATCTGTACGTAATTCGTCTCTAGATGTCTGTCCTTTCAGCAAGATGGAGTACACCAAATATTTAAGTAATTTAATTTAATCGTAGAGAAAAGCAATCTCTTAATTTTTAATATATTCCTAAAATGTAGGCATATCTATAGTGTCTTTAAAATTTGTCGTATAATTAAAAAGTAAAAATAGATCCAAGTTACTTTTATAAATAAAAAAAGACTGATGACTCAAATTATAAACATATATCTACAGGTTTAAACGTAAAAAGATTTGTTACTGACGGGTTATTACCAAAGTTGTTTACTTATAATACAAATTGTTATCACTGTTATAAAAATAATGATAAACTATAGAGGAATACTTCATCAGATTGAAAATAATTTAGTGCGCACATTTATTGCGGACCCCGTCATAAAGTTGACGAATAACCTGCGAGCGCCGTCAGGAAATAGGTCGATTGTTCCAAATCTAATCCTGGTAAATGATTTATTCAGACTACGTTATTGTACGACACCCGTCCCTGTCCTCTGATAGATGACGTAATAAAGCAATCTGAATATTGCAGTTTGAAATATTTTGAAACATCTACATTATTTTGAACTAGCTGTCGCAAGCGATTCCATTGGCGTGGAATTTAAAAAAAATAACCTATGTGTTCTTACGTATGCGTTCTGCATCTATGTCAAATTTCAGCGAGATCCAAGCAGCCGTCCTGGAGATACCTTCATACAACCATCCATTTAGACATTCGCATTTATAATATCGGTAAGAAGTGAGATTGTTTCAAATTATATTTCCTTAGCCTTGCCATAAAAAACTGCAATAAAGTTTGTTTACATTATTGCTATTAATTTTAATGACAATTACACTTTTTTTTAAATAAGGTTATAACAGTTCACTAAAGATTACTTCAAATTTATAACATACTTAATGAACACCAAAGGGTAAAACATTAAAAATGTCGC
Organism: Papilio xuthus; assembly: GCF_000836235.2. Classification (NCBI taxonomy): domain Eukaryota; kingdom Metazoa; phylum Arthropoda; class Insecta; order Lepidoptera; family Papilionidae; genus Papilio; species Papilio xuthus. Next base: position 1,117,423 of record NW_013531716.1, on the reverse strand, counting down.
GTTAAAAATTGAACATTCTCTCTAAGTACGTATTTTTACAGTTTATGAGAGTAATTAGCTCTAAAGCAGATTAGGAAGAGTAACGGCAAAGCTCCGCTCAGTAGATTGCTCGCAAAACTAACGTAAAATTTTAATTACAACTTTCCTTATTAAAAAATGTCACAAGGACCTTTTATTTTAAAAAGTGTCAGAAGGTGAGAGGAGAGAGTTAGTGAGAGGACATAAACGTTGACATTTTTTGGTAAGGCTAGAGTTGCGCCCGTACACCGGCACAGAGTGGGATTTTCTTCCTAACAATATATATCTAACATTTTAATTGCTGTTTTTGTCTATAATATTTATAACTAGGGGGCGCCCGCGAATCCGTACGTGCGGAATTAAAAGAAAAAATAATAAGTAGCCTATGTATTCTTCCAGACTGTTCAATATCTGTGCCAAATTTCATCAAGATCCGTTGAGCCATCCATCCATCAAAACATTCGCATTTATAATGTTAGTAAGACCTTTGTCCCATTGAAATATCCAATTTCGTTCTCCAATTTATATGCTACGATATGATTCACTACAATATCAAACGACAGATTCGAATCCATGACCACAGGACAGTCCATACTCATAACAATTAAGCTATTGGTGCTAATTGCAATTCAAGGCAATTGCTTAACGCGTATAATCTTAGATTTTAGTACTAATCTCTGACATGGTTTTGCAGATGTTAGATAGCGTTAGTTACATTCCCACGGTTATGTAAACTACTGCATTACGCCATGTAATAACCCGAAGATTTGCCTCAATACGTATAATACTAAACATCAAAGGTGCACAACGTATTATATAGTAGTGAAAGGGAAGCGTCTGTGGCTCAGGGGTTCAAGTACTTGACTTGCAATCTGCAGGTCCTGGGTTCGAATCCCGCCATGTACCAATGTGTTTTTCGATTTCAAATTTACATATGTACATATATCCGACGTTCATGCGGTGAAGGAAAACATTATGATGCAACCTGCACGTATCTGAGAAGAAATTCAAAAGATATGTGTGAAGTCAACCAACCCGCATTGAGCCAGCGTGGTTGACTATGGCCTAATCACCCTCAACTTAGGGTACGCTCCAAGCCCGGTTTCGTCATTTTTGTTTACACTGTTTCGTTGTTTATTTAGAATGCGAAAATGGAAAAACAATGGTATATAACAGGGATCGAACCTGGACGTGTAGATTTCAGTCAAAGCGCTTTATAACTACGTCACCCACACTCTAGTTATTAGGTAATTCTTGAATTCAAATATCTAAAATTTATGTATAAAAATCGCGACACTGTTAATAAAAATTACAAGCGGTTTTCAATTTAAGACGCTGCTGTACTGAACTATCGCGTTGTTTAGGGGGTTGAAGGAGGTGAGGTATAAAGCAAGCGCGGGGGGCCCCGTCCAAATTCGACCGCGCGCTCTTTATATTTATCTCTATAAATTGACGAGGCGATTGCTTGGAAGTCACTACTTTTACTTTGTTCCAAATTGAACGTGCCCGTTGATGTTACATGACAGTTAATACTATATATAATATTAAATTATTCAAACTTTCGTGAGACATTATACTAAACTGATATATAAACACGGCTAAACACTCACGTATGTTCGTCCGGTGGCGGCACCGACTAGTTTCGAGCCCATCGGGGGCCCTTCATCAGGATGAGTGGTACTGGTATTATTTCGCGGACGCGGCCCGTCGCTCACTCCCCCCCGATGGGCTCGAAACTAGTCGGTGCCACCACCGGACGAATATACGTGAGTGTTTAGCCGTGTTTATATATCAGTTTAATATATTATATTAGTTCAAATCAACACCACCGGTAAAAAACGCTACCATCAGCGCCAAATTTTACCAGTACCAGTAAAGTTTCGTGTTATATAAATTTGGATACCTATAATTAAGCTTTGTACCAAACCGTATTGTTTCCAGTAATAGTAGTTTGGTCAGTTATTATTCACTTCACGGTGAGATAGTTCTATACGACTCGGTCAGATGATAATTGCCGTGCCAATTACGTTTTGAATAACACGTAAATAAATTCCGAGAACTGTTTTACAGTACATCGACTTTATTACATAATTGTATCTGAAATGTCGTTTTAATTTAATATATTCAACGTTTGTAATTCTTGCATCTTCTTCTTTTTCTCAGCCATGAGACGCCCACAATGGGCATAGGAATCAACCAAAGATCGCCACGATGACCGGTCTTGTGCCACCCGCATCCAGGACGCATTCTTGCATCTACTAGTGAGTTAAAGATTTATAATCTCGAAGAAATATTTGATATTGGCATAAATGTAGATTTATTTTTCTCTAGTTGTCCGCAACTCTGTCCGTCCGACTATGTTCTACTTCTACGTCTAATTTCAACGACGACGACGAGACCTATGCAGCTGTTTTGTAGATACCTTTAAAAAAACCAACCTCCGTCCATCTAAGCATTCGCATTTATAATACTAGTAAGATTACATTCTTTCATGTTAAAAATTTAAAATTAAATAGTTATTACTTTTAAATTTATATTAAAGTACCATGTTTTATTTATCTTGTAAATATACGACCAGATATCAGACAATTTTTTTTTCTTCTTAATTTAAACGTAATCAACTATATCATTGTACAGATCATTGAAATGCAATTCAAATTTAACGCAAGAGACGATTTTGGGGTAGCCAGTTAATTACGTTTAGATTAAGCTGGAACGTGACCCGACCTTCGGTTAACCGTAACTCCGGCATATAATCACTTTACTGCCAACGCCCGAACATCTAACATCTTATCGCTTAATTATCTTTATATGAATATATTTATTTAAATTTTATTTAGTCCTTTCAAGTTATTTCCTTAGCTTAGTAAATAGATGAATTACATATTAATATACTAGCGGACCCGACAGACGTTGTCCTGTCTACACGTCTTTAATTTGAATAAATTAATATGAAGTTAATATTTGATGAAAATTGTGAATCTAAACCATTCCCAGATCCCCTTGAACACACACAAAAAATTTCATCAAAATCGGTCCAGTAGTTTGAGAGAAGTTCAGTGACATACACACTCACAGAAGAATTATATATATTACTAGCGGACCCGACAGACGTTGTCTTGTCTACACGTCTTTAATTTGAAACTAACTGAAAAAAATTGACACTGCGATGGTAGCGCCGTCTGTCGGTTCCAATGTAAAACATTCCAAAATCAACAACTACTAATAAATTAAAAAATAATTAAAAAATCATTGTCCAGCGGACAAAATTGTGAATCTAAACCATTCCCAGATCCCCTTGAACACACAAAAAATTTCATCAAAATCGGTCCAGTAGTTTGAGAGAAGTTCAGTGACATACACACTCACAGAAGAATTATATATATAAAGATAGAATAAGACTCCAATATTGTATAACAGAGATATAATTGCAATTGAAAATCCTATTTTAATACTTTTTCTATTCGAAAACAACAGTACGTCGAGTGAAGTCTTCAGATATTCAAATAAATCCACGCTGGGCTCTGAATAAATGCATATAAATTTGTTTACATTTGCCGCAACCGGAATAGAGATGGCCTATTGTTCTGAATTCAAATTTAATACCGAGATCTACATTTTATTGCTTTCTATTAACATCACTTTACTTTCTGTGACAAGGGAAAATTGTATGAACCTAAAAATAGTGGCATTATTATGTAAAATATTATCTCCTTAAATACAGATTAATTTTATTGAATCACGATATTAATAAGGTAAGATTAACCTGTAAACAACAGGTCGCATCAAACACGCGTTGTTAACTAGTGGTTTACGGGTTGATGACGCGACGATTTGATGCCGGGTGAGTTTGATTACATATATAAAGAGAACGTCGGTAGCTCAGGGGTTAAGCACTTGACTTACAATCTGCAGGTCCTGTGTTCTAATCCCGCAATGTACCAATGTGTTTTTCTATTTCCGATTTACATATATACATTTATCCGACGTTCTTACGGTAAAGGAAATCATCGTGACGCAACCTGCACATATCTAAAAAGAAATTCAAAGATATGTGTGAAGTCAATCAACCCGCACTGGGCCAGCCTGGTTGACTATGGTCTAATCACCCTTAACCTAGGGTAGGCTCCGAGCCCCTAGATGGGATCGTATAGTAAGTTGATGATGACTCTGGCATGTATTCACATGGTGTTGTAATTTTTATTAAGCTACGGAAAAATATACAGGGTGTGTATACGCAGAATACTATTGCCTTAAGCAAGCGCGCAGTTTTATTCAAGTCTCGGAGCCGGATAAGAGCCATCGAAATTGTTTTACGTGACGCTTTACAAGGAATGAATGTTTAGGCGGAATAGGGCATAAAATCTAAAGTTAAAGGAGCTCAGTAAAGTTGTATTGTTTTTATATTTAGTGCTATTAAGCCGACTGCAAAAAGTAACAGGTTATTTCGTCTGTATTTTTATGTGTGTTACCATGTAACTTCTCTCCTGGTCCTCCGATTTTGATAAGTTTTTTTTTAATCAAAAGTTAGTGCTTGCAGGTGGGTCTCTATTTATTAATTTTTAAGTTCGCATGTTTTACTTTATCATTCTCTCTTATTGCAACTTATTACATAAACGAGTATCTGCCTTTTTAGGTTATAAACTACTGAATATATAAGTGTTTTGCATCTTACTATTTTAAATGGGAATGTTGAGATGGATTGATGCTTGTTTGAAGGTATTTCCGGAACGTCTTAACGGATCTTGATGATATTTAGCACAGCTGTAGAATATAGTCTGGAAGAACACGTAGACTACTCATTTTTTTAATTCCACGCACACGGAGTCGCGGGCGACAGCTAGTAATTAATAATGTGATAATAATAATTAATAATAAATTATTACGGACTTATAGAAAGATGATAATTTGTTTTTTTTTTACAATTTTTTCAGCAGTGATAACCTACTCTTATATGCAATGGCTTAGTTCTCCAAGAACAATTAAACAGTCTAATCCCATTAGAGTAATAAGTAAGCTATTAGAATAAATTAATAGCTTAATTAACTTGCATGCATCGCAAAAACGTTGTGTTTAATTAAAAATTGCACAATCCTGCCCAGGATGGTAGTGTAAGGAGCAAGTTTTGCTGCGTAATATTACTATAATGACGTCATTACAAGAGTTGTGTCTAGGGTTGCTACCTATATATATAATAATATAATGCCAATAAAATAGAATTTGCTTTAAAAAACAATAACACGATTAAATATAAACATTATGTTAATGAAACGATCGATCAATCTGTACGTAATTCGTCTCTAGATGTCTGTCCTTTCAGCAAGATGGAGTACACCAAATATTTAAGTAATTTAATTTAATCGTAGAGAAAAGCAATCTCTTAATTTTTAATATATTCCTATAATGTAGGCATAACTATAGTGTCCTTAAAATTTGTCGTATAATTAAAAAGTAAAAATAGATCCAAGTTACTTTTATAAATAAAAAAAGACTGATGACTCAAATGATAAACATATATCTACAGGTTTACACTTTTTTTTAAATAAGGTTATAACAGTTCTCTAAAGATTACTTCAAATTTATAACATACTTAATGAACACCAAAGGGGGGTAAAATATTAAAAATGTACCGTTAAAAATTGAACATCCTCTCTAAGTACGTATTTTTACAGTTTATGAGAGTAATTAGCTCTAAAGCAGATTAGGAAGAGTAACTGAAAAGCTCCGCTCAGTAGATTGCTCGCAAAACTAACGTAAAATTTTAATTACAACTTTCCTTATTAAAAAATGTCACAAGGACCTTTTATTTTTTTTAATTAATCATTATTCTTATCCCACAATAGTTAGTTTGGTACAAAGGTTTAAACTTTCATACTTTTAGACAATGTTAGTTAGAAACCTTTGGCGTGAATGGTGCGCTTTCGTTACAAAGTCAAGTGCTAGGAGGTGAGAGGACTGAACGACTGACGGCGGCCTCCTCCCCCCCCCCCCGTGAGCTGCCTTGGCAGCTGGCGCAGACGGGGCCGCGGACGAGAGCGAAAGCGTGCCCGTGGTCCCGTCCCGATGCGTCAGAGGGCAGTCAGGTTTTAGTGGGTATTCTGGTCACCTTCTGTGGCCGGCGAGTCCCACACTCCCTACGCCATTGCACCGCCCGGCGTAGGCGTGCGTAAATGCATTTCCTGACTATAAAAAAAAAAAAAAAAAAAAGGAGGTGAGAGGAGAGAGTTAGTGAGAGGACATAAACGTTGAAATTTTTTGGTAAGGCTAGTGTTGCGCCAGAACACCGGCACAGAGTCGGATTTTCTTCCTAACAATATATATATCATATTTTAATTGCTGTTTTTGTCTATAATATTTATAACTAGGGGGAGCCAGCGTATCCGTCCGTGCGGAATTAAAAAAAAAACAAGTAGCCTATGTATTCTTCCAGATTGTTCTATATCTGTGCTAAATTTCATCAAGATCCGTTGAGCCATCCATCCATCTAAACATTCGCATTTATAATGTTAGTAAGACCTTTGTCCCATTGAAATATCCAATTTTGTTCTCCAATTTATATGCTACGATATGATTCACTACAATATCAAACAACAGATTCGAATCCATGACCACAGGACAGTCCATACTCATAACAATTAAGCTACTGGTGCTAATTGCAATTCAAGGCAATTGCTTAACGCGTATAATCTTAGATTTTAGTACTAATCTCTGACATGGTTTTGCAGATGTTAGATAGCGTTAGTTACATTCCCACGGTTATGTAAACTACTGCATTACGCCATGTAATAACCGTAAGATTTGCCTCAATACGTATAATACTAAACATCAAAGGTGCACAACGTATTATATAGTAGAGAAAGGGTTACGTGCGTCGGTGGCTCAGGGGTTCAAGTACTTGACTTGCAATCTGCAGGTCCTGGGTTCGAATCCCGCCATGTACCAATGTGTTTTTCGATTTCAAATTTACATATGTACATTTATCCGACGTTCATACGGTGAAGGAAATCATTATGATGAAACCTGCACGTATCTGAGAAGAAATTCAAAAGATATGTGTGAAGTCAACCAACCCGCATTGATCCAGCGTGGTTGACTATGGACTAATCACCCTCAACTTAGGGTAGGCTCCGTTATGAAAGCGTTATAGGAGCATACATTCTATTTCACAATATAAATATATACGATAAAAATTGTGGGGTTTCGTGATTTTCTGTTTACAATGTTTCGTTGTTTATTTAGAATGCGAAAATGGAAAAACATTGGTATAAAACAGGGATCGAAATCGTGTAGATTTCGGTCGAAGCGCCTTATAACTACGTCACCCACACTCTAGTTATTAAGTAATTCTTGAATTCAAATATCTAAAATTTATGTATAAAAATCGCGACACTGTTAATAAAAATTACAAGCGGTTTTCAATTTAAGACGCTGCTGTACTGAACTATCGCGTTGTTTAGGGGGTTGAAGGTGGTGAGGTACAAAGCAAGCGCGGGGGGCTCCGTGCGAATTCGGCCGCGCGCTCTTTATATTTATCTCTATAAATTGACGAGGCGATTTCTTGGAAGTCACTACTTTCACTTTGTTCCAAATTGAATGTGCCCGTTGATGTTACATGACAGTTAATACTATATATAATATTAAATTATTCAAACTTTCGTGAGACATTATACAAAACTGATATATAAACACGGCTAAACCCTCACGTATGTTCGTCCGGTGGCGGCACCGACTAGTTTCGAGGCCATCGGGGGCCTTTCATCAGGATGAGTGGTACTATTATTATTTCGCGGACGCGGCCCGTCGCTCACTCCCCCCCGATGGGCTCGAAACTAGTCGGTGCCGCCACTGGACGAATATACGTGAGTATTTGGCCGTGTTTATATATCGGTTTAATATATAATATTATATTAGTTTGAATCGACACCACCAGTACAAACCGCTACCATCGGGGCCAAATTTTACCAGTACTAGTAAAGTTTCGTGTTATATAAATTTGGATACCTATAACTAAGCTTTGTACCAAACTGTATTGTTTCCAGTAATAGTAGTCTGGTCAGTTATTATTCACTTCACGGTGAGATAGTTCTATACGACTCGGTCAGATGATAATTGCTGTGCCAATTACGTTTTGAATAACACGTAAATAAATTCCGAGAACTATTTTACAGTAAATCGACTTTGTTACATAATTGTATCTGAAATGTCGGTTTAATTTAATTCAACGTTTGTAATTCTTGCATTTTCTTCTTTTTCTCAGCCATGAGACGCCCACAATGGGCATAGGAATCAAACAAAGATCGCCACGATGACCGGTCTTGTGCCACCCGCATCCAGGACGCATTCTTGCATCTACTAGTCAGTAATAAGATTTATAATCTCGAAGATAAATTTGATATTGGCATAAATTCAGATTTATTTTTCTGTAGTTGTCAGTGACTCTGTCCGTCCGACTATGTTCCACTTCTACGCCTAATTTCAACGAGATCTATGCAGCTGTTTTGGAGATACCTTTAAAAAAACCAACCCTCCGTCCATCTAAACATTCGCATTTATAATACTAGTAACATTAAATTTTATCTTGTTAAAAATTTAAAATTAAGTAGTTAATGCTTTTAAATTTATATTTAAGTACCATGTTTTATTTATCTTGTAAATATACGACCAGATATCAGACAATTTTTTTTTCTTCTTAATTTAAACGTAATCAACTGTATCATTGTACATATCATTGAAATGCAATTCAAATTTAACGCAAGAGACGATTTTGGGGTAGCCAGTTAATTACGTTTAGATTAAGCTGGAACGTGACCCGACCTTCGGTTAACCGTAACTCCGGCATATAATCACTTTACTGCCAACGCCCGAACATCTAACATCTTATCGCTTAATTATCTTATGATATAAATATATTTATTTAAATTTTATTTAGTCCTTTCAAGTTATTTCCTTAGCTTAGTAAATAGATGAATTACTTATTAATATACTAGCGGACCCGACAGACGTTGTCCTGTCTACACGTCTTTAATTTGAATAAATTAATATGAAGTTAATATTTGATGAAAATTGTGAATCTAAACCATTACCAGATCCCCTTGAACACACACAAAAAATTTCATCAAAATCGGTCTAGTAGTTTGAGAGAAGTTCAGTGACATACACACTCACAGAAGAATTATATATATTACTAGCGGACCCGACAGACGTTGTCTTGTATACACGTCCTTTATTTGAAACTGACTGAAAAAAATTGACACTGCGATGGTAACGCCGTCTGTCGGATCCAATGTAAAACATTCCAAAATCAACAACTACTAATAAATTAAAAAATAATTAAAAAAAACATTGTCCAGCGGACAAAATTGTGAATCTAAACCATTCCCAGATCCCTTTGAACACACACAAAAAATTTCATCAAAATCGGTCCAGTAGTTTGAGAGAAGTTCAGTGACATACACACTCACAGAAGAATTATAATAAGACTCCAATATTGTATAACAGAGATATAATTACAATAGAAAATCTTGTTTTAATACTTTTTTCTATTCGAAAACAACAGTACGTCGAGTGAAGTCTTCAGATATTCAAATAAATCCACGCTGGGCTCTGAATAAATGCATATAAATTTGTTTACATTTGCCGCAACCGGAATAGAGATGGCCTATTGTTCCGAATTCAAATTTAATACCGAGATCTACATTTTATTGCTTTCTATTAACATCACTTTACTTTCTGTGACAAGTGAAAATTGTATGAACCTAAAAATAGTGGCATTATTATGTAAAATATTATCTCCTTAAATACAGATTAATTTTATTGAATCACGATATAAATAAGGTAAGATTAACCTGAAAACAACAGGTCGCATCAAACACGCGTTGTTAACTAGTGGTCTACGGGTTGATGACGCGACGATTTGATGCCGGGTGAGTTTGATTACATATATAAAGAGAACGTCGGTAGCTCAGGGGTTAAGCACTTGACTTACAATCTGCAGGTCCTGTGTTCTAATCCCGCCATGTACCAATGTGTTTTTCGATTTCCAATTTACATATATACATTTATCCGACGTTCTTACGGTAAAGGAAATCGCGGAGGAGGACGCAACCTGCACATATCTAAAAAGAAATTCAAAGATATGTGTGAAGTCAATCAACCCGCACTGGGCCAGCCTGGTTGACTATGGTCTAATCACCCTTAACTTAGGGTAGGCTCTGAGCCCCTAGATGGGAACGTATAGTAAGTTGATGATGACTCTGGCATGTATTCACATGGTGTTGTAATTTTTATTAAGCTACGGAAAAATATACAGGGTGTGTATACGCAGAATACTATTGCCTTAAGCAAGCGCGCAGTTTTATTCAAGTCTCGGATGCGGATAAGAGCCATCGAAATTGTTTTACGTGACGCTTTACAAGGAATGAATGTTTAGGCGGAATAGGGCATAAAATCTAAAGTTAAAGGAGCTCAGTAAAGTTGTATTGTTTTTATATTTAGTGCTATTTAGCCGACTGCAAAAACTAACAGGTTATTTCGTCTGTATTTTTATGTGTTACCATGTAACTTCTCTCCTGGTCCACCGATTTTGATAAGGTTTTTTTTAATCAAAAATTAGTGCTTGCAGGTGGGTCTCTTTTTTTATTAATTTATAAGTTCGCATGTTTTACTTTATCATTCTCTCTTATTGCAACTTATTATATAAACGAGTATCTGCCTTTTTAGGTTATAAACTACTGAATACATAAGTGTTTCGCATCTTACTATTTTAAATGGGAATGTTGAGATGGATTGATGCTTGTTTAAAGGTATTTCCGGAACGTCTTAACGGATCTTGATGATATTTAGCACAGCTGTAGAATATAGTCTGTAAGAACACGTAGACTACTCATTTTTTTTTCTTCCACGCGCACGGAGTCGCGGCCGACAGCTAGTAATTAATAATGTGATAATAATTAATAATAAATTATTACGGACTTATAGAAAGATGTTAATTTGTTTTTTTTACAATTTTTTCAGCAGTGATAACCTACTCTTATATGCAATGGCTTAGTTCTCCAAGAACAATTAAACAGTGTAATCCCATTAGAGTAATAAGTAAGCTATTAGAATAAATTAATAGCTTAATTAACTTGCATGCATCGCAAAGACGTTGTGTTTAATTAAAAATTGCACAATCCTGCCCAGGATGGTAGTGTAAGGAGCAAGTTTTGCTGCGTAATATTACTATAATGACGTCATTACAAGAGTTGTGTCTAGGGTTGCTACCTGTTTGGTTTTGTATAGTACATAATATTCGGACTAGGGCTTTGACATCATAGTATTCAATCCAAAGTGGATATTGCGAAAAGAGTATCTGTTGTTTTTTAGGGTCCCGTACCTAAAAAACCGTCCGTCCGTCTGTCTGTCTGTCTGTCAATATTTTTTTGTCAGGAACGCGTTAAGGTGTCAAGCTGGAATTTATATAAAATATATAGGCGTACTGCCCCTTAGAGCTGTGAAAAAATGAAACTTCTATGCCTACGCAATCAAAATATGCAGTCCTTTAGCACAGCTCGGATAAAGTAAAACCTTTATATACGTTTGTACGGAACACCCGGTGCGCGAGTCCAACTCGCACTTGACCATGATTTTTTGCTGGTTCGATAATGAAAGAAGGATTAACAAGTCTTTAGTAGATATTTTTAATTTGCCTTAAATTATTTTTATTTGTATAATAATTTGGCAGCCCTTGTATTGAAAGCAATGAAAAGGCACCTGCAATTAATTTTAATGCGATACCTCATTTTCACTGCATTAAGTTTAAAGTGCATTTGAAAATTCCATTGGTGAGAAAAATTTTGAAATGCCCTATTGTAAATTATAATAACAGCAGTAAAATTACATTTCAAATATTTTTGTTTTATTAGAATACTAGCTGTCGCCCGCGACTCCGTCCGCTTGGATATATAAAAAAACGTAATATATAGACAAGTTAAATAAGAAACAGCCCTTCAAGACATAAATTCGAAAAAAATAACAAAAATGAATAAATAGTATCCTATGTCCGTCTCCTGGCTCTAAGCTACCTCCACCTCCACTCACCAATTTTCAGCTATATCGGTAAAGCCTTCCTTGAGTTATAAATAGTGTAACTAACACGACTTTCTTTTATATATATATATATATATTAATGTAATGAAATATTTCGTAGCTAAAACAACGCATCAATCTTAGATAAAAATCTGCTTATGTTATCAGCGATTATTATCAATTTATTATGGGTTTTTATTTTAATTTACTTACAGATATAATTTTTCCATAACTTTTTAATTTAATTTATTATAAACAAGCTGAATTCGTCATATCATTTCAACAAGTCAAATTCCTCGTAAAATTTAAAAAAAAAAATTATGTAGACCAAAAATCCTTTAGTCATCTACATTTTAAGAAAACATACAACCATTGAATTTTATTTACGTTGAAGATAATATTAAAAACAAAAATCTCCTTCGAGCCGGATTTGAACCAGCGACCTATGGATATCAGTGAAAGTCCTCTACAGTCCACCGCTCTACCAACTGAGCTATCGAAGGTGTGAGAAAAGAAGCAAAATAATTTATTACATATCATGCTACTGCTGTATATATATATTAATTAATTGGGTTTTAATATTGTGTTATGAATAACTAGCTAACTTATACCTGCGACTGCGACCGTGCGGAATTAAAAATCTTACTAATATTATAAATGCGAATGTTTAGATGGATGGATGTTTCTTTAAAGGTATCTCCCGAACGGTTGCATGGATCTCACTGAAATTCGAAATAGATGTAGAACATAATCTGAAGAACACATACTAATTGCGTTTTTTTTTAATTTTTCATAAACGCCGTCGCGTGCTACAGCTAGCAAATAAAATAAACATGTTCTTGACAGAATTGTAGTAAGGCGTAAAATTACAGTAAACTCTCACTTAGAGTTGTTGGCAGCGGGAAGCGTTTACTTTGAAATACAAAAACTAAATTGCGCTGTAAATTAAACTGCAGGTTTGTTCAGCATTTTTTCCTCTTAATAATAATACAGACGTTAATATAACTATTATAGATTTAACTTTAATTCTCTTAACTATTACTTTGTATCGAAACTTTCACAGAAACATGTTGTAATCTAAGATTATACAGAGTAAACGCTAGCTATAAATCAATATTTAATTACGATTATGGGATTACTGATAAAATAAAAAAGATAAGTAATTATTGTAAAAAAATCTGTGCAATTTATTTTATAGATAACAATCAATTTGATGATAAAACTATTAAAGAAACCAATCTAAAAACAAGGCGACTTATATTATCATAGAACTCCATTAGTAACACTTTTTATTTTTTTTGTCTCTACTCATCCAAAGGGAATGAAAGGGACGAATGCTACAACCAGAGTTCCATGATAATATGTTGCTACTTAATTAGTTGGTAAATTCAGGAAGAGTGACAGTCAAATGGAACCTCTGTCGTGTCAAACTGACCGTATTATCACTTACATGTTGTACAGAAGAGAGCAATTCGTATGTACCACTGAAACCAACCCCAACCCCCCTGAATCCCACCCCACAGCTTGTAAATGGTTGTACAGCCTCCAAGAAGAATACATTGTTATGTGGTAGATTATTACTTGGGAATACTTCGTACATAACTCCATTAGGGTATATAATATGGCACGATCTTAATGTATCGAACATAAATTTAGGAATTGATATCGTTGTACCGAAGTAATCATGGCTTATGTATTGTACGTGTCTGTCTTCTAGCCAAATAGTGTTTCCATTTATACCTAAAATAAAAAAAAATAGTTAACATAGACTATAAAAAACATAGAGTAGAGAGAGTAGAGTGAAACAAAACTATACATATTAAAATCGTAATAGTGTCATATTTAATTACATAAGGCCCTTCCTTCACAAGGTAATGTAAATTATCGAAACTAATATAGTTGTCTCGCGAGGATCACGTTGCACGGACC
>NW_013531716.1:1057101-1103193 GCF_000836235.2 Papilio xuthus | reverse complement strand
TTCAATCTATTTAGTTAACTTTCTCATAAATATTTAATATAATCACTGGCCATATAAATAACATTAAGAAAATACTAATTTAAAATACCTTGACAAACAAATGCCACTAAAAATAACACAGGCAGTAGATACTTCGCCATTTTCGATATTCTTCAAATATAGCAAAGCAAAAGAAACGTTAAACAGTTCCTTATATATTTTTGTTTGATCTTGATTTGTCATCCAATAACTAGAGATAGCTTATCTCGATAAATATAGTTGAATAACCGTAGATTTCCACTGCGAAATGCCAACACAAATATTGTTGTACCAGTTTTATAAAGAGTGTGAAAGAGATGACATATCGTGCTGGCAAAAAACATAGAGTAATGTTTTAAACAATTATTGTCTTTGAAGATAATTTTTTAGAATGACTTTTATGAAAATATTCTAAAAAAAATTAACTGGTTTACTTGCTATTTTGTCATCGCGTAACTCGTACAGAACCTTTTTAGTATTTGGCGTACAGTCAAGTAATTTTGCGGTGTTCCACTTACAGAGAAATTGTCTTGCTTCTTACAACGACAGAAACTCCGCCACTTCTTCAAAATTAACCAAATAGGTACCATTGAGGTTTGCAAACGACGGTATAATATTAAAAAGCAATTAGTTACGACCGACCTTTTTTCGTATAGACACATTTAAAAGCGTCTTATTAATTATTGTTTTGCGTCGTCATTTTAATTCGTACGAAACATTCAAACGACTGTTGCTTTTATTGTGGATTACCGCCAATTTCCTTGATTGTACATCTCATTATTGTTAAAATAAATCAAATTACTATATTTCAGTATCTAAACATGAATGTTAAGTCGATAAGATACAATGTACGTGACTGAATGATAAAATCAATTAATAAAATCGAGCAAGTTCAATTGGATTGAGATTTAAATCGCGTACACATTGTAACAAACTATACCATTAAAGAAACAGATTAGAAAAAAAATAGAAACATCTAGAATAAAATAAGTAGAATTATTAAATTATTCAAACTTTCGTGAGACATTATACTAAACTGATATATAAAAACGGCTAAACACTCACATATATTCGTCCGGTGGCGGCACCGACTAGTTTCGAGCCCATCGGGGGCCCTTCATCATGATGAGTGGTACTGGTATTACTTCGCGGACGCGGGAGTGAGCGACGGGCCGCGTTTTGTATTTTTTTTTAATATTTTATCCGGTTAAGTTTTTAAGTTTTTGAGACTTCGTAGACCGTTACAGAAAATAAAAGTGTGATAATATTTCGCTAGCTGACCGAAAATAACTAACTTTATTGGGTCGATGGAGGTGACATTTCAAATTAGAGCAAAAAATAAGTTCCTCAAAGTTAATTTAGAAAAATAATATTTTGTAATGAAAGTTCACTGTCAAAAAATGTTTAAACTCTGCTGCGACTAATTAGAAATGTTAAATGGTAAATGGATAATTGAAATAGAGGTTTTTTAAAAGAAAAAAAATCTGCTACAAAATTAAGTGTGACGGATATTTTGACTTTCCAATTTATAATTTGAGTTTCAAATGTTTCAATTATTTTTAAGAGCCTAGTAAAATAAAATAGCAAATGCGCGAACCAGAATATACTAACGAAATTTTATAAAAAGTTAACAATAAAAAAATGTTTTCTACAAGGTAGAAAACCAGCAAAATTACTACTTTATCATCCGGTCTTTCCTGAAAAAAGATAAGATGTGACACTAAGATTAGGCTCGTCATCGATTTATAACATCTCAATTAAAATGCATATTATGTTTACGGCATAATTACTAATTAACATTCTAGAAATAAAAAACATCAAGGTCAACTATTGTGTTTAAATACCTTGTTTATTAACGCAATTTGAGTTATTTAACAAAAAAAAATCGCAAATATAAAAACAATTGCTTCTATGTTCGGATTTTCACCTAACATTCAAAGAAGCATAGAACAAACAAGTTTTTATACTTGAATTAAATTAACAATTATTGTACTTTCGCAAAAACGTGTTCGAAAAACTTTTTTTACATGTTTCGTTTAAATTTTAAATGAACAATTTAATTCTAGATGTTGTCATGAGAAAAAACCTTTCTTTTCTTTTTTTTTATGAATAGCGAAACGACCTCTTCCCATATGTTTAAGCAATTACACATGTATCTTTAATGACAAAGGACCGAGCGCACAGATAAAGGATATTTCCCCTTCCCACGCATCCCCTCATCTCTCAATTCCATTTCCCCTTCCCATCCTTTTCTTATAATAAACGGTGAAAAGCGAGACTAAAATTAGGCATTTAACACACCACACTCATCAGATAAAACGAGCAATTGCTTCCACTCGACGCCTGTCTTCTGTGTGATCGTGGTATTGCAACAGGCGAGTCGGTCCACTCGTGAAACTAATGTTATAGCGTCAACCATTGTTTCTTTTCTCGAATTCTTTTAAAATTTAAAATGCAAGTACCATTTCCACTGGTGCGGATGCGACTACTACATAAATATGACTCGTGAGAGGCTAGATATTGTAGTGAAAAAAGTATTTTCTTGTTTATTTCCTTGTCTAATTATATTTATCTTAGAGCATAATCCTTCTAGAATAGTTATATCTTTCACATTCATTTGTTACGAAAGGTCGATTGTTAAACATTTTTTATCTTTGATAATTACGTTCTAATTAAACAACTACTGAGTGAAATAAAAACAATAGTAGTAAACGCAAGGTCACTATGGTGTTAGGAAAGTCGATCGATATTCATTAGTGTTTGAACAAAGAAAGACGTAAGCGCCACATTCATTGATTGACGATTTTATGTGCTGTAGACCATATCATAATCTTCTTCCCCTTCTCTTCTCAATCAACTTATTAGGAAATAATGGAAAAGGCCATTGTGATCAATAGAAAAGGGAAGTCCTTTGTAGTCCCTTGAACACATTTTAACTTGTTCCAGATGTCTGTGGGTAGCGGTTTTTCTGTTATTTTTAGGGTTCCATACCGCATTCCATAGTCGCAAATACTCGCAACGTAATCAAAACCTAAAGAGTACTTCCAGTCGACTTGGAATCTTGAAATTTAACGTGAAGCAATATTTTATAGCACATTCAAAGAGAAAATTCTGAAAACCATCACATATTATATAGATGAACTTTTACTTATACCTACAGGTTTGTACGGAACCCTAGTGGCGAGAGTCTGACTCGCACTTGTTTTTAATTGTATAACCATTTGCTCACTTACTATTTTAGTTACTATAAAGATACAAACTATCATGCAGTAAAAATTATCTATTAAACTGTTTAAATAAAATAAATCTTCGTATGTGTCACTTACCTTATTTTTAAGTCCATGATAAGATTGTGCTAACGTAGGATGACTGAAGTGAGGGGAATTGTAGACCAATAATATTTTATCTGATTAGCAGATGATGAATAAACACATCTCTCATACTTTCGTTTATCTCACAAATAAATATCTAAAATGATAAACATCACTATTATATTACTAGCTGTCGACCGTGACTATGTCCGTGCGGAATGAATAATGTACTTAATAGGTAGCCCATGTGTTCTTACAAGTTATGTTCTACGTCTATACAAAATTTCAGAGAGATGCATGCAGCCGTTCTTGAAATACCTTCTAGCAAACTTCCATCCATCTTAAAGTTTCGCATTTATATTATTAGTAAAATTGCTTGTTAAAACACAATTATTTCTGCATAAATCTATGATTTTTCCTTCACATTTACGGAAACAAAATTTTGTTATGACGACATAGCATCGAGTGACTCAAATTCGTATACATATTTCACGCTCAGTATGACGCGAGCTCAGTCGTACGACTGGCCAAGTCAGGGTCACACGTGTTTAGCGTTGCTTGATAAGATATTAGTGAATTTAATAAAATGGAGCCCATTAATTTAATGTCTATGAATACTAGTGAATTAAAAGTATTCTTGGATACCTTCGATCATGTATTTTCCGACTGTGATGGTGAGTTACAACACTATTTGATAGAATTCCATTGCGCATGCCTCGTTCCTGTATCGATATGTCAAATGAGAAACACAACACTACAGTAATTATGGGGCTTGACTAACCTCTTAAATAACAATTTCACGTTTATAAAATGTTATATTTTAATGTATTTATTGTTGTCGTTTCATTAGTTTTATATTAAAATATAAATGCTTTTTTTAATTGACTATTCAACTATTTAAATTTAAATTTTTACTAATAACGTAAATGCAAAAGTTAAGATAAATGGATGGATGTTTGTAAGAATGAAATTTGTCATAGATATATAACATTGGACTGGAAGAACACATAGAATACTAATTAAGTATTTTATATTAATTAAATACGGAGTCGCAAAAGCTAGTTTAAACTAAATAATGTTTTGGTAAATTAAACACCTTTTTAATATACTGCAAAACATTAAAAACAAAAAAAAAGTTACAGCGAGTGCAATTAGTTTCTAATTAAGAATATTATTTCTTACGTCCACCGTATCTGTATACTCTGAGACTCCGGCGCAGAAGACGAATTAAACGATACCTCGCAGGTCAAAATCGATTCAATCGTTTAGACTCTAGGCAGACAAAGGAAGTTACGTACAAAACAAACATTCTTCATCACCTCATGTCCCGACTGAGGGGCTAACCTACCCTAAGTTAGGCGTGATTAGGCCATAGTCCACGCTGACCCAGTGCTGGTAGACTGCATACATATCTTGGAATTTCTTCATAAATATGTGAAGGTTATCAAGATGTTTTTGTTCACCGTAAGAAAATTATTCTCTTTGTCTTTTGGTTAAAAAAAGATAAAAGATGTCTAAAAGGTTGGAATAAGAATTGCATATAAATTGAGTTTTCGCAACGCAAATGTATCCCAATACGAATACATTTCTTCAGAGGTTTAATTAATTTGATAATATAAATTATTGCAGAAAAACAAATGTATTTATAGTGAGATAAAATATTGTAAACAGACTCATTAAAATGAGTAAAAGCGCTGTAAACAAAATATTGACAAACATGTTGTCCTTGTTAACCGTGAGGTTTCATTGTCTTATCAAATCTATATTGCTGACTACATGACTTTGTACAAAGAGTTTTGGAAAATAATATATGTGATTAATCTTACTATCTTACTAAGATTATAAATGCGAATGTTTGGATGTATGTATAAATGGATGGATGTTTGTTTAAAGGTATCTTCAAAACGGCACAGATGTAGAACGTAGAACATAGTCTGAAAGAACACATAGGCTACTAATTAAGTTTTTTTTAATAACCGTATAGACGGAGTTGCCAATAATCAATGATTTATGAAAGGGTAATTGTGAAAAGAATCTCAAGAAAGTAAATAAATTAAATTTTATTTTATTAACTGCTTTGGCACGCGACTCCATCCACAGGATATTAAAAAAACTTAAATAGCCTATGTGTTCTTCCAGGCGATCAGAGTAGTTATCCGTCACATCTATCTCTTTCAGCGGGATCTTTGTAGCCGTTCAGGGGATACCTTCTAAAAGACGTCCATCCACCCATCCTTAAATCCAAACATTCGCATTGATAATTAGTAAGATTTATTTTATTTTTAATTCTATTATCACAGGTGTAATTTGGACAAAGAAACCTATACCTGGAGCAGGTGAGTTCTTTGAGAGAATGCAACAGTTGGGAAAGACTGTACACTTCGTTTCTAATAACAGCATGAGAACTAAACAGAACTATGAAGATTTATTTGAAGCTGCTAATATAAAACAAGGATTTGTAAGCATATTTTTTATGTCACTATCTTTTGTCAAAAGAAAAAAACAATAATTTGTCATTTATTTTTTTGCTTATTAGTTGCTTTGACTTTCGATCCTATTTAAAAATGTGTTTTTTCAATTCCCACTATTGTTCTTTAGATGATAAATTTCTTCAAATAGCCATCATCAACCTGCCCTTATCCCTATCGAGGGTCGGCATAGTATGTACTACTCCTCCATACATCTCTATCAGCTGTCATATCTGAGTTCACCACCTTGTTACGCATATCTTATTTTCTACAGTCCTTTCATATTTTCTTTGGTCTTCCTCTACCTTTGTTGCCAATTTTCTTGCAATAATGTTTTAACTAAATTACTCTTCTTACTCTTATTATTATTATAAACTCACTAGCAAGTCCGCACAGAATTTAAGAAAAAACTTAATTAGTAAGTAGCCTTTGTGTTCTTCTAGACTATGTTCTATATCTGTGCCAAATTTCATTATGATCGGTTAAGCCGTTGCAGAATTATCGTGTAATATTGTAAAAACAAATTAGATGAAACACACGAGAATCCTAACTATTTCCGGGATCAAAGGTATCATATGTGTTCTACCAAACTATGTTTTAATTCAACCATCCATTAAACATTTGTAATATGAGTAAGATGAACAACGAAAATTATTTACCAAGAGGGCTTTAGTAACTATGAATTTACTTTCAGGAGAAGCTAACGGTACCGTCTACGGCAATAGCCGAGTATTTGAAATCGATTAACTTTAACAAAACAGTTTACTGTGTAACTTGTCCGGAGACAATGAACGTACTACAATCTTATGGATTCACGTGTAAATATGGCGTAAGTTAATTTTGCTAAGAATAGCTAACTTTATGTATAGTGTGATTTTTTTGTAACTTAACCAATGTGAGATATTGTGTTTTACGTATATTATTAATATTAAGAAAGGTTACTAAAGTTTTACGACAATTTAACACATCGTTGATGAAACTTTGAACTTTGATTTTTTATGAAGTTCCTTAGTAAGTTGCTGTCCAAGTACTTGCTTAATTAACGATATTTTTTATAGCCTGAAGTCGGTACGGATCTCTACACAAATTACATTCAATATTTGGAAGACGATGAGGATGTTGGCGCTGTGGCATTCGACAGCGATTTTAATGTGAACCTACCGAAAATGTATCAAGCTATTACGTACCTGGCCAGACCTGATGTACTCTTTATTAGTGGAGCGACGGATCGATATGTTCCTTTGAAGCCGGGAAGCTTAAATTTAGGTAAAAGCTTTATTAATCTGTGTATTAAAAGCTCATATTGTACTCGTGTATCAACATGTTTAACAACATTTATAATGTCTGTTCACACGTTATCAGTACAGTACGATATAACCCAGTACTGTTGTTTTGTAAACGCTTACTGTCAAAATAGTACTGTTCCTCGCGTTGTTAAACTCTTACTGTTAGGTTCCTCGTATACAAGGCAACGTAAATCTTGAAAATCCGACGAGTTTGGTCTTTCGTACAAAGCGCGCGTTGCAGACCTTTCTATACGTCATCGATAAAGCCAATCGCTCGCAACTTGTTGACAAGATCATGAGAAAAGTTGCTGCGATATTCAAGATGGCGGAGCAAATCTATATAGTTGACATGTAGTTGGAATATTTGCATAGATCGAATATACGACACGCGTCTGTATAGATTCGTTAATCGTCGACGAAAGGCGTATTATGTGTACGGAACGTGCGCAATGCAATTCTCGCGACGCAACCATGCAGTATTAGCTTTGACAGTAAACATTGCGTTGTGTACAAAAGACCTTAGCTTCATATGTATTTTTATGAAATTATTTTTAATTTCTACTAACTTCTAGTAATGCTATTGTTGATTTCCACTCAAAGACCGATGACATTTGTTATAATACTAGCCAAGATATTAAGGATAAAGGACTAACTTTTAAGATCGAAATTAGCGCCATCTAATGACTGAACAGCTAAACTACTTTTGACAAAAAGATGTAATTCACTTCGCCTGATTATCAGTCAATCAGTTTTTTTCTTAATTAACAAACTGTGTTTGTTTAAATTAGTTTAAATCTAATCTTTATTAATATGTTGAGTTTAAATCTTCATAAGACGAAGTTCATGCACACGTAAGAAAATTTACATATAAGAAAATATAAACAAAATGTTTTTGTGATCAATTGTAAGAAAAGGCAAAATGTTTTCAGGAACGGGTATATTTACTGACATTGTAAGTGAAGAGGCAAATCGCGAGCCAACACAACTCGGTAAACCTGGAAAATTATTCGGGGAATTCGCAATGAAACGCGCCGGCGTCACTGATCCGAGTAGAGTACTGTTTATTGGGGATATGTAAGTCTTTATTTTATATTGCTTAAGATTTTTGTTGTATTACAAAGATTTGTTGGAAATATTCCGAGCTTTTTGTCTTTGTTTTACTAAAATATCCTTTAGTTGCTATCTATTCCATCACAATCTACGGATTATAGATCCAAATTGAACAATGACAAAAGAATTTTACGACTGATTCCAACGTTATGATTGAAAAGTTTTAGAGAGTCTAATTTATTGATATTTTAAATTATGTATTTAATTTTAGGATCGAACAAGATGTCGGTTTAGGGAGAGCAACCGGTTTCAAAACTTTGTTAGTGCTAACAAACAACACACCTGAAGATATGAAGGCACATCAGACGTTAAAACCTGATTACTACGCAGATTCCTTGGGTAGTTTAGTTCCAGTTTTTAATAACGTGTGATTAGATGGAAAATATATTAAATAGTATAGTTGAAGGATGATTTTTTATAAGCATGAAAGTTAAAAGTTAAAATAATAAAGCTTATGATGATACCTAATGGTTACTTCGAGAAAGCTTTAGTGAATTGTTTGTGGTTATGTCAAAAATTATGTTATCGTTGACTTGTTTAGTTACTTATTATTTTATGTTAAAAGTACCTCTTGTACTTATCTTTCCTGATTAAATTAAATATAATCTTGTAACTGTCTATTTACTTCGCCAAATTACAAATTGCTTCGTGTGAATTTGTAAACTAATTATAATTTAATTAACCTAAGACTGATTAATTTCAACATTTTTTCTTGCCCCTGATAATAAATAATAGCAAATTGTCTTAAATGTAACTCATGTTAACACATTGAAATTAAACATAGGTTTAGAAAACTAAATATAAAATAAAAAAGATAAATAGTAAAAGTTTTTGTTTCCGAAAAAGATTAAGAAATTCATTAACACCAACACTACGCACGCCTCAAAGAATAATAATCCTGATCCGAAGTGTTAATAAGAAGCTTAGCCAACTCAAATGAGAACAGAAACACAATGACTGGAATTAAAAAAGTTACATCGTACCAACCTATGTGTACGCATTGCTAAACTTCCAGTTCAGTAACGGAAACTTTTTCATCAGAGAATCGAACTAACGACCATTGAATAACCTTATTTGGGTGAATACAAAACACTTATAATTTATTACAGTAATAATAATTAGGATTTGATAAATAGTATTATCAACATTTTAATACAATCCTACATTCTCTCCTCCGTCGATTAAAGGTATGCAACGCATATGCAATTGCGTATATCTATGGGTAACGGTCGCTTCGCTATTTCAGCGATTTCTGGTGGCCGCTCGCTCGTTTGCCATCTGATATAAAAAAAAAAAAATCCGTACTGTAAAGAAGAAACATTGCTAGTGACTTATTTATAGTTTTGCATTAAGTACATAATTCGAAAAGAATCTAGATAATAGAATTCATGATTTAAAATAAAATAATCTTTTTAAAATTTTAGTTTACGCGTTAAGTTTACTTTTATAAATAAATTGGTTTACAAAACTTATTCAATTAACATGCAAAGAACTTCCCCCGTTGTTTAAAGGTTGGAAACCTTTATAATATGGGATACTAACCCAAAGAGAGTTTATATGACATTATTTTGATTTATTAATGTTCCTTTAAGAATATGAGCGTGGTAGACGATTAAGAATTCCTTCGAATTTGAGACGAAATTTGTTACTAGTCTTAATGGGGAAAGTTAGGAATTGTTAAAGTTTAATGGGATCTTGGGGTATTGTAGCAATTTACACGGCAAACTTGCTTTTGTCGCAATTACTAAAGATTATACGAGTTCATCAAAGCTGTTTACTTTATTTTTTACGATATTTCATAACGAATTTTAAACAATTAAAATCAGTTACGTTCCCTAACGATCTTAAATCTCGTACTATTTAAATTTTATTATCTAAGATTTCCTGTACCCGCGACTCCCTCTACACTGGTTTAAAAAAACTTAATTAGTACATAGTACCAGCCAACCAGGCTATGTCCTACATCTATACCAAATATCTGCGAGATCCATGCAGCGTTTCTGTAGATACCTTAAAACATTAATTTAAAAATTCTAATAAAAACCAAGTAAGATAAGAATTATGATTAATAAGAACGAACGAAAATACGTTTATTTTTGTAATGGTTGAGAACTCAAAGTTAATCGTGAGTTTGATTCTTTTTAAAATGAGGTTTTTATATTAACTGGGAGGCCCGAGTTAAAACCAAAATAAAAGCAATAATTACTGATTTCAAAAAGTAACTCCTAAAATAATACTTTAAAGGAAAAAAATTAAAATGTACCATAATTTTTTTTTACATTTCTTCCACTTGTTATCTTTTTCTTCATTTTTAATTCATTTTCCACTTAATATAATTTTCAATGCGCAGTTTTATAAAATTACATCACTTTTACACAGCAGTGAATGTTCCTTGCATTAGTTGATTACGCAGCGCACTTGGAGCTTCCAAAGATGTCGTCTGAGATTTTTATTTTAAAAAGCTTGTATTTTTAATGTTGTCTATGCAGTTTGAGATGAAAGTTTTAAGTGCATTGTAAATCAATTTAAAATTAAATTGGCTATTTCAATTATTTACTTAGTCGATGTATATTTTAAAATTCCGACCAATGGAGTTATAACAAAGAGATTCGAATATAAAACTAAGTATAGAGTGGACATTACGAATACGTTTAAATACTTTTAGAATAATAAAACTAGAGAATCTAAAGTTTAGTAGTAGTTGAGTTTTTTTATCTTTAAGCTAGAATGTTAGTTTATATAATCTTAGAGTCGTATAGTTAAAAAAAGATTATATCCTTTTTATAAGTAATTGTCCTTGATCAATATTGGTAGTGTGTTATCACTTTTACAATTTATAACACTGAGAAAATAGACAAGTTTTAAGTTCATTCATAAAAAATAGCTTGAATTAGAAGAAAAACGTAAGTTTATTAATATTAAGTTTATTTCTATAAAAATAAGTTTCCACTTTACTAAAATATTCCATTTCCTTGAAAAGTTGATTGTTGATTTTTTTAGTAGCCGACGAAGAAAAAACCTTGGAAGAAAAGCAAAAAGTTTTTAAAAGGGTAATAAGGTTAACCATTTAAAATGAACAAGAGGAATTGAAGATAACAGAATGTTTTTGTTTTTGTATATTTCTCATTAAACATATCTTACTTTTTATTAATATTATAAATGCGAATGTTTAGATGGATGGATGTTAAAAGGTATCTCGGGAACGGTTGCATGGATCTCGCTGAAAATTGGCATAGATGTAGAACATAGTCTAGAAGAACACATAGGCTACTTATTAAGTTTGTTTAAAATTCCGCACAGACATAGTCACTGGCGACAGCTAGTTTTTAGTATAATTAAGTATGTGGTTATATTTTCAGTATATTTTTTCTGGTCAAGATATAAAATTACTAGGATTTTTTGTCGTAACTACAACATATAATTTATATATGTTGTAGTAGTAGTTGTATTTCAGTATCTTCGGGACCTTGCCTAAAGGGACTCCTTTTATTAACATATTTTAGTTAATTATTCGGTTTTTTTTTAAATTTTATTATATATCATAGATTTAAGAGTTTATGTATTCATATATATTTTTAAATTTCTATTGTGACTATGAAATATACGAGTTAGCTTAGTTTGTCAGCATTAAGCAACATTTATCAAGTACCGAGAGGGTTCTGTCGTCTATGAATTGCTAGACTACATATTTTATACCATATATTTCATCATCAGCTCACTATACACTATACGTCTCCACTGAAGGGCTCAATTACCCTAAGCTAGGGGTGACTAAGCCATAGTCAACCACGCTGGCCAAGTGCGAGTTGGTTGACTTCACTACCAAATATTTAATATATTTTTTTTATATCAAAAGGTAGCAAACGAGCGAGCAGCCACCTGAAATCGCTGAAATAGCGAAGTGACCGTTGCCCATAGACATACGCAATTGCATATGCATTGCCTACCTTAAATCGACGGAGGAGAGGATGCACAGAAAGAAAATATCTTCCCTTTCCATGCATCCTCTCATCCGGAAAGTCCACTTCCACTTCCCATCCTATCCTTATAAAGAAAAGGATGGGAAGGGAAAGAGGACTAAATTAGGCCTCCGGGACGCACACTCATCAGACGGAACGCCTGTCTTCTGTGTGGTCGTGGTATTTCACCGGGCGAGCCGGGCCGATTCGTGCGAAGATGTTAAAGCGGGCTCTACCACTGTTAAATATCTACATTTTTTGGTGGAGTTGTATTATTCCAAAACGAAAATTAAGAAGTGATTTAGAACAGACGTTACTTGAAAAGTGACAGACTGTTGTTATATAAGAAAATCTGTTTTTTTTTTAACTTTAAATATTTTTTATAACTAATAAATAATACATAGTCAATGGTTTTGACAACCAAAATGATGTTTACTTTAAAGTACCAAAGTTTACGGAGTAAAACATCTTGAAACTTGTAATGCGAAAAGTTTCAAATCACAAAAGTTTAATAGAGTCTTTAGATGTCTTGACTGTTTACTCTGTGTGATGGTTGTTGAGTGGGCTCGTGTGTTACCACAACTGATTATAATTCATTAAGATTTTACAAGCAACTATCAAGACTGAGAGGTCATGTAACATCTGTTTTAAATCTACAGACTGTATTTTTTTTATATCATAAGGTGGCAAACGTGCGAGCGGCCATCTGAAATCGCTGAAATAGCGAAATAACCGTTGCCCACCTTTAATCGACGGAGGAGAGGATGCACAGAAAGAAAATATTTCCTCTTCCCATGCATCCTCCCATCCGGAAAGTCCACTTACACTTTCCTTCCCTTCCTTATAAGAAGGAGGTTGGGAAAGGAAAGAGGACTAAATTATGCCTCCGGGACGCACACTTATCAGACGAAACGCGGAATTGCTTCCACTTCACGCCTGTCTTCTGTGTGGTCGTGGTATTTCACCCGGCGAGCCGGGCCAATTCGTGCGAAGATGTTAAAGCGTGCTCTGCCACTGTATAAAGTTAGTTTATTAAAGTTATCAGAAATGGTCACAACTATTATCAGTTGGTTGTTTAACATAAAATATAGAATACTCTAAATATAGCCAAAGAAAACAGTAATTTCTTTTTATTCATTATAGTATTACTAATCTTTTTCTTTTTTTATAGGAGAAGGTGGCAAACGAGCAACGAATCGCCTAATCTTACTTATTACTAATATTATAAATGCAAAAATTTAGATGGATGCATGGATGGATGTTTGTTAGAAGGTATCTCCGGAACGCCTCAACGGATCTTGATGAAATTTGGCACATATGTAGATCAAGGTCTGGAAGAACACATAGGCTATTTGTTAAGATTTGTTTTTATTCCTCGCGGACGGAGTCGAATGCGGCAGCTAGTTCACAGTATAACGCATAGTATGTCATTAATTTTCTGACAAGCATGTTACATTTTACAAACTGCCATTCCATAGGTTCGTTCTGTTTTTTATTAAAATTTTTGCTCTAACCATTGCCGTGGATATTTCGAAATTCTATATCAACGATTGATTTTCATACTAATTGAAAATTCTTGGTAATCTCTGAATTGTTTGATAAAATTGGCAAATATAGACAGCTGTTCTATGAAAACAATGTAATTAGTAACATTGCTAAACTTTCATAGGAAATATAAAGCTAATATTTACTATACGTGTAGTTTTAACTTGAAATTTCGTATAATTTTTGATGTATAAAAACTTTTGTTTTAATATTCAACAAATAAAATTACATTCCGACTTTTCTAATGTTCTTGCTACATACACAGACTATGGGTTTCTACCTTTCATATTTAACAAAACAGAAATATGTTGAAACAATAATTTTGGTTTCAGAAACCCACGATAAAAGTTTCGACTATGGACTTATGTTTTAAATCAAACTTTCGTGAGACATTATACTATATACTACCTCTCCTCCTCGGCAAAGACAAAGTGTAAGGAGGTCCTTTTCGTACTGTAGCTGTCATGTCTTCTTCTTTGTAATAAATTTTATGCCCTTCTAGGTTTTACTTATTTCCTTACGAAACCCCGATAAAAGACTCTCTCTGAGTCCGATATCATTGTCTGAGTATGATTGCCTTAGTATAAATGTTACAATAGGGCATTTCATAATTACAATGTCTCAATTTTTGACAGTCATTTTCAAAGATAAAGATGTATCTTGTTTGTTTGTCTACAATGCTTTTTAAATCGCAAACTGTCTTCGTCTGGCCAAATATTGAATTTAAAACTACTCCGACTTAACAAACATAGCTATATGTGATCTGGCGAACTTCCAAACCTTTGTGACCATCGCAAAGATGTTTGGCCAAGATGAATATCAAAACTATTTCACTTCACCTTTTTTTTTAAGAAGACAAATGTGTTTTCGTAAATCCAATGGCCAAAGTTTGTGCGAAAAATGCCAAACTGTCAACAGAAAAATATTTTGTTAGTAAAATTGTTATCATAATTTATTTAAATTTTTATTAAGTCTGGCTTTAAGTACGATGTAATAAAAAGATAACTTCATAATACACACTAAAAAAAAATTAAGTGTCTTCGTGCGGTAACCGATCAATTTTATGGTCAAATATGTTTCGTCTATTTAATAGATAGTTTGCGACTTTATTTGATGCTTTTGCATCTGTAGGAGGTAAACGGTCCAGTTTACGTCACTTTTTTATATTTAGGTGGTCCTAAATATAAACACTAGAATAAGTTGAAAGATAGCATATACGTTAACTTCGTTTAATAAACAGAAGACTAAATTTACAGAAAGATTTGCCTGTCCTATTCGGTTCCCTTCCCGCCGAATCCACTGTCCTTCTCAACCTTTCCGTAAAAGAAAAGGAAAGATGCCTAGAATTTGTCTTTAGGAAATCTTGTATGTCTGACACTAAATACTTGACAAAATAAATTATACAAAAATAGATTAATGCGCGCATTTCATCGACTAATAAGTTCAACAAAATTGTTGCTACATTTCCCAATTGTTGATAAAATAATCCGATATACACGGAACTCCGATTCAGTGTGCGCATGAAAGTTATCAAAGAAATGCGTTTACTCTAGGGACGATAACTGTGTAATTAAATTTTATATTCGCCTCGTAACGCAACAGGGTAATAATAAATCACACGGAAAGAAGCGGATGCTTTCGGGATTATTTTTTAATTAAAATGTTATGAAAGCGAAATATGTAATTCTTTATTTAATATCCACTGACGACTGGCATAATAAAAAATGCATATAATTACAATCATTTTTGTTTACTTATTGCATTTAATTTCTGAGGTCCTGAATAAAAAAAAAACAGCTCTATACCTTCACGCGTTCCTAAAAAAATGTGTCATGACAGACAGACGCACGGACAACAAAGTGATCCTATAAGGTTCTGTTTTTTCCTTATCGAGGTACAGAATTCTAAAAAATAGTTATTTCTCTAGATCGAGCCCTCATATCTAAGGATTGTTTGACAACAATCCTTAGATATGAGGGCCCTATGGCTCACAGACTCATAGGAGTCTGTGAGCCATAGGGCTGGGCCACCTCCTGAGGATGGGGGAAGATCGAAAGGCCAAAGCAACATATCTCGGGACCCCGACTGGCCGCCGAACCATCGGCTGGCCGAGAGACGCCGTAGAACTGGATGTGCGGGAGCCACAAGCGATGGACTGGCAGGAGGCAGGCGACTTTGGCGATCGCTTGTGTCGGAGGCCAAGACCCACTTTGGGTCGATGCGCCAGCGGAGTAAGTAAGTAAATAACATTATCAAAAGAGTACTGACAGTC
Organism: Papilio xuthus; assembly: GCF_000836235.2. Lineage (NCBI taxonomy): Eukaryota > Metazoa > Arthropoda > Insecta > Lepidoptera > Papilionidae > Papilio > Papilio xuthus. The sequence goes on along the minus strand of NW_013531716.1, from coordinate 1,087,224 downwards.
TGATGATAACAAATATCCAAACTAAAATAAAATAGTCCGTTAAAAGGTAATAATTTTTATCAACAGTTGAATCTTTAATGCCATCTGTAAAGAGTTTATCGAACCTCCTTCCTCACTCGTTAGCGAGGGCATAATATAGATGTGCCTATACATTCAGCCAGTGTGAACTCAGTCCCTCTTTAGACGTCGCGGTGGATGCACGTGCTTACGTTCGTGAGAATTTCCACGAGCTTTCAGAATTAAAAACTTAAATCGTGATTTAAACGGTTTTTAAAAGTGAACCATTCAGAGTTAACTCGGTGTTTTTTATTGTGGCAAGCTTTGTGAATTAAAAAGGATTAACTTGTTTTGCGGTAAGTAATTTTTATTACTTTACTTGTTTGTCTTTTAATGTATTGTCCGTTAAATGTTTTTATAATACAAATGGAAGTTTACTTTGTGGGCTTTTACATTTTAATTATGCGTATTTCTATGTTTCCATTTATTTAAATTTTATCCTTTAAGGGAAGGGCCACTGTAGAGCTCGCAATATTTTGCATGAATGGGCCGGCTCGGCCAGTGCAATACCACGACCACATAGAAGACAGGCGTGAAGTGGAAGTAATTCCGTGTTTCGTCAGATGAATGTGGGTACCGGAAGCCTAATTTTAGCCCACTTCGTACAAGGAAGGATTTTTTGTGGCTTATTATACAAATTATGTGATGCAACCTGCATATATCTGAAATTCAAAGATATGTGTGAAGTCAACCAACCCGCACTTGGCCAGCGTGGTTAACTATGGCGTAATCACCATTAACTTAAGGTAGGCTCCGAGCCCCTCGGTGGGGACGTATAGTGAGCTGATGATGATGCAAATAATTATCTCAAAGGTATTTATGGTAAAAAGTACATAAATGTAATTTAAAGTTAATAATATAGAAAATCAAATTTATTAAACATTTATACCCATGATTGGGCAGCAATGAATAATTCGCGATATTTAAAGGTTTTCTCACGGGACGTAAAAAAAGGTTAAGGTTTTTCGGTCGTTTTACGAATCGTCATTATCTGATAAATTCAAATTTTAATTTAATTTTTAATTTGATTTCTTTTATTTCTCTTTAGATGTAATTGACCAGTGATAAATGTATAAAGTTGGGCGTAGTCTTCGTAATTAAACTACTAAAAGATCGCTCCCAACTGTCTTCATTAAAAACAAGTAACAATGACTAAATCAACAGCCTATCTACATAAATTTCAATGCTATCTTTCAACTATCTTATATCTTACTTCTTACTTACATAAATGCGAATGTTTCAATGTATGGATGTTTGTTACAAGTAACTGCAATAGCTGATAGATCTATTCAGATCTCGTTGAAATTAGGCATAGATGTACAACATAGATATAAAGACAGGCTATCCATTATCATTTTTAATTTCGTGCGAGCGCAATCACGAGCACTATAATCATTTAATATTACTAAACCAAAAGGTGCTTCATGAAATTACAATATTGTCAAACGCATTTTTATTTGACAAACCATGTTAATGACATTTTTTGAACTGTAATTGTCAGGATATTAAAATACATTTGATCCTACATTAAGAGATTGTTACAAGCGTATCTAATATCAAAGAGATGGCTTTGTATAAAGGCTGGTCGCTGGTCTGTTTCATTTACTTATCGCATTTCATTTGCGTTTGTCATAATATGGCCTTAGTTTTAAGACTTGTATACTCACTGCTAGGAGTTAGTACAAGTAAGGAGATTTGACTCTCGAGGTTACCGCCATGTGGCTTATGAAATCGACTACCATTGTTACGATAGTTGTATCGGTGAATGGACTGATAGCGAAGAGCTTCGACCTTCTTAAGAAGATAAAGAGTTAAATTAAGGACATACAAATAGGCAGTTGTTCTAGAATCTTCGTGAGAAGTTTCCTGTCTCTGCAGCCCTGACCGCTGGTTGTTTGAGTTATGGGATTCCGCAGTCCGTTGTGTTTTATTTTTAATATAATATGTTTTATTATTGTTTTATATTACATTTATTATATATTTGAAATATGAATAAAAAATGAATATGAATAATATTATTAATATATTAAGATCTGATGTCATCGCTTGGGTTGATTTACTAACTTTGTCAGTCTAACGTTCTAATAATAGTATGTCGAATTCAGTAACAAAGTAATATTGTCGATTTTACAAAACGATAACTTAAATATTTCAGTTATTGTCGCTATACAAATCAAATCATAAAATCCATCGTGTTCCAGAGTTCAATTTAGTAGATTCGCAATTCACAATCGCCGCAACACAAAGCAGGATCGAGTAAAGACATTTATCCCCAAAATTTCAATACAGCGAATGTTCCGACTGATTTGTTAACATCGGCCTCGGAAACAAAGGCTACGACCGAAGTGCTTTTCATATAATTTTGAATCGAGGAGTTGAGAATAATTATGTTATTTAAGGTCGATATTTTATTGACAAATTATTTTCAAATTTCAAATACGTACGTAAAACGTAATTGTCAATACCTTTAACTAATAGGTCATACAAATGTTAGTAATATTTTTAATACGAAAGTTTGGATGGCTGATACAGAACATAGTCTGGAAGAAGGCAGATGGTACTTAAGTTTTTTTTAAGTCGTACGGACGAAGTCGCGATCAAGAGCTAGTACATAAATAAATGGAATAAGGTGTCACGATACCAACGCATTGAAACTCTGCCCATCTATGTGTTATATGAAAAATAAGTTTTTTTTAATAAAATTGCTTACTTAAGTTTGTTATGTAAAATATAAACGCAATACTGACAGACTTATTTCTATTGCTGCATATAAATAAACATATCTATAAATAAAAGAATGTCGTGTTAGTTACACTATTTATAACTCAAGAACAGCTTTACCGATATGGTTGAAAATTGGTGACGAGGTAGCTTAGAGCCAGGAGACGGACATAGGATACTATTTTTTTTTCGAATTTATGCCTTGAAGATTCAACTTACTAATATTATAAATGCGAATGTTCATATGAATGTGATGTGGATGGATGGAAGGGTATTTGAAGATATCTCTAGAACGGCTGAACATCTTGATTAAATTCGGCATACTTATAGAATATAGTCTGAAAGAACACATAGGCAACACTAATTAAGTTTTTTTTTATATCCACGCGGCCGTAGTCGCGGGCGACAGCTAGTTTGTAATAAAAGTAACATTAAATACATTTCTAAATAAAATAATTCGACTGTACAAAATAAACAACTAATCTGACTATTATTTCATATTTTATATATCATACATTCAAAGTGTAAATACGAGTAAAATCGTAAATTTATTTAACAGTATACCACTGGGAGAGGCAAGCGTCACATTATTTAGTGCTAGTGTGTACAAAGCCTTCTCTTATCTAAAACGCGAGAGAATGTGAGACAGAAGGCACTTTAAAGCTTAATCTATCTAGGGTTGCCAACTTTCAATAATCTTATATAGAACCGAACAGACAACTGAAAACCACGAACATTGTCTTATCAAGTCTGGTAGAGAAAAAAATTCAGTAACTTATAAATATTATGAATGCGAATGTTTAGATGGATGGATGTTTGTTTGAAGGTATCATCGGAACGGCTCCATATATCGCTGAAGTCTGCTGCTAATTGCGTTTTTTTTTCCGCGGGGACAGCGTCATAGAGTAGACATGCCATACAAAATAGAAAAGGTGACAGCCCTTAATTAATGCGAGTAAGATGTGGTTGATGGAAATAGTGCCACTTGATCAAATTACTATTTACGGTTGTAAAGATGTTTTCTTCAGCTTTAACTAAATTTGTTACAACACAATTTAAATTAGTGGAGTTACATAATTTATTTGAGATTTTCTCCATTAAAAATCATTTCTAATTGTTTCAGGTAAACAATGCAAAAGAGGAAACGTCAAAGAAAAAGAAAACTAAAATCAAGTGATGTGAAATGGACGATAATTTGGAAAATATAAGAGAACGAAAGAAATGTTAAAAATGGCTTTCCTAGCGCTGTGTCCGACAAAGGGCGGCGTTACTAACAGGCATCTGTTGGTTGTTGTTCTATTCTTGTGTCAGACTATAGTTTGTGACAGCCGATGTCCAAAGTTTGCTGAAAAGCCTCTGGAGACGAGAGTTGAAGACGCTTCCATTGTTTTTAGGGCGGTCGTTATACAAGCACATTTTCAGGTAAGTCTTTAATATGATTATTTTCACGTTCTTGGACTACTAGTTGACGCCCGCGACTCCGTCTTCGCGGATTTAAAAAAACATATTAAGTAACCTATGTGTTTATACAGACTATGTTCTATATCTATGCCAAATTTCAGCTAGATCCGTTCAGCCGTTCTGGAGATACCTTCAAACAAACATCCATCCATCTAAACATTTACATTTATAATATTAGTAAGATTTACAATCATGTAGGAGAAATTATTTTTAAAAGCTACTAAACCTATCTTGATGTAGATTTATAACCAACTAAAGTATAATTTGGTTGAATATAAAAAGTCGAATAGAATTTATCGCGATTTAAAATGTCAGAATATGGCTTTAGTGATATCCATGAAGAGTTGGGATGGATAACTTTCTATAGATCTAAGAGTAACTTTAAAAGTGAGAAAGATTCTTCAGGTTCTTTTACGACTAAATATCAGTTAATAAGATTACAATAGCATATATTTTTATGGCGCTGTCAGAGGCAAAATGCGCTTACTAGAAAGCGTAGAATAGGACATCTAAAAAGATTTGGTTAGTTATATTTTAGTATGTGTAACTTCAGTCCTTAAACTAGATTCTGATCGAACAGAATTAGGATTGGATACAATGTATAGTATTAACTGTCATGTAACATCAACCCGCGCGTTCAAATTGGAATAAAGTCGAAGAAGTCACTGCCAAGCAATCGCTTCGTCAATTTATAGAAATAAATATAAAAAGAGCGCGGCTGAATCCCCGTGGCGCCCCGTGGGCTTGATCTGCACCTCCTTCATCCCCCTAAAAAGGGACAGTTTAGTACTGGTGGGCCTTAAGTCAACTTTCATCAACGCTATTAATACATGACCCAATATTTAGCCAATAAAGCAAATATCAAAATAACAACTCAAATACAATAATGGACGTAATACGTTGATAAACGAGACGAATTATTACGTCACCGCGAAAATGTGTTATGAAAACAAATTTTATTTTACACTCAAATTAAATGCAAATGCAATCAGCGTTCGTTATTCACTCCTGCATTAAATTATTCCCGATGAGAACTGATTATTATTCCGCACACAATGAAATTTATGAAATTAAAAATATGGATGCTCGGGTATTTTTTGTTTGGAATAAAATGTTTGAACTTTATTTTGTTACTTTTGCTTTTAATTAAGTAATAGCAGTTAAAATTCAAGACCTGGTCAAGGTTGCGGGAGCGTCCTGGATGCGGGTGGCACATGACCGGTCATCGTGGCGATCTTTAGGGGAGGCCTATGAGAAGAAGAAGAAGTTAAAATTCTTGCTATCTTTAGTAATGATATTTTCAGCTAATATTTATTTAGCTTTCTAAGTGTGGGTTGTCATTGTGATGACACTCTTAAAAACATAAAAATTTAACTTTACATATTCTAAGATTTAAGCAGGAAATGATTGTGAAAGAAGGTTTTTAATTTAGTTTCTTTATACAGTTAGTAATAATCATTTTGAAATCGTAAAGAAACGATGGTAATTCAATACTAATGGATACCCAAAATATTTGATTGTATAAATTATAATGGATTTCTTTGATGAGCCTTATGCCCAGATTGAAAGGGTTTTTCCGCGCCCTTAACTCTGCGAGGTCCATTATACTTATGCGCAACATAAAAATATTATATTTGTATATACATACTAATTTAATATAATCTTACTAACATTATAAATGCGAATGTTTAGATGGATGGATGTTTGTTTGAAGGTATCTCCGGAACGGCTCACCGGATCTTGATGAAATTGTGGACAGATGTAGAACACATTGGCTCATTCTGTCTTTAAATTCAGCGCGGACGGAGTCGCGGGCAACAACTAGTCTTATACAACTTACCGTGAGTTTCCGAGATCAAAATTCCCGTTTAAAAACATATTGTTATCTCTATTTTGTTGAAGATAATGACAGTAATGACGATGTTTTATATAGAGTTACCGTGGGTTTCTGACCCAAAAATCTCTGTATAAAATATATCGTTATCCCTATCGTTATCTTTGACAAAATAGCGATAACAATATAATTTAAACGAAAATGTTGGTCTCAGAAACTCACGATAAATGTTAAATGTTTTACTGTACAACATAAATATACTTGAATAGTTAGACAAGTTAAGTTTTTGATAAGTATCGTTCAAACCCCAAAATCTCTGAAGGCTCTGATATAACGCTATCAAACTATTTCTAGACGAATATTGGATACTAAAATTTAACAATCTTAATCTCGGCTTCTATATATGTTTTATAGGCGATACAAATTATTAGATGAACTCCAAAAGCTTACAGTTTAATTACTATAAATACAAACTTTAGATTAGTTGTATACTTAAGTTATGTAGTTAAATAACTTAGTTATTACTTAATATTAATAATTGTTATGCTTTTCTTGTGATTTTTTTTTCATACTTTTGTAGTTGATGTCTTGCTTGTTGAGGCCCTTAGGAACTTATAGTAGGATGATGATGATGATGATGGTGTAGGTTATATGATGAAGTACATAACCTATTCCAACTTTTATATTATTTATGTTTAAAAGTTTTTATCATAAGAGAGACGAAATATTTTTATAAAATATATTTCTTTGTCTCAAAAATTGTGTAATACATTTAAACATAAATAAATACATATTTACTTAGGATACGAAAATAAATCGACTTTGATACGCGAAGAGACGAATTCCAGTTTTTCTAAAAAAATCTTCATTATTTATTCTTACGTATAAACGTTGAGATAATGTTTTTTTATAAATGAAATATTCATGTGAAATGTCGATTAAATTATAATTAATTACGTCTATGGCGAACACAATATTATGCATCTTGCAGCCACTGATACCTATGTATGTTGTTAACGAGAACTCGTGATACGCCACGAATTAATTTAACATGTATCCCCAAAACAATAAATGTTCAAACAATATCATTCCATAAATATATGTTATAATTAATTAACAGTGTTAGAGCCCGCTTTAAGATCTTCGCACGAATTGGCCCGGTTCGCCCGGTGAAATACCACGACCACACAGAAGACAGGCGTCAAGTGGAAGCAATTCCACTTTTCGTCTGATGAGTGTGCGTCCCGGAGGCCTGATTTAGTCCCATTTCCCTTCCCACCCTTTTTCTTATAAGGAAAGGATGGGAAGTGGAAGTGGACTTTCCAGATGAGAGGATGCATTGAAAGGTAAAATATATTCTTTCTGTGCATCCTCTCCTCCGTCGATCAAAGATAGGCAACGCATATGCAATTGCGTATGTCTATGGGCAACGGTCACGATTTCAGGTGGCCGCTCCCTCGTTTGCCACCTTATGATATAAAAAAAAAAAATTTCTTTCGTATTCTCGAGTGTTTTTTTTATAAAAGAAGGAGGCAAACGAACATCGAGAACACCGAGGTGTTCATCGACGCCAATGGACATGAGCAATACCAGAGGAATCACAGATGCGTTGTTAATAACAGATGGTAACAAATACTTTTTATTTCAGACTAAGACATTAGATTTAGCACTTGTATCAATCTATAAAGGAGGTATGGAGTTGGCGTCTGTCAGTCAGTACTCAGGCTCTCCGTACAACACAACTGATCGGTAAGCTGGCTTGGAAACTTGTATTAAGGTTTAAACAAGTAAATATTAACCCACTAACTTGTACAATCTTTTACATAATAAATTGATAAACGAGCAAATCTGGATTCGTAGAAATAACGAAGCGAACGCTGCCCCTACACAACGGAGGAAAGGACGCTCAGAAAGAAGTTATTTCCATTTCCTATACATATCTTTCTGAGCTAAATCCACTTGCACTTCTCGTCATTTATATATGAGAAAAAGTTTGGAAAGTGGACTAAAATTAGGCTTTCAGTATTCTCATTCATTAGACGAAAAAACAACCAATGTTATATATGAGTTAAAAGTTTTGAATCTTCTCTAATTGATAAAAATGACCACCATCAAGTACTTTTCGTTGGTTTGAATTTAATTCGTCTATATGAAACAAAAGAATCAGAGTTAGTACTTAGAACCACTAATGAAGTTCGGACTCCTCCGTCTGTGACTTAACACTCGTTCGAACTCGTGAGAGCTACTGAAGATTAGCGGAGAACTCAATTAAACAAACAAACTTCTAGGCGAGATCGCGATCCGTGTAATTAAATTTTCTCAGCAAAAGTGCTGCGTGATACGAATACTTAGCAGCTTTGTCACTCGACTCTTACGTAACTTGACAATAATATACTGTACTTTAATATTACACAATTAGTCGCATAACATAATGTGGATTAGTATTTTACGGTTCATCCTTGTCTCGGTCTCTAAATCTGGTTTGGCTACAACTGCTATAATGGTTGAATTTCCTTGAAACACAGAAATGTCTACTTACTATAATAGCGTTGATATGTATTTAAAAGAAAGAAACCTTGACTTAGCAACCAGAGAAAACAACGAATAAAAAACCTCCAAAAATAAAACAAAAATAATTTTTAACTTTAACAGAAAAACTGGAAGATTTACACTATTTAAGAAACTAGTCATAAATAAGATTTAATGTGAAATTAAACAATTTAGCTAATAACAATGTTGTGCTGAATATTTGGTATCTCTTTAAAATTGTAATAATTTTTAGGCAAGTGAATCTAAAAGTAAGTCCCCAAATTGAGGGATGCTTCAACTGGAGTATGGCTCCGTCACAAAGCGAGTTTATCGTCTTCGCGAGGATCAGTGATCCAGCTGAAGATTTGGAAACAACACCTGCAGACGGACCTTGGTTAGAAGCCACTTCAGCAGCAGTCCCTTGGAGTTTGGGCGTCGATATTGCTATTTGGAATGCAGTTGGTATGTTCTTTTATATCAGAAAATACCTCATTAAAAGTATTTATGTGTAAATAGCACTAGATGAAACAAAAACAGATAGTAATAGCGTGAATATATAAAAAGACAAGATCTTGACATAAAGTCACTATTAGGGAATTTTGGTTGAAAAATAATAGTATGGATGGCCTAATCAAAATAATCGGTAACAATAACCAATAGGTTACTAACGGAAGAGTAATATTTTGTAACTGATAAATCAAAGTAGTCACAAATTGATTAGAAGTTAATAAACAGGTTGGGCAGGCTGGGGAGAATGGGGCGTGTGCAGTAAAACATGTGGAGGAGGGAAACAAATCAGAAGAAGATACTGTTCAAAAGCATTGTGCGAAGGTTTTGGTGAACAAGGACGTTCGTGTAACTCTTTCGATTGCGCAGGTAACTATGAATCATACCTTTAAATATGATGATTTTAATTTTAGTTATTATGAAACACGGAACTTACGAAGACAGAGGTCCGAGGATTTAGACTGTACCAGTTTTTCATAAAAATAAGGTAACACGATAAAAAATTACAAAGAGAATGGAACAAAATCACGACCGACGAAAATTTCGAGGGTCAAAGCTAAATTTATGTCAATACAAGAAGTATCAAATTTACTTTGAAAATAAATAACTTCCATATTTTACAATACATAAAAAAAATTAAACAAGTAGTTGTTGTTCGTAAACCAGTTCGGAAACCAATGTTCGTAAACCAGAGAGACAGGGCATGGTTTAGGAAAATACCGAATTAAAATTTTAATTTTTTTTTATTATATTTGTAGATTCAATAAATCCTCTAGCACCTGACGCTAGACGAAATTTCCATCCAACACAAGCCCGATGGAGCTCAGTTCCGGACCGGCCTCACGCATTCAGTCTGAGACCAAACTCATACATATGGATCGCATCTTCAGAACTCTTTGCCACTGGAAGAACCTTTCCATCAGAGTTCACACTATTTATTTCATTGAGATTAAGACCTGAGGTTTGTGTGTTAATCATTTTTTTAATAGTGAACAAAATACAGAAGAAAGTTCATAACTCCCGTAATTTTGATAATTTTGACATCAACATTTTGAAATATTATAAATTCGAGTATTTTAAGCTGCTACTAACTAGGAATAGGTTCCTTGAATGACTTGTTAAAAACAATTTCTAGGTATGAACTGTAGAAATAACAAAAGTCATGATAAATAAATATCCCCGAATTTGATGAATATTGTACACTATGACTCGATCATTTGATAAATCTTCGCTTATTTTTCTTATCGACTTGAATTCTTTTTTTCTGATTTCTTCAGTAACGCTATTATTCGCCTTCTAAAATTTAAGTTTTTTTAGAGCGGTGGTTACGGTCAAGGCACACTATTCTCGCTGCGGTCCCGGCGGCGGTCCGGCTCATTCCTGTCACTGGAGCTGGCAGGGCGCGGCGCGGCCAGATTGGTCCACGCTGGGGCCGGCCTCTCACGCTCTATATATCTCGCAGTACCATTGTATGACTTTCGTTGGCATCACATAGCTATAAGGTACTACTATACTATCTATTAAATCCCACATAAACTACGGTTATAGCTTTTCGGTTGATGGTTATTTTCTTTTTTTTTTCTTTGATATAAAAAGTAAACCTGTTCAGTTAGATGTTTTTTTTTGTTTTTACATAAAAAGCAGAACCTTTACAATGATAAAGACAGTCTTTTTTTCACAATTTTGTTTTTGTTATCCTTAATGATAGTGGCTGTTAATTCCCCAAGGACGTATTGGGACAGGAAATTGTGCGATAAGCAAGCACAAAAAATGTCCTTCGCCTTACAACCTGAAGATATTGAGTTCATTTTTCTTGTCCACGTGTAATGAGGATCAAATTAATATGGATTGAATTGAATAAAAACAATATTCACAGAATAGTGTCAGAAATACATCATTGTACACACAATTTACAAGGCTGATAAATTATTGTACCAAATAATTTAAGGGTTTTTCATTGAATTGAGGTATATGAATTAAAACACACGATTTGATGATACATGTTTATTTATCATTAGCTGTCGCCCGCGACTCTGTCTACGCGGAACTTTATTAGTAGCCTGTGTGTTCTGCCAGATGAAATTCTACAATCTACATCCACGCCTAATTTCAGCGAGATCCATGCAGCAGTACTGGAGATACCTTCTAACAAACCATCCATCTAGCCACCGTGATGCAACTCGCATTTGGCTTGTGTAACTGACTATGGCCTAGCACTCCTAGCATAGGGTAGTTTCTGAGACCCTTAGTGGTGACTTACAGTGAGCTGATGATGATGACACATCCAAATATACGCAATTATAACATTAGTAAGATTTATCAGTCTTCATGTAAAAAGTTGATAAAATACTAGATAACACGAAGTTAACATAGCCGAAATATTGTAAAATCTTTCACAATATATCTTCAAACTTAATTTTGCTTCCAAACGAAAAAATCAAGTATTTTATTCTGTTTATTTTTGTGTCAGCGTTCACGACGATAATACGGTCCGTGTTTACGTCGATTGCCGTTGGCTGAGGACAGATGTCCTTGAGAAGGATGCCTTGGACACGCCGACCGACGCCGATCTCATTATAGGCTATCTTTTCTCAGTAAGTAGCAGTTTTATTAAATAAAATCACAAGCACGAAAAGGGACATTGTTAATGTTAACACAGATTGATTTTTCGGAGTATCAACTTGCTTGTTTTTCGTGTTTGGTATTTGCCGTACAGTTCTGATACCAAAATCTACAATCATAATAATTTGTTGTTGTTTATCTCCACCCGTTTTTAAAGTCGCACACCGTGGAAACCAGTCTTTATTTTCATATGGACGTTCTCGTAGCGGGTAACAATGAGGTAATCCTCCAAATAACCCTATTAAAGGTGTTATTGAGGCTTAATGTGTCATAAACGACCGCATTTTTATGTGAAAAAATAATGCATAAGTCTATTCAAAGGGTTTTACGGAATTAGGATAATTTCCATAGAATTGTACATGGAAACGTCCTTAAAATCATTTAATAATCACTTAAGCAGATTTATAGTACTACATCTATACTGTCTCCCTTACGACTCTGTGTGGAAATTAGGTTATGAATTATTTGAATTCCATTGCGACTTCAATTTTTTAAGAAGCGCGTGCGAAGTTGGATGGATTAACCATAGTTTTTTTTATTAAAATATTATCAAATTTTTTATTAATTTACTAATATTTTAGTGCCATTCCAAGTTTTAGGCTTGTGCTAGACTATGGTTTACGACAGCAGTCGAATGGCGGGATTCGAACTCTCGACCACGTAATCGGATAGCCGTATCCTTAACCATTACGCTATTGGCGCTTCCTAAAGTTAAATATGATTTACGTTACTTGCCTAACAGTTATTTAACATTTTTTCCACAACACATTTTTCTATTCACAGGGAGATCTTGAACAACTAGTGTTGGTTCCGAAGGCGGGTCAAGCTCACAAGCAGTGCTCTAGTCAAGCCGTAGGATTGTCCAGTTTACCTGATACATTGCAATTACCTTGACTGGTTTAAAATGCGCCTGCAATAGTTTAAAACTAGATGTATTAAAATTGCAATTATTGTTATACAAAATTAATTAAAATACAAAAATGTCTATTAATATAATGGAAACATATATAGTATGTAAATCTATAAGCAAATTAAATTTTTATGTAAATATTACTTGGGTTTTTACTTGCTCTGTAAATCCAGCGTTTTCTTTTTAATTTTACAAAATAAAAGTTTTGTTGTTATATAAATATGAAAACGAATAGCTGCATAGTATATATCAGGCCTAATTGTAAATAATATTTGCACGTGCTTGCAATCTAATTAGTTTTTGTGGTATTTCATTTGAATTAGCTTATGTAAAAATATTGTCAAATATTTAATTTAAATAAATGAATAAAGAGATGGTCTAGAATAAAGGTCTTTTTTTTGTGTACATTTGTTATGGATACGATTGTATTTAGGAAAAAAATCGGCAACATCAACTCTGCAACTGTTGACTCGAACGGTACAGTCAGATGCATAAATATGTTAACATTTCCAAATCTTCATAAACTTGTAGCCTTTGGTATCAAAAATACATAAGCACTGCTTCAGCAATAGCAAGAATTCATAGTTGTAATTATAAGGACGGATACAAGTACGCGTATACAAGTTTCTGAACCTTTATAACTGTATATATATTTATGCAGCTGACTGTACAATACTATCGTGCAAGCAGGCGTGACGTGGAAATAATTCTGCAATTCGTCTTAAAATTTCTAGATTTTCATCCCTACCCATTTTATAGGAAATTATCTTTTGTCTTTATTTCATCGAATAATAACAAAGAATTAAATTTAACTATTATACTTTATAGCTTTTTATATGAAAAGTACAATAAATTACTCAATCTTTTTAATTCACCATTTTAATTTTTTTCTAATTATAACTTGGCAAACGAGCATACTGCTACTTGAATCTTAAAGATTAAAATCTTCAAGTAAATTAAATAAGGTATTGCGTCAAATTAATTGGTTCATGTGTAAATGCCCTTAAATTTCAGTAACATTACTGTATCAATAGAAATACTTATTTCTTTTTTATTTTCTTACATATCAGTCATATAAAGGCGATTATATCGACGTTTCTTTAACAATACGATTTATTTGATCTCATTTTCTCTTATAAGATTAGAATCTTTCAGGGAATTTCAATTACGATCAAGTTGTGCGTGAGTTGAATCCACAGCTTCGCTTATTTATGACCTAGACGTAGAGTTAGTTAAGACTAGAACTGGTATTATAAAAATATTATAGAAATTTTAATATATTTCACTGGAAATTCCTTTGAGAAAGCACCAGAATGAAACGAACGATGTTTCTTTTAGTAAATATTTTAAGTAATTGCATTTTAAAGATATTTTTAATTTTTACGATTGAGAGTGTCGGTGGCTCAAGGGTTTCAACACTTGACTTGTAATCTGCAGGTCCTGAGTTCGAATCCCGCCATGTACCACTATGTTTTTCGATTTCCGATTTACACATATACATTTACCCTACGTTCTTACGGTGAAGAAAACATCTTGATGCAACCTGTACATATTTAAAAAAAATTCTTAGATATGTGTGAAGTCAACCAACCCGCACTTGGCTAGCGTGGTTGACTATGGCCTAGTCACCCCTTACTTGGGGTAGTCTCCGAGCCTCTCAGTGGGGACGTATATTGAGCTGATGATGATGAAAACGATAACTATATTTAATGCTAGATAGTTAGCAAGAACCAAATATTATCCAGAAACTATGAAATACACGTATGCTATGTGAAATAAATCTTATTGCGTATACGAGCGATACGTGCAAAAGAGCGCCTGCAATTCGGAACGTGCAAATGCCCCATTTATTACTTTGAGTAGGAAATAAAACAAAGCTTTTATCGTTTTATCTTAATACGCATACAAACTTTATTTATAAATAAATATAGATGGATTCAAGGGGTTAAAATAGAAATTATATGTAAAAACGGAGCAACAAATGCTGTGATTATTATAAGCAAGCGCTATTCGCTAAAGTAGCGAAGTGCCGCTGCCCATAGATATTTTGCAGATACATTGCTTACCTTTTATCGATAGAGGAAGTGAAAATATCATCTATCTGTATGATTCATCACCCATGAGGAAAAGAGAAGGGGAAGAGGACTAAAGTTCCGATACACGTATAAACTCAACAGAATAAAACGCGGAATAAATTCCACTTCAAGCCTGTCTTCTGTGTGGTCTATTGTGCCGTGTGGGCCATTTGTACTGCAGCAGATGCTGGATGAGAGCTTCACCAATGTTAAATTACTACACACATGCAACACTTAAAAGTCTTCGATCGCTCAAAACTAGGAATATTAAAAAAATACAGTTTTTTTTAATAGAAGAGGGCAAACGAGTGGCGGGAACACCGAGGTGATCTACGATACCCATAGACATTTGCAACACCAGACGAACTGCAGATGGGTTTTTCTTCAATTTAATAAAAGAATCCTTAAGTATAATTAATTTCACGCTGGATTATATTGTTTATAAACCAGTTAGTCTTACTTATTATATATTACAAGTGCGAATGTTTAGATGGATGGATGAAGGTATCTCCAGAATGGCTGAACAGATCTTGATGAAAGAGGCATACATATAGAACATAGTCTAGAATGCTTAGATTTATTGTGCAACTAGTTTAATAAAATCTTTTTTATTATTTATATTATCTTATTGAAATTGAACCCCGGAGCGGAAAATAACATCTGATACTGACACAAAGTAATGAGCTACGTTCGAGTAGAAAATAACATTTACATGAAAATGAAACATACAATTTTTCGTCAGCGATTGGCAAGAAAATCTCTCTGGATGTTTTAATATTTTCATTTATCATAAATTTAATTAAATCACTCGCGACCCGCGCCTGTATAGAGTTAATTGTTTAATTAATTATTTTACGTATTTTAATAACATTTTAAACGAAAACTATATAATAAGCTATTGATTGGATTAAGTGAAATTATTGGAAAAATAAGTACTGCTCCCTTCCACCTTTTCATCCATGTTCTTGAAAACTTTACTCTAAATTTATCTATTTCACCATGGTACAGTTATTCAGTTATTAAAAAAATAAACAACTAATTTTGCGGGAAGAGTATTATTCACCGGATCTCAGGATCGTTCGATGTCGGCACCGACGAGTAGACGCGACACGACGTATCGAGAAGCGACGCGACCGCGTAAAATGAACCCTCGCCCTGAATATGGACCAGCGTCGGGTACGAACTAGTCGGTGCCGTCGCCGGCCGATCATACGTGAGTTGAGCCATTCCTAAATTATTTGTTATAATGTCTTACAAAAGTTTGACCAATTTAACTAAAAAATTATATATAAAATAATTTAAAATCAAATTATAAACTAAATTTAAAAATCTTAATTTTTATTAATTAGTTTTCAAGTGTTTTAAAACTAGCAACATTCTCGTATCGCGCTTTGAGAATTGGGTCACGAGTATGCACTTTTTCAGCCTCCAAGTTATATGAGCATACTTACTTGAGTTGAGGCTTTGCTAAATAAGCAAATGTCAAGACGTCCAAAGTATTCGATAACAACTTATGTGACGTCAATAAAGTTCTTTAATATTTCTAAAACGCAAAACTTATTACACAACTCTTCTACTTGTAAATTCAAGAGTTTTTATTTTTATTTTCGGAAGTGATTAATTTTTTTTCTTTTTTTGTCCACTGTATTTTAGAAAATACACTGCTAGCAATCTACGGTGGCGCTTTGGTTAACCAAACTTGTAATCTGCAGGTCCAGATTCGAACCCAAATGTATTTTATGAATTTATGCATGTTATATATACATTTATGTTCTAATGGCGAAAGAAAGGGAGTGATGGACGACTTTGATAAAATAATTCGCTTTCAAGGGTCTGATCAATGCTTTATCTTATCTTACCAATGGTGCTTATTAATGGTTTCTGATATCAAAATCTCTGTATGAAACATATCGTCATCTCTGTCATTTTTTTTGACAAAGTAGAGATAACAATATGATCTTAGAAGCCCACGAGAAGTGGAATAACAGTTAAAAATTGCAACTTAATTTTTCTAGGCACATTTAATAAAACATAGCGTTTTATTAATATACTTTATTGCTGCAGCGAAGCGTACTATCATTAATAATTTCAAAGAAAGAAGCTGTCGGATACACTATTCATATTGTTGGTAAATTTCACGGAACTGGGTGACAAATTATTTGGAAATTAATTATTTATATTCAGTCTCTTGTTCGTGCAATTGGATATATATTGTTATTGAATTTAAAATAAATTGATAAAACATATAATTAATAATAAAGGAGTTTGCGACTACGAATAAATCATAGGCAATTATTTTTTTTATGAAGTCAACCGCTCATATTTATTCAGGCGCTAAGCTTGAAAATAAAACTGGTTATTTAATGTGTATTGAATATTTTGCGTGCATATATTATACTTCTCCTACATTCATAGATATACGAATCTGAAAAAGTGAGAAAGCTATCGCCCGCGCCTCTGTTCGCGCGGAATTTAAAAAAAAAATAAGTAGCTAATGCGATCGTCTAGACTATGATTTACATCTGCGTAAAATTTCATCAAGTTCCGTTCAGTCGTTTCGGAGATATAACAAACATACATCCATCCATCCATCAAGAACATTCGCATTTGTAATATTAGTAAGATTAACCTTTAAAGACTCGAAGTACTACCAGTAAATTAGTAATAAAAACTCATTACTATTGCTTGTAAAAGAAATAAGTTAATTCAAACTTTTATAATATTAGTATGATTAAAAAATATTCCCTTATATATATTTTCTCAAATTCTTATAAAATTTTCTTAGATAATATTAAGTTAATAACTTTAACTTAAAATAATTTGTTCAAACCAATGAATATATTTTAAACGATCAATATTATAAAGAAGTATTTAATATTGTTTTTGAAACTGAAAGGGTTATAATAACAAAAAGGTTTCGCTTTAGGCATCGGAGTTTTAATGTATAATATATTTCTTTCAGAATTTTACTTTTGAGGTTTTGTAACTTAATTTAGTCAAAGTATATAAAGGAAAAAGTCTATAAAGGAAAAATGTGGAGTTATATTAATAACATTATAAACTAGCTGCCGCCCACCTTTTCGTCCGCTTGGTATTTAAAAAAACTTAATAAGTAGCCTATGCATCTGTACCAAATTTCATCATAATCCGTTGAGCCGTTTTGGAGATACCTTCAAACAATCATCCATCCATTAGTAATATGGGAATGTTTCGATGAATGTTTGTTTGAATGTATCTCGAGAACGACTTCATGGATCTCGATGAAATTTGGCATGGATGTAGAACATAGTCTGATAGAACGCATAGGCAATTTTTTTTAAGTCCGTGCTGACGGAATCGTGGGCGACATCTAGTAAAATAATAAACTTTTGTTTAATTTTGTGACAAAAATTTTGTCCAAACCTAGAAGTACTTAAAGTTAAATCTAGAACTATTGTAGAATTAGTTTACAAAAGAAAATGGATATTTTTCTTTTGACTTGCAGTTATTTTTATATCTGAAAGAAACTTTTTACTTAAAGCAAACTAGAGTCAAGCTAAGGTAGTCATTATTCACAAGATTGCGCTTTTTGTGCGAAGTGAAATGTTAAATTGTCTCAAGGTGCGCTGTTTTTCTTTCAATTGTAACTGCAGCAGTGAAAAAGTAAACTCGACTTTTATTAAAAGTCGCGATTTTTTCGTTTTTGTAATTTTAAAATTTACAAATAAATATTTGTCAATATAAAAATCCCGATGTTTAAGTTATCTCAAGTAAAACATCGGCATAAATTAGCATTGATTTTGCCAACATTTCAGGTTAGCATATTGGGTTTGCGCAAATAAAAGTTTGTTTTTGGAAACAGTTTAAAAAAAATCAGAAAAAAAAACAAAGTCAAAATTTTAACACCCAAAATTATCTTGACATTCGTTGAAGAAGGATATTGTTATAGTTTACGAATATAATAGATTAAATCTAATCCGATAACGGCATTAATTTAAAAAAAAGAAACACGACGGTGACTTTAATATATACAAATTAGCGCCATCTATTGGCTACATGACAATGAACGATTTTGAAATTATTTAATTAAACTAAATTAATTCGAATTTTACATTAAATACTTTCTTGCTTCATAATATACTAAAAAAAATAAAAAAAAATGTTTCAGTGATATAAAAAAAAGTTATCATAAGTGAGATTCGAACTCGTTCTCTATTAATTTAGAAAACGAAAAACGTAATAAGAGGATCGTAATAATATATTCCGTTAAAGACAAAAAGATAGACAGACGTTAAATCCAACAAATAAATGAGATCAAGCTTATTTAGGAATTGATTAAATATTTAATTAACAAGTAATTGTAATTTGAGTACAATTAGTCCTTTCATCGTAATTCTATAAAGGCTAGACTTAATCACACAAAGCAATCATCACAGAGAGATCATGTTAATTTCTACGAATCGATATCATCAAATTGCTATCAGATAATTACTATTATAGTTTCAACTGTCAGGAAACATGTGCAGCATTTTGTTAGCCCTCTTTATATATAAAACTGTCGCCTGCGACTCCGTCCGCGTAGATATAAAAAAAAACTTCATTGTATATCTTCAAACACCCATCCATCCATCCACATCACATCTATCTTAACATTCGCATTTATAATATTAGTAAGTTAAATAAAAATCAACTCTTCAAGGCATAAATTCGATAAAACAAATGAATAAATAGTATCCTATGTCCGTCTCCTGGCTCTAAGCTACCTCCTCACCAATTTTCAGCCATATCGTAAAGCCGTTCTTGAGTTATAAATAGTGTAACTAACACAACTTTCTTTTATATATAGATGTTACAATGTTAATTACCATACTCTGAAACGGTTTGATCGATTTTTATGAAATTTTATGCGCATATTCAGTAGATCTGAGTATCGACTACTATTTGTTTTTTAATCCCGCACAGACGAAGTCGCTTGCGACTTCTAGTTATCTGTAAAAAATTATATAACTATGTCTTCTATTTCAACGCAATACAGTACAATACTATATTTCATGGTAATGTTTAAATTACAGGTCAAAGAGCTATTACAAAATACAAGTGTGTTTTGATAAAAATCTATGCTTAGTGTTGTTGGTGTGGTATTAGAGTTGATAATCGAATAATAATACTCTTCAATTAATTAATTAACAACAGGTTGGATCTGGAAGTTAAAGGCCCAAAAAATGTCATATTTTTTCCTATTTATATAATACTATTCCAACAAATAACCAAATAATTACCTCGGCTTATATTTTACATTTGATTGTTAATACACAACAGCACATAATTAACTAAAAAGGTTCTCAAGTGAAGACAAACTTGGAATAACAAAGCGACATTCTAAGTACGAAGATGAGAGAAATTCCAGAGACCAACTTTGTCATGAGTGTACAAACCTCAGTGGCACAGAGTAAGTAGGTATCCAGACAGTTCCATTAACAGAAAACCGCAATTCCCCTCTGCATCACTGCTTGCTCTTTGTGAACTTAACTTATTATATCTAATCTATTTTACCACACATTTTAAAACATTTTTAAGTTAGTTAACCAACTTTTCACTAAGTTACTAAGTTAATTATATTCGTTGGTTAAAATTTTTAATTTTTTTATTTAAAAATAAGAACAAAAGCATTTTTCGTTGACTTCATAATCGTGAAAACTTAGTAATTTTTTTATGTCATAAGGTGGCAAACGAGCGAGCGGCCGCGTGAAATCGCTGAAATAGCGAAGTGACAGTTGCCCATAGAAATACGCAATTGCATATGCGTTGCCTACCTTTAATCGACGGAGGAGAGGATGTACAGAAAGAAAACATTTCCATGCATTCTCTCATCCAGAAAGTACACTTCTACTTCCCATCCTTTCCTTATAAGAAAAAGGGAAGGAAGGGAAAGAGGACTATATAGGCCTCAGGGACAAATAAATAAAGAAAACTAATTAAAATCGAATTATTTTAATTCATTTGAAAGTTAGAAATTGATATTAATATCTTCAATAATTATTAAATAATATACTTCTGTATTATTTTATAGAGTCTGGCAAAGTTGTTATTAAATTACTTTGTCTTGTAAATTTTCAGAACAATATTAATTTTGATTCCAAAGTCTAAAACCGCGGCGTTATTTCTATGGTTTTCGAACAACGTTTTATCAATACGAAGTAATCTTACTATTTTACTTAATAAGATATTGTATATGTGAATGTTTAGATGGATGGATGGATGTTTCTTAGAAAGTATCTCCAGGACCGCTTCACGGGTCTCGGTGATATTTGGCATAGATATAGAGCAATGTCTGATAGGACACGTAGACTATTAATTAAGATTTTTTTAATTCTGAAGATAGAAGCTTATAAGTTCGTAAGTCCAATTTCAAGTTTACATTACAATTACAAGATACAGGCATTGCCTAGTGTGGGCATCACTATATTACCCAAATTAACCATAAATGGTAACTTGAGTTTTATTAAATTTCTCAGTTATGTGCAATTTTCATGTTAGGTTATTGTTTCTTGGTTTAATCTTTATTACCTATAATAAAAACTTTATCTTATTTCTTATTTCTTTAAAAGTTAAATGTTGATCCAGGTTACGTATATATTTATGTATAAGTGAATAAAATATACGCCGCAAGAAACAAAACGCAAATTGTCAGAACAGAATGAAACTAAACATTTTATTTTATTTTATTTTATTGCGTTTTGTTATAAAGTATATTACTTTTTGTTCAAATGTATGTTTTAAAAAGCTAATAATACATTCATATTTATCAATAATACAAACAAATCTCATCAATCTTTTTGTTTATCAACACATTTCAGCTGATGAGATTATCGCGTAATTATAATTAACACCGATGTAATATAGAACTAACCAACATCGATAATAACCTGTATTTACTAGTACATTGATTAATTACATTTTTACTCCAATAGCAAACTTGCGGATGGATGAAGCCAGAGTCCCTACGAGTGTTATGGCGAGTAATCCCGAAGGTCGTCGAAGTCGAGGGAGACCAAAGCTCCGATGGATAGACGGCGTTAATAAGGACCCAAAAAAGTAGGCATAGCAAATTGGAAGTCCGTGGCCAGAGATAGACTGAGGTGGAAAAAGTTGCTGGACCAAGCAAAGGCCCACAAAAGGCTGTAGAGCTAGAGGAAGAAGAAGAAGCAAACTTGCTGGAAGAAGATTCATAATTTTCTTATAGTAGTTACCTCTTTCATATATAAAGACTCTCTTTGATTGGCCAGAGTTTTCTATTTTCTGCAGTCTTTTCAGATTGGTCGTGGTCATCAGGCATCAGTGACCCGCTTAAATAGGCACCACTCCTCCCTAGTCTCTGCCTTTTTTGTATATAGTTATAGGGGGACATCTACAGCCGCTCTGATCTGGTAAGACCATCTCATGGGCGACATTCCCCGTGGTCTGCTGGCCTGTACTTTTCTCTGCACTACCAAGCGCTTGTTGATATATTTGTCATTATGTCTACAGACAATGCCGCAATCTTTATTCATGCCTTCTAAAGATAGCCTTATCAGATACAGACTATTAAATATTCTTGTTTATAATGTGATAACTTTATACGTTCAATTAATTTTCATCCTTATTTCTATGATTACATAAAGTCTTAAATCTATGATATAAAATAAAATTAAATTCTCATTAAATAAATTAACTTATTACGAATAAATAAGGGTTTTCTTGTAAATTTTTTTTAATTTTAAAAAAAATTTATTTATTTAATATTATTTATTATCTGTGTGAAATTATACGATGTTTTCTTATATTTTTCTTTTTCAATGATAAAACTTATAGTGAATAGACGCTGTTCTTAAGTTCTTAAGTAACACAAAGGACTGTTGCGGATACTATTTTCCTTTGAAGATCAAAAAACAGCTCGACTTTCTTTTACGATACGTAAGACAGCTTAGTTTTTAATTCTTTAAAACTATAATACTAATGGTTTTCTTCCAGAGATTGATTATTTTTAAATTACAAATAGAGAGTAAAAACTAAATGATGACTTAACTATTTATTCAAGTATTAAAGCCTTAAGAATAGATAAATGAGTAGCAAACAATTAGTTTCATATAAAATGGTTTTTTATTTAAATTAGAGACGAGAACTTTACCTATCAAGCAAAAGGATACATCTTACTTATTACATTTACATACTTGATACATTTTATAAATGCTAACAATTAGACGTATATTAATTAGTACGTAATTCTAAAAATGTTGAAGTGATCTGGATTGATTTGGAATAATAGCGGTAAAATACAATTCTTGAGGTAGGAAATAGGTTTACCTATTTACATATTTAACTCTGCAACGACAGAATAGTTTTTTTTTTAATTTCTCTAAGAGGAAGTTGCGGCAACAGCTAATAAAGTAATAAAAGAAGAGGAAAGTAGACAGAATTTAATCCGTGCCAAGTCATTGTTGGAAAAGTTTAATCTCGCCATGTCGGTGCCATTTGTGGTAGAAACAAAGCTACGTAGCAACTACAACGTAACTCGTAGGTACTACGGCGTAGCTCGTTGCTACGAGTATATCCCGCACGGATCGGTGGGTGCTCAGTATCAACGCAACCCTTTGTGCGGCTCGCATGCGAATCGTAAATAGACAAGGGGAAAATAGTAAACAAATCTTGCAAGCTTTAATTTCAACGCATTCAATACTTTGGTAGAGGCTTTATCAATGCATATGGTAGTTTATTTTTCTGGATTTTTAGAATAAGGCTTCTTTTATCCACAAAATATAGTAGACTAACAATTTGCGACAGAAATTTTGCGTAAAATTAAATTTTATTTTCTTTCTCTTCCCACCCTTTTCGTATTAGAAATGGATGGGAAGGGGAAGTAGATTTGATGAAAGAGGGGACGTATAGAAAGTAGAAACATTATGTTTTAATGCCTCTTCTACTCCGTCGTTGAATTATCAGCAATGCATCTGCAATTGTGAATGTCTTTGGGCAGTGGTCGCTTCGCTATTTCAGCGAATCTTGGTGGCTCCTTGCTCGTTTGCCCTCGCATCGCTCGCAACTCCATCCGCACGGAAATAAAAAAAACTTAGTGGCCTATGTGTTCTTCCAAACTACTTTCTACATCGATGTCAAATTTCTGCGGGTTCCGTTCAGCTGTTCTGGAGATATTTTCAAACAAACATCCATCCATCCATCCAAACATTCGCAATTATAATATTAGTAAGAAGTGAATTTTAGAAGTTACCTGGAAAATATTAAATGAAATATATAACCCAAAATATTACCCAAACGTATTTTAGATGAAAATATCATTTTACGGCTGTAATAGAATCTTGTAGAGAGGTGCTCTCTTGAGCATGTAATGAGGTTATGAATCGATTCTTACAATGTACTGCTGTAAGCACTTTTTGATATGAGCAAGAAATAAGAACAAGAAACATTAAAATTATGATATACGTCTACAATATTACATCTACAAAAAATGTATATTTAATAAAATATTGCATACTAGCTGTCGCATACGATTCCATCCGTTAGGCGTTATAAAACCTTAATAAATAGCCTATGTGTACTTCCAGACTACGTTATACATCTTTGCTAAATGTTATCAATATCCGTTAAGCCGTTACGAAGATATCTTCTTACCAACATCCATCCATCTATCCATATAAACTTTCGCATTTATAACATTAGTAAGATATTCGTTTTATACACATCACATAATCAGCTCACTATACGTCCCACCGAGGGGCTCGGAGCCTACCCTAAGTTAGGGGTAACTAGACTATAGTCAACCACGCTGGCTAAGTGCGGGTTGGTGACTTCACACAAATCTTTGAATTTCTTCTCAGACATGTGCAGGTTGTATCACGATGTTTTCCTTCAACGTAAAATCGTCGGATAAATGTACATATGCAAATCGGAAATCGAAAGACACAATCGTACATGGCGGGATTCGAACCCATGACCTGCAGATTGCAAATCAAGGCTTGACTCCTGAGCCACCGATGCTCTTTTTTGTTTTATACGATTACTTAAAAGTTCACATTTTTAATGTGAAAAAGCGTATGTGAAAAATATATAAGACCTCTGATAATACTAAAAAATAAAGATCTATAATTTTAGATTTTAGACAAATTAGTTTGAAAAGTATAAAGACAAGAGAAATTATTCTAATTAAAACTAACAATTTGTCACTACGAAGACTTCTAGTAACAAAGAGTCTCTTGTGTGTACTTTGTCGACTTGCTCTTTTAAGAATTACAATAAGACTTTTTTTTTTACATTTCATTTCATTCAGGTCAAATATTTAAGGAATAAAAGAACCTTTTCATCTTTACTTTATAAGATAGAAAAAAAGGTGGTTATAAGATATTTTATAACTTGTTTATTTTTCATCTATACATATTAATAAAATTGGAGTCTGTTTTTAATATTAAAATTTCTTACTACATGTATATACGAAAATATAAACGGTACATATACACTTAAATAACATTTTTTACAATTTTTGCCTGTCTGTTTGTCTGTTTGTTCCGGCTACTCTGAAACGGCTGGACTGATTTTGACGGGACTTTTGCTGGTAGAATAGGTGAAGTAATAAAAAGTAACTTAGGCTACGTTTATTTAAAAAAAAAGTGATGTTGCAATGTCCAAACACTGTCCAGTATCGTGCGCAGCTCAGACAGTATTTCACGCGGATGAAGTCGCGGGCATAGCTAGTCTATGATAATTAACTATTGAATTATATGAGTCCAAAAAGTATTATATTAAAAAAATTCTCAGGCATATTAAAAAACAAAAGAATTGAGTAAGATCTTGCAAATAATATTTCATGGTAGATTTACCCCCTTAAAAAAGCCATATACGATATAGTTAAAGCAAATGGAGGTAGCCAATCTATTGGAACTAACTGGACTAACGTAACGTAACGTCCAAGCTCCATTTTGAAAGGCTACTTCAGTTAAATGGCTCGTTGAATCGACTGAGCGCTCGCCGTACGATGCTCCTTGATAAATGAAATTTTCAAGAGATAAGGACATAGAAAATGTCACCTGAAAATGAAGTGCATGTCATGGTTAATTTGAGTTTTATTTATTAAGAGACGAAGACGAGTCTTAAATCAAAAATATCGTTAAAGTTTAAAGGAAATAAATCGCAATGTTCTCTTAGTTTTGGGGTTTTTATAGATAATTTTCTATATGAACAGTTTGATAAAATTTATAAATAATGTTTTGTGATTCTGCCTAATAAGTTTTTAAAACTAATCTAAAAATGTGTTTAATTTTACAAGGACCTAAAGTTTTTAAACTTAAAATTTCCTGCTGCTATGTTTTAGCAACCTTTTGTCTGTCACTTCCAACTTATCCAGAAAAAAATGTTTCCTATCAGCTTTTTTTGTTTTGACGAAACAACGTTTTTCGAGAAAAGATTCATAAGATTCCTTTAAATAATACAAAGCTATAAAAAATTGATATGCCCGCTACATGAGCCAAGTTGTACGACTTACATAAATCATTACTCCGTGACTTATCGAACTTTAGAGAGGCAATATATTTCTGACACTCTGTCAAACTGTCAACGAACATAAGCCTGTAGTACACAGTCGTGAAAGCGAACTAAAATGAAAGCGATATGTAATTCTTGTAGCATACTGTAGTGGATAAAAACAGAACAAAAAAGAATAGATTCGGTTTCTTTTACTGAGCCTGTTTGTTGAACTGTTCTTTAGAAATAATCAAAACCATTTTCATATCGAACTTTGCGCTGTGATAATTCGCTTTTTCGATTGTGTGCTTTAAGCTCATAAGATTTGTTTGATGACTCATTTTATATTCCATGATGTTCCATGCACTTTGATTTTTTATTGCCAAGTTAAAAATGTCAACTTAAAATGTACAAATCTATCTTACCGTGGGTTCCTGCGACTCAGGCGGGCCTACGGAAGTAAGCGAAATCGTTCCCGTGGCGCCCGCCATAATGCGTCAGAGGGCAGTCTGGTTTTAGTGGGTATTCTGGTCACCTTCTGTGGCCGGCGAGTCACACACTCCCTACGCCATTGCACCGCCCGGCGTAGGCGTGCGTAAATGCATTTCCTGACTATAAAAAAAAAGGGTTCCTGCGACTAAAATCTCCAATTAAAACATAATGTTATCTCTGTTTTGTCTGGCTAGAAACTAGTCGGTGCCGCCACCGGACGATTATACGTCAGTATTTAGCCGTTTTTATATATCAGTTTATTATAATGTCTCACAAAAGTTTGAAAAATTTAATTATCCAGTAGTTTTTGAGTTATTCTCAAAAAAACCGTCACAAAAACACCGAGCTAAATGGTACAATTTTGCTTTGACTTATTTATTAAAATCATTGTATATTTTGAACGCGTCATCGTTAATTTTAATACCTACCAAGATATGCCGAGCAGCGTATAATCCATTTGTCATAAACTCAGTTATCCTTCATCCATGAATAATTAATTGCTTGATTATTATTTAATTGCTTTCGATAACACGACCAGTTTAAATCGGAAGTGTTGAAACGTAATTATACTTACATTTATTAATGACATTTCCATAATTGCAATACCTATTCAATAGATTTGTAATCTAAAATTATGTTTTACTATTTCCCTTTCAAAAATGGAACTATAATAATATCGCAAATCGAAAGATTTTCTTTTATTTTTAATTTTATTAACCCTTAATCTGGCAAAGTATAAAATGTAGTAAAAAGTTTTTTTTTTGTTTGAATTGTAATTGATAAACATTAAAACTAATTTAAAAAAAATAAAAATAAATTAGGTTACCTGAAAACGTATGTATGCCAGGGCATTCATTGTCAAATTAAGGGTAAAAGGCACTTACATCTGGTGCCTCCAAACATCCTTTCAAAATGTTTCCAATGATTAAGCAACCTTGATAGGACGTACACACTTTCTTTTTATTTATATAGTCTAGCAGTCGCCCGTGACTCCGTCAGGCTGAAAAGAAAATAGTAGTCTATGTGTTCTTCCAGACTTTGTTCTACATAAAATTTCAGCTAGAGCCACGCAGCTGTTCCAGAGATACGCTCTAACAAACATCTACCCATCTAAACTTATGCATTTATAACATTGGTAAGACTAGCTTTCATCCGGGACTCCTTTCGCGCGGTATTAAAAAAAATTAATTAGTAGCCTATGTGATCTTCCGCACTATCTTCTACATCCATGCCAAATTTCAGCGAGATCTATGTAGCCGTTTTGGAGATACCCTCAAACATTCATTCATCCATCTAAACATTCGCATTTATAATATTAGTAAGATGTTTATACTTAAGTGTTAAAAGGATATGAATCCGTACCGGAGGTAAATATCAAACGGATGTAAATATTATGGTGTTTTCAAATGAATCATATAATAAGAAAGTCGATTAAAACACCATGAATAATATAATTTTATATAAACTATAAATTCTTCTATAATAAGCAGACAAATCGATAATAGCATTCCGATTGAAACAATGCAAGGCCGATTATCAAAACAACCGTGAACACTTCGAAGGATTATTATTCACCGGCAATATAGGATATACGTTCAGACAACTCTGTGCAATGAGAGAATCGTGTCTATTATGTGATTTAAAAAGAAATTAAATATTTAAATTATATAAATTGAGTAATAATGCTTAAAATGTCATTATTAATATTATTTGTGTTATTAAATATTTTATTATACGCAAAACAAAGTGATGCGGTTGTTAAAAAACCTAGATATGAAGAGAAAGATGCTGGCAATTTGTTTTTAAAATTTGTGAGTGATTATAACAAGTCTTATAAGAATTACGCTGATTGGTTGGAGCACTACGAGGCGTTTGTACAGAATTTATTATGGATTAATTATTTGAACGCTATACAGGATACTGTTGTATATGACATTAATAGTATGTCAGATCAGACTGCAGAAGAATCTAGAAGAATGTTTTATGGACTTTATGGCCGTGAATGATTTAGAATAAGTTTGTGAAAAGTGTGGTATAATTTAATATATTATGTTGTGGTATTAACAGTGCCAAACTTAATAGCATTGCAATTTCGCATTAGACTTGAGTAGATTCCTTTTTATCAGTTATGTTGCGTGATGTAAAATGGCATAATCCGAACACTTTTCTACACCGTTTTCGAGCTACTATAAAGTTTGAATCTTATAATACTTATTTAATTGATTATTGAATCGTATAATAATTTCAAACAACTATGATGTTTTGGGAAATATATTTAATTTAAAATGTAATAATATAAATAGAACTTGTTTTGTAAAGTATACTATAAGTTAAATATTATAAATAATTAACTTAACAGAATATATAAAGTTAATTAGTTAACTAATTTTATTTCTATTTTGCTATCTTTTACATATTAATTTCCTTATAATATAGCGTAAGTGATGTTTAAAGGAATGTTAATAACCTAATAAGGAACCCGTCGACTTTCATTTCATTATCGCGGTCGCTTTTACATCGTTACGTGCAATTAACTCGTCGGCGACCGTAACTTGACACTTTGAACTTCCTAGTATTATGACCACAAGTTTTATATTTAATTTTAACTGCTTCTGGAAAATATTATATAACATATTCTTGTTCATATTGTGATTAACTTTAATAATGACTGTTTCTCTTTTGTAAAATAAAAAGTGTAAAAGAAATCAGTAATTTTTATATCATTTTTTTATTTAACTCATGTTTTGGCAGTAAAAATATTTTTTTTCCAGATTGTACTCTGCAAGGAATTCTTATAAAAAGAATGATTTTTTATCGCATAACGTTTATATTAGATTTTTTTTTATCTTGGCATTCAACCTACGGGGGTTTCAGTCACAAAAATTTCTGTATAAAAATTATTGTCATCCCTGTCTTTCATTTTTGACAAAACAGAGATAAGAATATATTTTAAACGGGGATTTTAACATTCAGAAACCCACGGTTAGTTATTCATAATATTAATTTAATTTCAAATAAATATAAATTATTATAACTACATTTATATTCTAAATTCAAATTAAAATCATTTTACTTCGTCTTGTTTGAAATCTACCAAACGAGTCATTTTAATTACTCCAAGATATTTTAATTAGAATTAACATAAACGCAAGACCCTTTGTTTAAATAGAGTACGCTCTGATGTAAAAAGACGTTTGGCATTCTTAAAAACAGCTTTTTCCAAGAATAAAGAATACGATGTAAATTAAATATTCTTCATTTAATTATAATGAAATTTTTTGTTACGCAGAATAACTATCAGAGCGTCGGTGGCTCAGTGGTCAAGCACTTGACTTGTAATCTGCAGGTCCTGGGTTCGAATCCCGCCATGTACCAATGTGTTTTTCGATTTACATATGTACATTTATCCGACGTTCTTACGGTGAAGG